>NC_136620.1:12674723-13072223 GCF_933228915.1 Telmatherina bonti | reverse complement strand
AGACGTGTGAAAGAATGCAAGAGGAAACATTGATTACAAGGCGAGTAAAACAAAGTAAATGATTGTGATTTTCTTCTTATTTGAAACCAAACTATGATTTCTTCTTAAACCGGAAAAAAGCTTTTTTTCTTTTAGTTTAAACAACAGGGAATGAAAATAAAATGAGAAAAAAATGAAAATCAAACTAAGTTAAAACTACTAATTAAAGTGGTTTATGTGCTAAGAAGATAAAAACACTGTCAGGGTATATTTTCAAAGTATGTACACAAGTTTACTCTCTAGCAACCTTAAAACAGTGTTTGGTTGTTGTCTGTCAGGAGCTGACGACTCCGGTTCCCATGGACCGCAGTCCTGCTAGCGTCCAAGTCAATGGCTCGTGTGCAGACTAGTGCAGAGTTTAATGTCAGGCTCTGCACAAGTCTGCTCGTCTTGTGTGTGTCAGGTGTGTTGCAGCAGGAAAACTCCTAACACTTGCAGGACTTCCGCTCTCGAAGACCACAGTTTCCCACCCCTGTGCTATGTGATGGTACAGATCTTCACACATTATCCAAGCAAAACTTCAAACTTTAAATGTGATTAATTCAGATCAGTTTAGCTCCCACCTGCTGCTTCAGGTGAGATTCTGCAGTGTTTATGCTCCTGTAAGGTTGCATTGTTGTGTTTTCTACAGCTGTTTTTTGTACTTCTGTTAAAGTAAACACTTTGTTTCCTTTTATCGTGACCTTAGTTCTTTGTAGGCGTCCAGTTGATCCTAATGAATAAAGCACAAACATCACAGTGAAAACGTTGTTACTGTGTTTTTGCTGAGCAAACACAACCTTGACGAGTAAAACCAAAAGAAAGCTGCAGCTTTGAACCCCTCAATGAACTTCAATTTACCCACAGCCTGTCACAAGCTAACCCAGAGGGAACCAAGCCAACTGATTTACAAACCTTTTAATTTATTTGCACTTAAAAATAGCAATAAAAGTCAAAACAAGGGAAAAAAAAGAGAAACAAACAACAATTAACCTTTCAATTATTAAAAAAAAAAAAAAATAGAACGGAAACCATGTGAATGGGGGAGGTAGAAGCCAATAGGCTTACAACAGCACCACTCCCAAAGAAATAAAAAAATAATAAACATAATTATTAATAAAACAATTAAATTCTAGGTAACAGTGAAAAAAACAAAACAAAACACACCTCTTTCCAGGTCGTCTCTCCAAACTCCCACTAAGAGGTTTGCAGGTTCACGTTTCTCCATTTCTGTTTGTAGAATCTTAAGCTCACTCTTTTTTCTGTAACTTCATCAGTTTCATGATTTGAACAACTGAAATGTCCAAAAGCAACTCAACCTTTCAGCATTTTCTACCAGTCAATAACACACTCTGTCATCTCCTCCAATGTGGATTAACCAGCACTTTGTGTTACACACAGCGGCATGCTCTACACACAAACCTCCATGTTTTGGGTTAAAGTGTTGTACTTGAGTTGTGCCAATGCCATGCTGTTTTATCTGCAAACACACTTTGTGGGCTTTTTCTTCTGCTAGCAGACAAAAAGAGACATTCATGTGACCCTCACAGTGTGCATTCTTCTGAAAACGATACTTTTGGCTCTGCGGGCCGATGTTTTGCAGCATTAAACTTCAAATCTGTTTCCTGCCTTTGGAACCTGCACTGTGAGACAAAACCTCATTATTAATGTCTCGTGGTAAAAATGTGGAAGTTGTTTTGTTGATGTGTGTAAAACAAGAAAGAGAGATTTACCTTTAACACTGACAGTTGATGGTTGATTTGAAGACTTATTTCATGTCTGAAGCGACTCCACTCCAGCTCAATATTACATCATTCTGATGTTAATCTTTTAATTTTCTAAACTAGAAATACATGTGAATTGGAAAAAAGTGAACCATATCCCTGTGATGAATGTATTTCTAAATAAAGTATTGGATTCTGGGATGGACTGGCGACATGTCCAGGGGGTACCCTGCCTCTTGCCCAGTGATTGCTGCGATAGGCTCCAGCTTCCTGAACTGGACTAAGCGGTTAAGAAAATGGATGGATGATAAAGTATTAGATTACTTTAGCTTGCTTGTAAAACCAAAGCAGGTTTTATTCTCATCATCCTTTTCCACCAGATACAAACACAATTACACTGATGTGAGCTGCATTTTATTCCCACTTTTCTGGGACAAAATCATATCTGCTGAGCTCTGACGGCACAAAATTGACAAGTTTATATCCTTCTTTATTTCTTTTCTTCTTCTTTTTTTTAAGTGTTTCACAGTTGCTGGTGCTTCTGTTGTCTGTTCTGCCACAAGCGGAAACACATGAGATTATTTTCTTTTTATTATCTCTCATCTTTTACCTCTTCTGTTTTGCAGCTGAAGAACAGCCTGAGAGACGACTTGTGTCTGGATCAGGGACCCGACACTGACAACGTTCCCATCATGTACCTCTGTCATGGAATGACACCTCAGGTCAGTGGCTTTTCAGTCTAATCTGCTCTGTTCTCGTTAAACAGCAATAAATACCAATATCACAGGCAGATCTGAGGTCAGGTCGTCTATAGTAGATAATTGGACTTGGTTATAGTCTTTGATATTTTTTAAATGAGTGCAGCCATTGCATAAACTTACATTAGATGCATGAGTAATATCTCATTATTCCTCTCACAACCAAACTCTTCTGAAGAGCCTGCTTGTTTTCCAACTTCTAAACTTGTATTTTAAAAACTGTTTTGACACTTTGAACTTGATTATCAAAGATGAATGGACGTTGCTTGTCAGAGGGAGGCAGAGCAGCTGCAACACACACACATACACACACACACACACACACACGGTGTTGATGGCATAGTTTTCCAGTTTCCCTTGTTTGCTGCTGATAGGAGGGAAGTTAAAGGCCAGACAAATGAAACAGAAACCTTTAGGTATCTTAATCCTTCAACGCTGTTTCACTGTTTCTGAGACCTATTGCATCACTTTGTGTTACAAACTTTATTCAAAGTCATACATGCTGTACATGAGCGGTGGCGAGCTCTGGTCCTCCACGGCTAAATTACTGCAAGCTTTCAGTGTTTCCCTGCTCCAAAACACCTGATTCAACTCAAATGGACCCAACAACCTACCACATTCCTCACAGTGACTCAGTATTTTGAGGTGTGTGGGAACAAGGAAACATTGAAGTTGCAGGATGAGGGTCAAGGTTACCCACCACTGCTGTATATGTCTTTTTTTATTTTGTTACTTTTTTACATTTTTTAAAGGGCTGAATAAAGCCTTAAAATGAAAGAAAACTGACATTTTTACCCATTACATGTGGTGTCTGGCTTTAAAAAAGGAAATATTTAGGCAATTAAAAGGAAGTCGGTACACCTCTTCAAGAAAGTGAATTCAAATTTCACCGTCTCATCATTAAAAGCCTTCACACACTTACTCTGAATACTGTCCCAATAAATCATCTGGCATTTTTTATCGTGTAAAGTCAGCGGGAACGTTCACATCAGCAACGAAATTCCATCCACCCATTTTGTGAGTTTTATTTTTTTTTAACTGAGGTTGATTTTTTTAAATATTTGCGTCCAATAGATATATAATCGACCAATCAGAGAAGATATGTTGACAGACAGATCACTGGTTGCGAGCCATGCAGGTGTCGGTTGTCCTGATGTTTCATTCAAACTTTGTATCATCATGGCCGAGCATCTTTATTATTTCTTCTCTGCTTCTTAAAACGAGCAGCTAGCTGCTAAATCAGATCCTCCAACTGTCTCACGGACGTCCTAAAGTATGTCTTGCAGATGTGGTTCAGCTTCAGATCCTGGAATAAACAATGGATTTCCCCAAGTTTTCCTCTCTTTTCTAGAAAAACATGAACCCAGCGCCTCTTTTTGTCTTTTCTTTTGATGTGAAATCCAACTTGCGAGTTTGTTTTCCAATTTTCAGAATTTATTCACAGTTTCGCATCGCACTTGGTTTGAATAGAAATGTTGATCATTTACCCTCAAATTATTTGCAATTTGGTGTCGTTTAGTTGCATCGGCCCCAGCGCTTAAAGGCCTTTAATTGCATAAAAGTATTTTATTATTGCAGCTTGAAATGCTCCATTTAGGAGGAAATTGCCCTGTTTTTGCTCAGACCTGATAAATTGAAGCAGTTTTAGGACTGCGGTGACTTTTAATGCAAGCAGGCCTGCGATAAATGAGGGACAAAGTCACATCCCCGTAATGAAGGAGTTGACTGATTAGAGCCTGCGTCCAGAATTCAAATACTAGCAGAAAGGCTAATGCATCATTATAATATAATAAGGCTGCTTTATCATGCTGTTTTGGTTGTGGAATGAAACTTATTAGCCCTCACAGCTGAACTAGAAGAAAAGTTATGCTGGAGTCACTGAGGCCAATCAACAGCTCCATTAGTTACCTGCAGATTCAAGGCCATTTAATTCTAAGGGGCAGTAAAACCTGTAATTATGGCTCGCTTAATAAAAAGTGAAGGAAAACAAGTTATAAATCCCATATTTTTCATTCTTTTGAAATGTTTTGAAGCTTGACAAAATGAAGGCTTTATATCTAAAAGTCTGCCGTTCTATAAAAAGACCAGAGTAGTCAGAACTTGGCTCTTCTTCATGGCGAGCCTGGCATCTGGACCAGTTTGCTGCAGACATTCTCACCTCCATTGTTAGTAAAGTTAATATCTTTGGCTGGCATCTTGACATTGGAAATATGCAACGTTCTTTCTGGGTCATGCTCAGTCACAGCATCAGCAACTGAACAGCTGTGTTTGCATTTCTGCCTATTTGCTTTCCATACACCCGGCACTCTCTCCTGGAGACAGCATAATCAACCCATGCTGTTGAAGAAATTGCAGAGCATTAGTGCATTTTTTTTAATTCCCCCCCCCCCCCCCCCCCCCCCCCGGTGTTACTTATTTATTTATATAAATACAAGGAGTATCAATGGCTAAGGCCACTAAAAAGTGGTAGAACCGTCTCTTTACACAGTGAAGCGCTTAATTTTAACCCTTAGATTTCCTAAGACTAGAGCTGGTGGATGCAAATTTATTTTTAAAAGGTTTTCAACATGAATTTGACCCAGACAAACACAGAACATGACCAGCAGATAGCAGGTTAATGCATCCAGCCTCTGGCAGAGCAGACTGCCTGCGGTTCCAGTCAACACTGTTTAAACTCAGGTCCATAAGCAGAGCTTTATTCCCCAATCCAGACATGCATTCATCTGAACTATCAGAAGTTTGTTTAGACAAAACCCACCCCAACCTAAGCATAAACTATTATTAAAGGTAAAACTATTAGCTTTGATTCTGTTTCTAGTTTATTTGTATTAATATATGATTTTTGGGGGTTTTAAACGTCATTATTCAACCCGTCCTGTCTGACCTGAATGGTAACAGCATGCAAACTTTGCCCCTGGTCTGAGAGTTAAATGCATGCTCGTGTATCGGGTCTGCATCAGGGCTGAGCTTGAGCTTTTCTGGTTAGTAAAGTGTTCATTTAAGATGTTTTGAGAAAATGTAGAGATAATCTCCCTGAAATTCAGGAGAATTGTCAGTTAATGCATGAAAATAACTTGAAACAGGCCTTAATTTGTCCACCGCGCTCTATCACGTCTACAGATAACAAGGATTTTTTAGCACCTTTGCAAGGGTAAATGAAAATATCAGCAGAATAAATTATACTATTTGGAATCAGCAAGGGGAACTAATCACCTTTATGGACTCGAGACATTTCAGATTTTTGAATCAGAAGTGAATAAATCCTACATTATGCAGGTACTATAGAATGAGCTTGAAGTTATTATCCGTCCTCTGCCTGCTTTTCTAACAAACACATAAATTGGAAATGTCTTACTATTTATAAATCCATCATTTTTAATCTTGTTTAATATTTTCAGACACAATTCATGCATTTGCTTACACTCCTTGCATTAGAACGAGATCGACTCATTGGTAATTCTCCTTGCTTTGATCATGCCAAAAACACTAACCTTATTTCTGATCAGAAACTTGCATGTAGATTTTAAGTTCATTTGTGAGGACAAAGACATGTCACCCTTAAGAAACATGAGCTTTAAGATGCAGAGAGGAAAATCAGCAGGGAGTGTTTCATCACAGACTGATATTTCTCTGGTCTTCTGTGAGCCTTTACGATGTTTCATTCTTTATTCTCTATTCTTGTGGAGCGTCTTTTGCAGTTTTATTCCCCAAAGTCCTTCTTATTCCCCATTCAGATTCTTTTTGTTCTGATTCATCCAATCCCTCAGATTACCTCTGAGTCCTTCTCTTTCTTTCTAATCAGAAGGATTCCTCTTCTGTGTGCGTCCAAGCGGAGGGGCAGATATGGTCTGGAATGCCTGATTATCTGTTGGGTGCCAGCGATGCACATCATTACTCAAATTCTTTTCCAACCATTTGACACAGATGAGGGAAAGGAAGCCTAAAAGGATATGCATATGACAATGACGAAGAGGAACAGAGCCCGATGCAACACAGTGGACAAGGTTTGGGGGGTTGAGACTGGCAATCGTTCAGAAAAGCTCTTCTGTCGATTTGCTGGTGAATACAGATATCACTTCATGTGTAATGTGTCCGTGTTACATTTTCAGCTTGGAATGAACCAGAAGTCCAGTTAAATCCCAAAGAGTTTGGACAAACCAGACGTTAAAGGTGCAGCAAGTAACAAAATCTAATGTCAGTGATGATAAAAAAAATATATATACATTAGTAGAAATAGTATTTCTATCTGTATCTAATCCCTTTACTAAAATAACTGAAATGTTTTTAGTCTCTTAGAATAAGTCATTTATGTCTACTGCTAATCTAGTAGCACAGTAGAACTAGTTTAGCTTATTGGTTGCCAGTCATTGTTGTAGCAGAGAGCGCTGTGCGTTTTTTGCTCATCTATCGGGACTGCAGAATGCATTGAGCCGATTTGGCCGGGCACATGCATTGAAGTGTCTTTGGGTGTGCACTCGGAGTGCATTGACAACATATTGGGTGTGTTCTCAGTGATACATTTTGGAGGCATTTTGACATAGCCAAATTAGCTTTCCACATACAGAAACTGTAAAGACATCAAACAACGTCTTGGGTGTCAGGGTATGGTGGAGGTGAGGGCCCAAATGCAGGAATCGACCCAGGAATGCTGAATGAAGAATCTTTATTCTCAGAAAGCAGAACTAAACTGAAGGGAAGCGAACACAATAAACCAGCGAACTGAACTGAAACAAAGGGCTAAAAATACCTGGAAACCACACAAGAAACAGGTTTAGTAAATTAACCTAAGGTGAAAACTATGAACAGAAACAATAAGGCTACACAGGAAACTACAAAATAAAACAGGAACCTGGAACACGAAAAAAACCTCACATCATAACACTTTGGCAGCCAACGAGTTGAAGATGAGGAAACCAGGTCATATTTACTTTTCAATGAGTATCTTTAGGGATTCTCCATCATTTCAGTTGATTAAAATGTTCACGTTGGAGCTGAAAATAAACCATCCAGAATGTTCAAATATAACCTCAGTATTCAAGTTTCCCAACTCTGACTAAACTAAAACTATGTAATACAGTTTCATTCAATCAGGAGGCTAGCAAGGCTTCTAGTTTATTTAAAAGTAAGCTGCAGCTGGAAATGTGGAGAATAAGAGCCTGTAACCAGTCTTACTTTGTGTAAAAGAAAGAATGAACAGAGAGGCCCAGACAGGCCACATCCCCAACAACAGCAGTCCTGACGTCTCCCAGCGTGGAGCTAGCTACACAAGTCGTTGTCAGACACAACGATCCAGTCTACCACTGCCACACCAGTCGGTAAGCCATGGCTAATCCAGTAATAACCATACTAACACAGCAGCTTACCTTTCTGTGGAACCTTATTTGCACATTTTCCCACCTGGTGATCCAAATTATTATATCAAAGATGCTTCCTTTCTCATATCTCTCCAATGTGGCCACTGTTATCACAGCAGTGTATGTGAGTGTGTGTGATGCAGTTGGGATATACTTGCTGCTAGCAACACGTGCATATATGTCTCATGGCTGCTACATGTTCCCAGTAAATGTTTGGCACTCTATGAATGTTAAGGTGCTTGCATTGATGTGAGATAACGTGTTGCATGCATCAGTCTCAGTATTAACCTGGACGTGAGAGGCGCTCGTGTGAACAACAGCGTGTACGCAATGGTAAATAGTTGTTTACCATCCTTCTGCACATTTGCTGCCATATTTATTATTTTTCTATCCATTGCATAGCGACAAACACTTGTGCCATGACAGTTAGTAAATGTAACTGGTAAATGGACATTTTCCCATGTGTTGTGTACTGCCCCTAGTGGTGACCTCCGGTATCAAGCAGCTCAGCTGCATTATGCTGCTGCTGTTCAGTATCAATACAAATATGCTGCAGAACAGTGATGTGCATGTTTGCATACGCAGAAATTATATCCCAGCCCTTAGAAAGACAAACACACATTTCTTTTTTCAGTGGATGACCCCCTGATAAAGTCTTACCCACCCTTTATAAAAGTGTAGCTGTGCTGCTGGTTCTTCCTGAATGCATCACTGCACCCCCACAGATGCTGGCTTTGCCACCTTTCATTTTAACAGCCTGGATTATGCATGGTTAAATGTCCTCATTGTTTCTCTCTTTATGTCCAGAGGCTGAAAAAGTACAAAAGCATCCATGTGTTTACTTTGCCCTAGCTTTACGCACACACACACACACACACACAAACACACATAAACACTGGACTGTTTATTAGGAGAAAAACCCATTTCTACATCCCATTTGGTAAATTTTGAAATTGAACGCTTCTGTTGAGTAAATTTCAGGCCAGTGCATGAGGCGTGGAGAGCGATAGTTACTCGATGAAACCGTGAGAAATTGCAGTGGAAATTAGGCAGGTAATAGAAATCTGATCGTTGCCTCCGTATAGGTGTAGCCTCGCTAAGAAGATTGGTTTGTGGCCAGATCAATAAAGTCTGAAAATTAGACCTTTGAGGCTATTTACCAGGGTGCTGTTAGTGAAAGTGCATGTGTGTTCCACAATACTGTCTCTGTGAGGACCTGTTGGAAACTGACGGCACCAGCTAGACGTTCCTGCTTCACCAGGCTGCTTAAAGAAGAGACTTGCCCTCAAGATGTTTCGTGCTGACTTGCTGTTACAGCTTTACATTAAGGATGTCTTTCTACAAGCTCAGCAATATAAAAAGTGAGTGTGTGAATCTTATCAGGACTGTACGTGTGTGGAAGTTATCCATGCAACAAATTTACCAGGATGTTGAAATAATAAGTTCATCCAGAAACGAAAAGGCTGCAGGAGAAAGGCCCTGTCCCAATACCCACGCTACCACACTGGAATGCATGTTAAAGGGTTTGAGTGTGTAGTACAGATGTGCCCAACCAGTCGATTGTGGTCTACTGGTAGACCGCGGATTGATCCCAAGTCCACCGCGAGGTGTGTAGGAAAAAAAAAAAGGTTTTTTATGACATGACAGGAAGTAAGTGTTGCCAACTTAGTGACTCTGACGCTAAATTCACCGAGTATTCAGACCCTCTAGCGTATACATGTCAAACTCAGGCTTGCACTAAAATTATATTTAGCCCGCGAGATGATTTCAAATATGTATTGGCCCGCCGATCCATTATACAGCGCACGTACCCCTCACACTCCAAATCTCACAATGCTGTCTTGGCGAGCTAGACTCCGGACGGGAAACCCCCCCGCACCTAGGTGCGCTCAATCTGCAGCTTCAGGGGTGCATGCACGTCATCACTATTACATGGCGTGAGGGCTGTTAGGACCAAGTTGCGCTTGTGGGAGATGCAAGCAAGGAAACCTGGCTCATGTTTTTGTGCTGCCAAGTCATAAGGGAGCAGACCTCTACCGCCATATTGCCTTTTGCACAGTTTGCTGAAAAACTCAATCTACTTAGTACTAAATTTAACCGACAATTTGACAACTTTGAAGCCAAAAAAATGTAGATTTGAACTTTTTAGCAACCCGTTTGCGGTTGACGTGTGTTTGAGAGAGGGCGGGTTTGTGATGTGATGTCTAATGGTTGTGTGACAACAACAAAACGTGTTGTGAGGGTAGTTACTGCAGGCTGGAAACGATCTGTGGGGGTTTGCGATGTTGACACTGGACTGGTAGCTCTCAGGAGGTTGGCTACTTGAAAAGTAGCTCTTGGGACATAATAGGTTGGGCACTCCTTATCGAGTGTGTTCCAAGTCTCCAGAGTGGATGTAGCCCTGCCCCCTTTGCACCCTTAGTCCACATTTTGGCTAAATCCACATCCATGCATGCATATTGCCCATAATTCATTGCTGCATGTGATTTTTTTGAAGCAGAAAGATGGAAAACAGGTGATGTTTTGCAATCAAGTTCCTGCACCTGTGATGAAAAATAAAAAAAATTGTCTTTTCAAGTACATCCCAGCAGCCAGAAGCCCACAGCATTAAACGGCGAGAGTCCGGCGTATGAGCCTCCTTCACTGCCTCCTCTCTTTTTGTTCCAAAATGGTCGTTTGTTGCTGTTTAATCATTATGTTCAGTAGCAAAAAAGCTACACAGATGTGGAGGAAATGACGCTACTTCTCTGTTTGCAACTTCCCGCTTGTAATCTGCACACTCAAAACTTTATGTGCACTTCTACCACGTTCACATTTCAGAGAGGACCATAGGTTGTAGCATGGGTTTTGGGACAGGGCCAAACTCTCCCAGCATAACTTAATGTTTGTAAAAGTCTGGAAACTTTGTAACTGATGCTTAATCTAATACTGCACTTGCAGGGGAGAACATATTTCTCCCAATAGAGACTTTTCCCACAATAAAAACACTGATGTACCATCTTGGGGAAAGTTGGTTTTCTATTAAAGATTTAATATTGACTTGTTTCAGCAGGGAGTCATTTTGATTTAAAAAAGAAAAAAAAAACTAATTACCAAAGTTTGAAAACTTACAAAATCCAATTACTGGACTTTCCAAAACTTTAACCTCTGCCAAGATTGATGTGGGATGAAGTTTTTTTTTTGGGGGGGGGTCCATCTGTCAGTGGGCAAGTAACAAAATACGCAACGTCCCAAAAGGATCCAGCCTCACCCTAATTTCTAACTAATCTAAAATTAAGGTGGGAAGTTTCAACATGCTCACTAATGTTTTTTTGTAAGTGCTTCAGGCATCTCAAGCATCAGAATATAAAAACGCTCGCTTGTTCATATTTTATGCCATTAAAAGGCTGATTTTATAAAACGGAGACATTGAAACGGTTGTCATTGCGACAAAGTAATCCATTGTCAAAACGACTGCGTGTGTAAGCCTATTAAAGCTGGGACCAATCTGATCGTGTACGATAACGTAATGAGCTCTCCGTGTGTGTGCATCTCTGTGTGAGCTGGATATTGGATATCTTTTTTTTTTTTTCCTGTCAGTTTGACTTGTGTAATCTTTATAAATAACAGCTCTTTTTGAGTTAACCTCTTGTCGGCTCTCCTCTTCCTCATTCTGCCCCACTCATGCGGTGAAACCGCTCATTATGTAGTGGGATGTTTTTGCAGCTGTTGTGTTTGTGTTGTCTTCCTGCCATCACAGCAGATGTCTGACAGAAACACCAGTGATTAGCCCGTCTGACTGCATCATAGCTGCCGGTGATAAACTTACAAGCAGCTTCTGGTGGAGGGGGAAATATTTTTAAAGAAGTGCCGTGCGCTGCAGCAGCATACTGGTTCATTGCATTGCAGTTTTACAGGTATCCTCTTGTCATGATTCCAGTTAGATTCATTAGTTGGTAAAATAGTTCAAGCGTGGTGGAAAATAAAAGTTTTTTTTTTTTTTTTCCTTTACCCCTTATTGCTTGTCATAAACTTCAAAACCTTTCTGGCCTTTGTTTATGTCTTATCTAAATCATTTATTCTACACATTGATTTACTTTTAACTCCTGTTTGTTTTTGGTTTTTTTTTTATTTTATTATTTTATGGTCTCTCTTTTTTTACTTCAATATGTTAATTACTTATGATTAATTACAGAAAAATAACTTCATAAAAAAAATAAAGGCATTTAATCATATAACTTATGTCAGTACACAAATTCCTGGTACACCGATTACATCAATGCACACTGTAGACATTTGCCTTAACTTAGCAACTGAGGCACTATTATTAGCATTTTTCAGACCCCTGGAGCAACTGTATTTAAAGAAAATGCAACTGTCTACAAGTCTAGCCAAGTTTTGTTCATATTGGAGACTTTTGGTGAAATTTACCAAATGAAATAAATCCAACCTGTAGAGTTCGTTAAATTTCAGCTGAGTCCTTAATGTTTTAACGTTTGCAGGAAGTCCACGAGAGGAAATAAAAAACTGCTCCTCACTCTGTTCATGCCTACATGTTTCTCAGTCTGCCTGAGGGGAGAGTAGGGATCAGCGAGTGATCAGGGTGGGCTGGATCTTTGAGAATGTCCTCTGTGCATCTCAGAAGCCAAGCAATTACAAAAAATAGAAAAACTCCCAAATTTCAAAGTCATGACTCACTTAAGCTGGAACATGCTTGCGAAAGGATTTGGTGTCAGACATTGCCTGAGAGTCTGCCCGTTGTTCTCCGGCATCAAATAGCTGTCATTGCAAACGGAAGCTAATGATTGGCCAGTAAGCGTTCGTCCTATTATTCTACTCTTGAAAGCAATGAGAACAAAAATATGCAACCTGCAAATCTCCCCTTGTGAGTCTGCTTGATAAATCCAGCACGTTTGAGTGGGGTGAAATGAATCACATCAGCGCTTGCAAAACAAGCAAAGACACCTCATTAGTCTAACCCGAGTCTCCAAAGAGCAATTTCTAATATCTTACAGGTCTTACAGGTCTTTCCATTTACATGTTAGGAGAATGTAATCAATGCTATGTTAATGAAAAGTATGTTGTTGTCTGTCCACTATACGGAGAAACATTCAGATCAAACCCTCACTGTGTTCCTGCATGCCAAATAGCTGATTGCTGCTGAGCAGTGATGTGCACTTAGGGTAGGTTATGGTATGTGGTGCCTACCCAAGGCAGAAAAAAAAATAATGTAATCATTCCATTTAATAATTAGTTTATATATTTTTGCCTTTCTTTCATAATTATTACCTTGATTATAATCTTTCAGATGATATTTCCCATAGCCTGTATCTATCGATTTAAAACTGATGGCATTTAGTACTTTTCATAGCTGAAAAAATGACTCAACAGCACCTCCTGCTGGCCAGGCAGAGAAGCTGCACAGCCCACCCATGCGCTGTATGTTCAAGGTGATAAGCGCAGTCCTGCACTGCCTTTTCCTTTCATATCGTCGTAATGGTGTGTTTAGGCATGCAGTCTGTTCTGCCATATAAAATAATTGACATAAAAAAGCAGATCGCTAAGCTGCCTTTTTACGTTACCGCTCTATGCTAATGGTCTACGTACGTTCACAGAGAATTAGTCAGTTGACACTTTGCGATCAAAGTTGGTCGACGTGCTCGCCGGTGGGAAGAGCCTGCTAGCGAGGCTTAAACATTTTCCAACATCTTTCTTTTAAGGTAAATCATCAACATACGCGACTGGTTGTCATGACGTACAAAGTTAAATAGTCTGGGGACTGCTATTGAATCATTTGGCTAGCTTTGCAAGTTTTAATGATATCTAACTATGTAGATTGTGTTAGATGAAGCAGGCATTTTCTTCCTACACATTTAAATGATAATTTATGAGTCCGGCGCAGTTTGCGACTGTCTGCCTGCTTAACCCTAGAGCTCACGGCGCATGCTTGTTGCTGAGTGTACAAGGCTCTGAATGGTTCTGGTCCGACATATATCTTATATGCCAACACTGTATGAGCCACCAGGGCTTAGCATCATCTGGATCAAGTTTGTGAAGACAGGATAAAAGAGAACTCCAAATACAGCTGGTCTTTGTGGGGACATGGTTTCCCTTCCTTTGCTTATTACCTGGAAATTCTAATTATGTCTAGACAAAGGATAAATCAAGTTGGGCCTGGGGCACGTCTAGCGAAGCCATTTTTTGCCACAACGTGGAAACTTTGTGCAAAAATATGGCACAAGGGCAAAAAGAAAACTCTTGGTGCACCAGTACAGAGAAAAGGTAGAAATTTGGTGGTAAAATAAGGCAGTGGCACTGAACTGGACAAACGGGAATGATAGGCACCACACTGCCTCCAAACATCACCGTACGAAACATCCATCATCTCAAATAATGCTTTTTATACCAAAGCGTAGTGGCATACAAGAACATTTTTATAAGGACAACTGCAAAACAGTATTTCAAATGGAATAGTTTTCTACTTAAAGCACACAATAGCTTTCAGCACACGCGTGCGCTGATGTCTCATTCTATAATCAGCGACACTTTGAGCACAGCAATAACACAAAACAGCTGTTATTCAGTCTATTGTGCAAAATGGAAAAATTATGCCTATATATATATATATATATATATATATATATATATATATATATATATATATATATATATATATATATATATATATATATGTGTGTGTGTATATATGTATATATATAGTAAATATACATAAATAAATTATGCCATTTTGCGTTGAAAATATGCCTTTGCAAAAATGATCAATATCTGCTTATTGCCCCTATAAATCAGATCTTCAAACTCCTGTTTGACACTAATGATTGTCATCTTCTTTCTTTTCTTTTTTTTTTTATTTATAAATATGTTTTCTGAAGAGGTCATGAAGTTTCCAGTCTTTCTGCTGTTCCAGGCAGAGAGCCAAATAAAACCCATCTCAGTTCCCTCGAGAGTGAAAATAATAAAAAGTCCTGTGAAGGAAACTGTAAATAAACTCCAATGTCGCATCTATTTTTCAAACGTACAAACTAAAATGTCTCAAATTTTTCTCGTGTTTCTCTCATCTTCTTGTTTCTCACTGTAACAGTAAGTTATTCAGGAATCATACAGTGTTAAAAGAAAAAATATTCATGTGATAGTAGCAATAATCCACATATCACCATAGTTTCAGTGTATATATATTTCACCGTGCATTACCTCCGTTATCACTACGTATATCATCATACTTTTTCATATTCCAGCATCATCATGTAAATATGTATATAGCTTCTGAGGTTGTTTTTACTTACACTTTTATTTATATGTTTGTTGTTTTATTCATATATATATATATATATATATATATATATATATATATATATATATATATATATATATATATATATAGTATATAATATACAGAAGTACAGTTTACTTGATCAAATGTTGACTGATGATGAAAATTATTGATATTTAATTCACTCTGGTGATGTCATGTGACTGTTATCAAGTTGCTGGGTGTCACTGTGTTTAAAGATAACTGTGCAGATACCTGCTGCACCCTGACATTAGTTTTAGCAAAACGCCCACCCACACTGAGTTCCTGCTGCAAAGCAACAATCGATCACTTTGACTGAGGTGAAGTTGGAACCATCGTGTTTGTTGAGAATAAAAACAAGTATTTTTGGGGTATCCTGTGAAATATGTTGAATTTATCATCAGGTTTCTTCCACAGCTCATGTGAAGCATGATGAGATGTATCAAGTTAAGTTAAATTCTATAAGCTCTTATTATTGCAATTAATTGTAATCAGTCACAAAACTGTGTTACTGTGTGAGAGTAAATTCAGCTGGAACAAAGTAGAAAATGTAAAAGTTTATCTCCTACTGAAAGAGAACCTTATTATTTCAGTAAAACCAGAGGATAGCAGCCAGTTCATGTCGGAAATTAAATCATCTGATGTGGAAAAGTAGATGGTGAAAATTTACCTTCCAGATGTTTTAATAGAGATGTTATACAGGTAGATATCTTGATAACCCACTGGCTGATGTTGAGGAAGAACACCTCCATCAGCTGTCAGTCAAGAGAATCAAGATACAATCCCCCAAATCACCTTAGAAATATCCTGAGGATCCAGAAAGATAGTCTAAAAGGAGGAGTGAATACTTCACTTGTCTTCATGGAAACTTCAGGACCTTAAAGACGCATCACGTAACTTTCTGACTATAGGAAGTAAGATGGGTGCTGAATTAGGTGTCAATACGGGGTGCATGACGGGGGGGAAATAACTTTAATGATTCATTTTAAACCAAATTTGAAGAGCTGGAATAAAACCACAGTGATGAGGCAGACATTTTTGGAATCAGCTGAGTTTCTGCTTCATATGACTCCTTGTCTGTGTGGTTTGCTTAAAGTGGACAAATTCAAGCTGCATGCTGGTGTAGTGGTTAGAACTGCAGCCTCAGAGCAAGAACATTGCTAGTTTGAGCCTCAGCTGGGGGGGGTGGGGGGGGGAGTTTAAACAGTGGCCTTTATGTGGAGACATTGTGTGTTCGACCTCTGTATGTGTGGGTTTTCTTCATGCACTCCAGCTTACTCCCACCATCCAGAGACATGCATGTATGTCAGATGTAAGTCACACCTGCAAAATGACTGTATAGAATAGAAATTCTAAAGTGGACAGTGCTGCTATTGGTTTGGTTACAACGCTCGGTGGAGCCTTTTAGCTGAGTTTATCTCCATCATTGATATGCTGCATGTCAGGATTTCTGCTTCCTCGTGTGCACAATCATCTTCTGTGCTTCACGTATCCCCTGCTGCAACCTGTGCAGGTGAAGACATGAAGAAGAGGTTGCTGGAACATGGCAAACATCGCAGAGCATCCAAGGTGCTATCTCAGTTGTAAAAGATTTATTGTGGCAGTGGTGACTGATGACGGTGTTGAAAAGTTTTCCACTGCAAGGACCCAGCTTGTCCAACAGGTTCAGCATCATCATCATTACAGCCCTCCCATGCATATCCAGCTGCACTTAACCACACTAGTTAGGATGTAACTATCACTATTCCACCTCACATACAGTATATGTTTTTGTTTCCCATCGATATATGTTGAAATATTCATTATGTTCACCTGGACGTTTGGAAAATGGCGGCCACTGTAACCAGAGCATAAATAGGCGGCGTATATCTGTCCAGTTAGTTGTGTAACATCATAAAAGAATACACAAAAAAAAAAGCATAAATCTATTGATTCGTTGATGGATTTTGACTTATTTTAACAGGCAAAAAAAAGCTCATTTTAGTAGCCTGGATGGCGTAAACAGTTTCGGCATATAGCTAACTATCATTTAGGGGAGCAGAGTCCATCTCCTGTCAAACAGGGCTTCTTAAACCAGTTGCATCATATTATAGATCTGTTGCTTCTACAGCCAACAGACCCTACAATCCTGACTTAGTCTTGTTCAGTACATTGACATCCTTTCATGACATGCTTGAATTGAAAGGACATGAAAAGAGAAAAATGCACTTTTGTTATGAAAATTTAACCAAATCTAATGTAATTTTTTTCTGAAATCCGACTTTAAACAGCAGAGATCCATCTGCATCTCCCAGGCTTTCCTCCGCCCTCGTGTGTGTTAACATGTACATGTGCCAGGAGAGATCGTTATCCATCAGACGCAGCACTGTGCTGATCTTTCTATTAGCCACTTCGAGTCACCGTGACAGCGGAGGAGATAGCATTAAGCTCTCTGGACGCATCAATTCATAGACGGATGTAAGTTTAATCGTTCGTACCGGCAAGCAGGGCATACACAGAGAGGCAATTCCTCTCTGTCTGGCATTCACACATCCTTTCAGAGATACAAATGTGCACGTTGATGTGCACGTTGATGTGCGCCATTATCTGTGCGGAGGGGATTTTAAACAGCAGCTGAAAACCTCTGTGGCTGCATCACAGTGTGATAATGGTTCCTATCTAGGACTGTCCTGTTCCTGTAAGACAGTCATCATTCTCATCAATTACCTCCTGGGATATCACACACACACACACACACACACTCTGGAGTTTCCGCCTTTGTACGTCCCCTTTCATTGCACATTGATTTAAACTTTTTCAGCTTGGTTGGATTTCTTGTCAAGCTTGATCTTCGTCTTTTGCTTTACCCGTGTCAGGTTGTTCATGTTTTTTGGTTTTTTGTTGTTGTGTTTTTTTCCTGCTCTGACGTGCTGCAGCACGTGCATGTCTCACTTTTGTGATTTAATTTTTCATTCCACTTAAAGGTGTGTGTTTTGATTTGCCTCATTCGGCTCCAAAAGTGGGTCAACACTTGCATTCATTACCATCTCCTCATGTTCTGCTTTTCCCCAGGTGTGCAACGTTCTCCCAGCTAATACATAGGCAGAATATACATTTTCCCCTGACCTCGCATTACTCGCAGTTTCCTCCTTCTTTTTCATCCCTTTCTGTTTTTTTTCACTCTTAATTAGATCAGTTAAAGATGGCTTGTTTATTTCTAACATGAAGAGTGAAAATGTTGTTTTGCGACTTGGTAAGTTTTGCAGGTGAGGTTTAAGGAAACACACACACAATTTGCATTGAAAATTTAGCCTACTTCCGCTACCCCCTGGGGCTAATCGCTAATGATGGAAGCCCTCTGTGTGAATATAGGTTGCTGCAAAGTTGCAATATAAGGAAATTGAAGACTTTTTCTTGTAAATCAAGACAGATTTACACACTAAAGAAACTGTTCTTGGTGTAAATGGAGGTAGTGGCCTCGAAGTCTGGGATTGACAGACTGAACCTGTTTTAGCCTTTTGAGGCTTATGCCTGGATTTTTAGTCCTTTTCTCAAAAGTTTCAACCCCATAATAAAACAAATGCATCTCTAAACCCTTCGGGTTTATTTTGATACTTTTGGAGTCACAGTAAAGGGGACACTCGTAAGATTTGCTAAGATTGTTATTGTTTAATCATTAATATGTGTGTAACTTGTGTTGATTAAATGAAGAAGGTGCAGAGCATAAAAAAAGCAGATATTTCTTTTTGGCATTATGACGCAGAATCTACTTAAGCTTAATGAACTTTTTTATTTTGAACCACAGACCTGCACTCATGAGCTGAGAGGAATATTACAACTTACAGTAGACATCTGACGTTCAGCTTCCAACAGTCTCATGTAGAGGCTTAAAACACTGCTGTGACAATTCGTACTCAATGCTTGCCATACCGCCCACGCACACTCATGCACATCAAATCCTCTAAATGGAAGCTCATCAGACCAGCAACATTTTTCCATCTTCTGTTGTCCAGTTTTGGTGAGTGTGTGTGAATTGTAGCCTCATTTTCCTTTTCTTAGACCACAGAAGTGGCAGCTGTGTGTTGAAAATCAGTAAGATATTTGGTCCAGGCAATCCCAGTAAATCAGAAGATAATTCTTCCCCATTCTGATGCTCAGATTGATGTTGAGCGACTTGTCTTGACCACGTTTTCATAACTAAAGGTTTTGATCAGCTGCCATGAAGCACCTGATAAAGTGGACAATGTGTATATAACTCAAGTTTAAAAGCTTTAACCATTGACTATATAAAAAAGAGATGGACGGAGCCTCCGTGACGTCACCCGTACGTTTCTGAAGAGCGAAAGTGAAGCTCAGTGGTGGTTCCCACCATCGCCATCTTGGCAGAGGCATGCGTGTCGTCTCGCCCAGAAAATACAAATATGGGAAAAGAGGTAGAGCTGAGAGGAGGGCTGTAAGCGTCATGGTGGATGATTGACATCGAGCGAACTCCGAGCTGCCTGTAGCTAAGAGCTAACCGAGCTAACCCGGACATAATAGGAGCTAATTAGCTAACGTAAGTAAGCGGGCTAAAGCTAAGTCACGTTGTTAACCAGCTAAAAACCGGGGTTGTTGTTCTTACATGAAAGCGGGAGATTGGGTACCTGTCAATCAAAAGGACACGCCCCTTAATATGCCAAAATTTCAAGATTAAATTACTTTTAAACGAAGGAGTTACAAAGAAAACCCCCCTCACAGTTGCCATGAAGGTAAACATGACTAATTAAACCTGAAATGGATTTTTGAACCAGGCTGTAAACATGTTTATTTCTGCTGTGAATTTGGTCTTTTTAACATGGGAGTCTATGGGGATTTGCTCTGTTTTGCAGCCCCTAGTGGATGAGGGGAGAACTGCAGTTTTTGGCACTTTTGGCTTCACTTTTAACCACCAGAGGTTGATGCTTGGCTTCAACACAAGAAATTGTAGATAAATTTAAAAAGTAAAACTTTTCATCCCAGAGTAAATATTTGATTTAACCATACTGATTTATAGCAGTGGTTATATGAACAAACCACAGATACAAAACAAATCATTTAATAGTTAGGAAGAGAAGTTAAATCTCACAATAGTTTGGTCCATTACCTTGTATCTCCCACAGTAATCCACCACATGCGCTCTGTTGTGGCTGAGCTCCACTAAGCAGCCACTTTACAAGCACAAAGGATGTGTGAGACTTTTGTCTTCACATCCATCACTCAATACAATAAAACCCATTTTTAATTTTCAAGCAAGTGCATTTTGTTCGCTCCATTACCTCACCGCTGTTACAGAGCAGACACCTCTTCCTCACTCGTCTGTCCTCAATTAAATTCATCATGACATGCTGAGTTTTCACACTTGTCACCCCAAATGCCTGGCTCACCCAAGTCTACACTCTTTAGGTTGCTTGTGTTGTGTGACAGTCACCTTCATGTTTGACTGGCAAAGTTACCCCACATGTCAGCGCAGTCCGACATGTTTTATGGGTCACAAACATATACTAAATATAAAAGATGGATGGAGCCTTCATGACGATACCAGTAGGTTTTCTGAAGAGCTGAATTGAAGATGGTGAGCGGTTCCTACCGTCGCCATCTTAGCAGCATCATGCGTGTCGTCTCTCCCGGAAAATGCAAACATGGGAAAAGAGGTGGAGCCGATTGACATCTAGCAAACTTAGACCTGCCTGCAACTAAGAGCTAACCAAGTGAACCCAGAGCTAACCTGGAGCAACAGCAGTTAACAGAGGTAAGCGGGCTAAAGCTTGTTCCATCCTCCACAGGAAGCAAGAACTGAGTTCTTGTTCTCGAGGCTGCAAGAAGAAAAAGCGTCTTGTTCGTCAGGTCCGTACATACTCCACGAAAAGCACGTCTGCAGCGGGGAGGGGTCACTGCGGGGGGCGATGTCTGCTTTTATGTGCAATGAACCCAGTCATTACCTCCGCCAGGTTACGTTTTTTTGCTCAAGATAACTCAAAAGGTTACGGAGGGATTTTTATAAAAATTTCAAGAGTTGTTGGAAATGTAAAAATTGAAGAACTGATTAAATTTTGGTGGTGATCCGGATCACCGTTTGGATCCAGAAATGTTTTAAAAGGATTCTTTAACACTGTGCTTGGCGGAGGTTTCCTCTCTCTGAGTGCTTTTAGTAGTAGTTTCATATTCAAGAAGCAGCTTCATCCGCGGCAGGGCAGGTTGTGCACGCGGCTGGGTCCGAGTGTTTTAATGCCACATGTAAAAATATTCGTACTTTCGTACCACCTCGATCAGCTGTTTTATCAAAACAATCCGTTTTACCAGCAACAGCAAACACGCGGAAGCAGCAACTCCACTTCAAACTTTTTTCGTGTTAACCACACCCATCTCAAATGTCCAACCAATCACACAATACTTCTTGGAGCCCCGCAAGACAAAAGTTCTGCCAGCCTGGTGTGTCAAGAACTGTCTTCTAACGCACCCGCGAGAACAAAATGACGTCATTTTCTTCTCGGAGCCAGGAGAACAAGACAAAAGTTCTCACATCTCGTGGAGGATGTAACAAGCTTTAAGCTAAGTCAACTGGCTAAAAACCATAAAACTGTAAACATGTTTATTTCTGCTGTGAAGTTGACCTTTTTAACATGGGAGTCTATGGTCGTTTGATCTGTTTTGGAGCCCCTAGTGGATGAAGCGGGGAACTGCAGTTTTTTTGTCACTTCCACATAGACTTAACTTTCAACCTACGGAGGTTGCTGCTTGGTCTAAAAAAAAAAAAAAAAAAAAAAAAAAACCACAAAGTTCCTGCAGATTTCGACACGTCTCAGTTAAATATTTTAATCATAATTGACGAGGACTGCAGTAGTTCCCGGACATCGACAAGGATCTGTTCACAACCATTAATTTTGACACCTGTGCATTTTACATATTACAAACTTTTTTTTATAAGTAATTAGTTTTTTATACAAATGAGAAATGTTAGGAAACTCTTACTTGTAGGTGTGCTTATCTTTGTAGAGCACGCAGAGCAAAAAAGCCTCAAGGAAAACGTGAAGACAAAGCATTCATTCATTCATTTTCCGAACCGCTTATGCCACACACAGAGAGACGAACAACCACACTCACGCTCACACTCACTCCTAGGGGCAATTTAGAGTGACCAATTAACCTATCATGCATGTCTTTGGATGGTGGGAGGAAGCTGGAGTACCTGGAGAGAACCCACACATACACGGGGAGAACATGCAAACTCCACACAGAAAGGCCACTGACCAAACCAGCCAAGGATCGAACCAGCGACCTTCTTGCTGTGAGGCCACAGTGCTAACCACTGCTCCACCGTGCAGCCCTTGTGAAGACAAAGCAAAATAATTTAAATAAAAATAGTTGCTTTAGTTGTTTTTTATTTTGTCTTTCTATAATTTCTTTCCCGAATATATTTAAGAGCTGCTGGCTCCCTTTATAATATAACATAACCCTTGACTTAAAAGATGCACGGCAGAATTTTTGCAGATTTTCTCAGCAATACGCTAATGTCAACGGCTAATTCAGTAGCCCTCTTGCATTCTACTGTCAGCTCTCCCCACCCAGTTAAAGTCAGTTTTATCTTGACTTTTGTGTTCTGTCCCTCTCTGTCCTATTCTCTTTTTCTGCCTCTGATCATGTTTTCTTGGATGTATTTGCTGATTGAACTCCAACTCAAAACACTCCACTAATGTGTTTTCCTGTCTCTGCCTTTGACATGACCGATCGTTTGAATGTTGGCTTGACAGTGAATTTTGGGGCCCATCACTCCATTCTGCTGACTCTGACCATGAAAAGAGCTGTCAACCATCAACACTGATTGATGGTTTCCTGACATATTAGCTGGCATAAAACCGCGAAACATCTATAAAACTGTTCAGCTTCACTTCTATTTACCTTCTACTTTTGCACAGCTGACATTATTTCAGTAATTCCTCCATGAATTTGGCTGCTATCCACTGGTTTGCATTGAAAATAATGTGGTTTTCCTGTATTAGAAGATGACCATTTACATTTTCTCCTGAATTCCGCGCAAATTTTCCCTGACGTACTAACACAAATCTTGACTCTAACACCTCTGTAGTAATCTCACATGTCTCAGCTTGCTTTTAGGACCAACAACATACATATATACCTTTAAAGGCAGAGTATGTAAGATTTCAAGGCAAGTCTTTCCACCACCAGGTGGCAAACACCAGGTCGTGAGCAAAACCACAAAACTGCTACCTCCACAAACGACCACAGGTTGGCAGTAATGAGCAAAACTCACCCCTCACCCCTCCTCCTTGCCAGCTCCAATGAGGGCAGGAATCGCTTGTTAGCTGTAGCTCAGAGCTGCTCTGCAATAAATGGGCTTATACTCACCCTACTGGTGGAAAAAAAAAAGTACTTTTTTTTTACTGGTCAGAAAACATTTAAGAAGAGTCTTTGTCATTAATTAAACTTGTAATTTAATATCACATCAAATATGGACAGACTGGAACCTACATGTTTAAAAACCCCTCTAATTGTGATTGTAGTTAATATTTTAGATGATTTATTTTGAAAATCTTACATGCTCTACCTTTAAGTTATGCATTTTAGGAGGCAGAAACAATAGAACTTCTCAAGAAGATGTTAATAAGGTATATTATTTTAAATCACCTGGATTGTTCACACTTCAGTAACAGGGATAGTCAACTTCTCTTGTTTCCTTTTTACATTAGCTGCAGCAGATTTTGTGTGTGTGTGTGTGTGTGTGTGTGTGTGTGTCTGTGTGTGTGTGTGTTTAGCCTGCTAGAAATGTGCAATATGATATTTGATCAGTTGGAAAACCTGGGTTGACTTCTCAAGCTGGTATCTCAATAATTAGGGCGAGATATCTTGACGGTAGCTTGGATGGATCCGCTTTGAACCTTTTAATTTTATCATTAAGATCTGGAAACTGTGATGATCAAAGGCTGTCAGCATCAAACATGTTGGAAAGTCCTTCCTCCTGAGTTGCCGACTCTTTCCCCACAGAACGTTTACTACACCAGCTCCCAGCAGCTTCACCTGGGAGTGCTGAGTCCGACGATCGACGACGACGACAACAAGTGTCTGGTGGACGTGAACAGCAGACCCAGGCTGCTGGAGTGCAGCTACGCGGCAACCAAGCACATGAAGCTCACCTGGACGTTCACTCAGGTGAGACTCGGCCGCGCTACGTACGGTTAGATGTTTGCACACTTTGATCTAACTCAGGGGTGTCCAAAGTTGGTCCTCGAGGGCCGCTGTCCTGCAGGTTTCCCATGTATTCCTGTTCCAACACATCTAGCTTCCACTAAATGGATCAAACAGCCAATGACGTGCACAACTGATTAAGCTCTACTAATAATTAATTTGAATCAGGTGTGTCTGAGCAGGGATACATAGAAAACCTGCAGGATTCTGGCCCTCGAGGACCGGAGCTGGACACCTCTGATCTAACTGGTTTGCTTGTTAGTATTCTGGATGCAGCTGGAATTTCCTTCATTTCTTCATGCAGAACTGAAGCTTTGTGGTTTTAAAATTTCCATTTTGAATATTTGAGTGGGGTTCAGCCTGTTTTTTGTGGTGTATCTAAAAGGACCAATCATTCATTCACTGTAATATCTAAGAACTGTTTAAGAAGAACATGTGAATGGGTTGCATAATAAGCTCGTCATACATCCACCGTTTGTGGCTTAAGCCACATTTTTATCTATTTTGTCACATTTATAATTTCTTAAAATGTGAACGATAAATGAAAAGAGCTGGATAATTATTTAAAGGAAGAGGACACTGAAATATTTAAGCCTTAGGCATCTTTGTGCGTGCATTTTGGAGCTTTTCTCTGTTTGCATACCGTCTTTGACCCAGACATCAGCCTGAATAAGAGAATTCTTCATCATCATTCATCTCCCTTCTTCCTCAACGTCCAGCATCCTTTAGATAACAGTGTTACCTCCCTATCTGCCAGCTCTCCGGGCCCCTCAGTGTCTGTAGCTACTGGGTAGACTGGCAGGGGAATTGGCCTCTAATTAGCGTCAGGCAGATTCAGGAATCTCACTTCCAATTTATGTCAGAAGTCAAAAGGATGAAACCCATTAGACAAATCCCTGTGAGGTGTTGAGGAGAGAACTCTATTTTCTCCATGAAAAGTTTCAAAAAGTCAAATAAGGCCGCAAGATGGGACTATTTCTAGCTTTCTTAAAGAGCAGATCTCATGCTGGTTGTAGGAAAAATTCAGAAGGCAAGGAGAATAGTCCAGCGACAAATCTGCAACATATTTCTAGAGGTCAGGTTTATTCTTTGTCTTTGAATAGGCTTAAAAGTTCAAGTTAAAATATTTAACTGCGCTTTCTTTTATTCTTTTTCTATCAATATTTGTGCGTGGTTTTTGCCCGTGTTGATGCTGAACACATTTTTTCTTTTAATATTTTTTATTACTGCAGATGAAAATAGTTGGTTTAAGAACAATGTAGTTGTTAAAATCTAAATGTTTCATGAGGAATTATCTCAAAAAAATATTTTAGATTATATTTTAAGATTTATTGGGTCTCACAAAAAGAATTGAAAAAATAAAACATACCCTCTTGTTGATGGGAACAACCAGTCTACATCTGCTTTACCAGGAGAAGGCATTTAACTGTGTTTCCCTCGAGGACTCCTGGGTGCTCTGGGAATAAAGTGTACTGGACCCCCTTCTTGTCCAGTCCAGTATTACTGACTGTCCAGTCCCTGTACGACCAGTGCCTGAGCCTGGCCTGCATTGCTGGAAGTAAGTCAGATTTGTTACCATTGAGGATTGGATTCTGCCAAAGCAGCCCTTCATCAATGATTCTGTTCTTAATTTTTTATATTATCACAGCCCAGTTGTCTCAAAACTGCACCAGCTGATCTGTGCACTAATGTCATCTGATTTGTGCTCAAATCACTTCTTATACAATATATACAGTATATTTATGCTTTTTTTTTTTTACTGTTATTATGTTTTTAGGTATGTATTGAAGTTCTTTGATATATTTGCATGGATTTGCTTTAGAAAGTACCCAAAGTTACTCACCAAATGGTTCTACACATTTTAAATCCTGTTACACACATCTTTAACTGTTATGAGTAGGGCTGGGTGATATGACCATAATCTCATATCCCCATATGGCTCATTTTATATCCCCATAACGTTATACATAACCATATAAAATTGTTTGTGTAATTTGTCAGATGTGCTTGGCAACAGCAGCAGTGATCTCCTTCCATCTGCAGGAACTATGGCTGTATGACGTTTTACAGGTAAATACCTGTAGCAGCGTTCACGTCTGGAGTTCATTATAAGCGCTTTCACCTCCACTTGATGCTGCTTTTGCAGCTTTTGCTCACTAACTCTATTCTTTATTCTTTATCCTGGTTCTTGCACAGGTGATAAATGAGTTAGTTGTGTCATTGTTGGGACTGTGAGCTACTCTATCGGTTCAACGTTGGTCTTTTCATATCCAAACTGCATCCATGCGACATAAATTTCCCTTCTTTTAGGAACAAGCTAATCAGATTGGGTTGGATGGTCACCTTTTAGTGAATTGAAACGCGTCTGCTACCATCTTGACATAAAATATTGCAGTTAAGCATTTTATTGTGGTGTAAATGATAGAGCCTCATATGAAACAATAGACATTTTTCATCGTCCAAACGATATTTATCATCATGTCGCCCAGCCCTAGTTATGAGGCTTGTTTCTCTCCAGAAGTTCATGACATCTTGTGCATAGCAGACCAAAACATTGAGATAGAACAGGCAAAAACAAACTTGTTTCGCTCAGCTTAAGTGCAGTTTTTTGTTTTACCTTTGACACATGAAGGATGCATGAGGATAGCAGGAGGTATGGAGGAGAAGCAGGTAGGTGAAGTTTTCCTGAGGCGAAGGTGGAGGGAAGGAGAAAAGAGGTGGGAGCTGAAAATAAAAGCAAAAACTCAGATGTTTTGGTGGTGCTGGACAGAACAGAAGTGAACTGGAGCGTAGGTAGCATTTCATGTGAAGTGTGCAGTCTGTATTACTGAATTATTGATGTGTAGATCTTTTACAATATTGAACTACACTCGCCCCTGTGGGAGCAGCCATCAGGAGAGAGAGAGAGAGATAAAGAAATTCACAAAAACCTAACCACCAGCAGGTTATGCTTTATTACCTGGATCAGATGGTGTTTTGTGATGCAGGTGAGTTTTCTGACATCCACCTTTACTGTAATACTGCTTTTATTTGGCCCTTTGTGGGCACCAATTACTTGCAAGGAACTCAATAAAAAAAAATTCTATTTTCAATGCAGAACACATTGCCACGTTTTATTTGATTTACTGCAAAGCCAGGGGAGAATCATCAGGTCCGGCCCACTCGGGGAACTTCCTGAGCCCGAATTGTTTACTTTCAAATGAGATCAAACCCAAAACTTCAGGAGAAACTGCACTTTTCTCTATTGATCGCAATGTTCTCTATTAACCTAAACTGAGAGGCGAGTGTCGCATTGACAGCCTGTCCGGGTTTTTGGAGCAGCTCTCTTGTCATGTTTTTACATCTTTCCCTGCATGGCAGATTTAGATAATCTTCCATTTCTTTTGCAAATTTAATGCTGTTTAATCCACAATATTTATAAAAGATCTCAGTACAGTTTCACAGATGTTGAGTCATGTTCAATTCATTGTAATCAGTAATTTATAGGTCTTCCCCAACAGGCACCTACTTTCTACAAGTTGTGAACACCGCACATACCAGCTCATGTTTTTTTCACATTCTGCAAACACAGCTGTGGCTTCATTGTTGAAACGATGCAACTGACGTTATTAGTAAATCTAAGTTATTGAAATATTCCTGCATTCCTGCCTGTTAGATAAGAGTATCATGAGTTTAACATATCCAAGTTGTTTAAAGTGGCTCTATTATGCACATTTCAGTGAAATTTATTGTAATATGCGAATCCAGAAGGGCAAGAAATCATCAAGCATTTTTCACAAACTCCTTCATTCATTTTGTATTCATCCTCTCAGATCAGCCTCTGCCAGAAACAAGCCAACAGAGAAAGCTCCGCCCCCTGCCGGACTGCAGGCTGCGTCTGATTGGTCAGCTGCTAGGAGTAGTTATACTGAGCAGTGAAGGTGGGAGTGGCTTTCTTTTTGTGAACGTGCACAACTTGGAGAAGATGACCAATCACTGAGTCACTAAAATTTTGAAGTAAAAAAAACTCTCTAAAACCAATCGTTTCACCATGGAAACCTAACGTAGTGCGTGCTGGAATAAATATGCATTTAGGTAATAAAAAAATTTAAAAAAAACTATGCCGCTCATATGTCCAATGAGTATATAACTCTATAACACTGCAGAAAGCTCAGAAAACTAGATATAGTCCCTTTATGGCTACTTTAAAAAGAATCTTGCAGCTGCGGGCTTCATGAGAAACCTTGTTTGTTCTTTTTTGCAAGTTAGCGTATCGGGCATTTTCAGAGTTTTTGTTCATTAAAGTAATTCAGCATTGCACACAGATTTCAAGGAGAAGGTTTGCAGACAATGTAAGAGGTGGTATTTCACATTCATACATCTAGTTTTAGGTGGATGGAAAAGTGAGAAGGTAAAAGCTGCACATTGAGCCAATTGTGTTTTTAAATATCTATGTATTTAATCTAAATCTCAGTCTATGCCTAAATCTAAGCAAGCTGTTTTTTGACTAAAGATGATAAAGAAAAGAAAATGGTCATTAAATCGTTATTATTAAAGAAAGTTTTTGTGGATTTGGGTGTCAAAGGTTTTCACCACAAGAGGCCAGAGTTTCAAAAGGTGGAGTTTATTTTCTATTTAAATCATGTTTTAAGTTGTACAGGAATTTACAGGGTTTATAAAGAAACAGCAAATACTTTTCTGCCCTTTAAGACACATGAGGTAACTTTCCAACCTTAAAACTCTGCATTCCTGACTTGTTTGATAGCACAGTGACATCTAGCCTTCGCTACCTACCAGCCTCCTGTGGCCGAGAAACTGTCCTGTATAACTTTTTCATCCAGGACACCACATGACGTTGCAGCCAAGTTTCACTTCACACGCTAGCAAACAGATATAAAGACACCAGCCGGAAAAAAAACGAGTCAAGATAAAACTGTCTTGCTAGTTGGAGATAGTTCACAGTACAGGAAGGATGCAAGATGAATAACGAATTAACACATAAAGAATTGATTAAGGGAACGTGTCACTGGGAAAAATGCTAAAGCTCTGTAACGTATATTTAAAACTCTGTACTTCTGACTCCTGTTGATGTCATCGTTGTTGTCATGGCAGCATCCTGAGGCTGACAAACCACACGTAAATATTTCATTTCCAACCCGATCATCTCATGACAGCTGTGGTGTGCTTAATGGGTTGGCACCAAGAGGCACAATCTGATATCAACCAACTGGCTGGAAATGGCAAGAGGATCCGTCCATTGAAGGACGCCAGGAACAGAAATAGAGCAAGTGCCAGAGCAAGAGATTCAACATAAAGAGAGTCAACATCTCACTGACTTTTAGTGGCTGGAGAGAGCTCAGAGAAGAGACAGGATGAAAATCTGATGATGAATTAGCTGTCAGTAGTGTGACTTCAACATCTTCTTGACTAGAGCCCACTGTACAGGGGGCAGAATGTGATACATGCTGTACGGAAGATCTAACAGAGTCCCTAACATGTCGCATGCCAAAATCACAGGGAACCAATCAGCTAAAAAAATGTACCAGGTATGGGCTACAGTTACATGATGTTTTTTTAAATTCAGAATTGATCATATGGGATTAAATATTTCTAAACATTATTCTCATGAGGGTTTATGGGGAATACTAATTTAGAATTGAGGTTTACCTGGAAACATGTTGTTAATTAATTCCACTTTATATCAGTGAATAGAGACAGGTTCTGATTCAATTCAGCTTTATTTCTTGAGCGCCACTTCACAACAATGTTGTCACAGGGCACTTTACATACACGAATCAACATACACATCAATTCGAGCCAAATCATACATATCCTATCAGAGAAACCAACTGATTGCATCGAGTCATGACTTCGATCCAATCCCCCATCCTGAGCATGCATGCAGCGACAGTGGGAAGGAAAAAACTCCCCTTTAACAGGAAGAAAACCTCCGGCAGAACCCGGCTCAGGGAGGGCAGCCATCTGCCTCGACTGGTTGGGGTGGAGACGACAGGAAAGACAGATCAACATGTACAATTGCACTTATTCAAAAAGAAATAAGTTAGAGACGGCAATATTGGCATTTATTTATGCATTAATACATTAGAGAAATAGAGCGAGGTACATCTCATCAGGTAACATCCCCATTGCTACATAGGTAATGGTTGGCTACACTACCTGTAACTATAAGAGCAATGAGCATAACCTGGACAGTTGTCACTAGTCCATCACAGGACCAACACAAAGAGGAGCAAGCACTCACCCTCAGATAGAACTTAAAGTAAAGTTTTCACTCTGACAGAAAAATGTATATTTTAGAGTGAACAATGTTGTTGTTTTTTTTACAATATATATCATTTTAAATGTCGATCTTATATATATATATATATATATATATATATATATATATATATATATACATATATATATATATATATATATATATATATATATATATATATATATATATATATATATATTCTATGACAGAATACTTTATCACAAAACAATTTGTTTACTATCAAATATTATGTTTTGCTAGTGTGAAAAGAATTACTTTCATTTTTTTCCCTTTTCCTCCCAGATTTCATATTTTCTGGCATTGAATAAAAACACAAATCCAGCTCCATATACATACCCCGACAACTGAGCCAAGTCCCCAATCAGACTCAGCCTAGCGGACTTTCCTGATGTGCATGCACCCTAATAAAATCTGTGAAATAAGGTGGAGCCAATCCATTTATTTATTTCCATGATTTTTTTTGTATTAAAATAAATACAGTAAGAGATTTTGGAGAAATGCCAAGACCAGAGTTTCGTGTTCATATTTGTTCAGACTGGTTAAAAGCCAAGTTGCATAATTTTTAACAGTTTATGAACAGTGCAGAGGTAGAAATACCAAAGCGATGCATTGCTGCAATCCAGTCAAGACGTGATAAGCCTGAATAACTTTTTCCAGATCTTTGAGTAGGTAGCTAGTTAGATAAAGCTGCCTTCATCCGCCGTAAAAGACCTGTCAAAAGTCTGAGTTGTCCAGCAGAGACACTGTATGGAGCCAAAGAATCCTCCAGTGCCATCGAAACTGTCAGGCGGGTTTGATCTTCCACACTAAAGGACTTCAGTCCTATTTTATTCTAATTGAGAAAGTTCAACTGTAGCTGGCTTTTAAGGTCACCATGACAGTTCAATGATGCTGAAATTGGTTTTTGAAGTTCTGCTGGTGTTTTATTCACCACTGACTGGATTGTGACTGGAAAATCATCAGTGATCCTCATTTTCATGTTGTCAGCTGCAGTCATTTGCAGCTTATATCACTGACTCGGGTTTTTAGCTGAAAAATAGTTGCAAGAAAAGTTGAAGCTACAATATTTACTGTATCTACAGCAGTGAAGAAAAGCTGCAGACTGAAGCAAGTTCTGAACACATTTCCGTTCTTTCTTGCTCCCTCCAATGATAAAAAGCAACACTAACATTTACTTATTTTTCTTCGCATTCTTTTTGCTTCTGGTTTCTTTGTTGAAGTGGGTGGAGGCGAAGGTAATGATCACTTTTTTTCTTGGCTCTGCTTTCACTAACTGGTCATTTAGGGGCTCTGGGTTGCTCTTTTGTAACGGCTTGTCCTGCTAGGATAGGACATGAGTCACCTTCGTGTGTAGTCTGGGCTCGAACCAACAAAAGATGTAAAAAGTGGAATTAGAGTGAAAAGTATCTCAACAGGTTTACAACACCAGCATCATTCATGTTTTCCAGTTGTGATGACAGCTGTAGCGGAAACTTTTCCGTTTTAAACCAGAGACGTCCGACTCCAGCTGTCACACACGCTGCATTTTGACCCCTAGTGAGCTAAACATGAGCAATAATAGCATAATGATATAAAAATAACAAAAATCTATTTTTTTCCCTTGGATTTTGTGTAAAGAAATACAAGAAAAGTAGGGTTTCAACTATTTACTTTATTAAGTCATTTATACATCATTACAATCTACAATTCATAGTTTATCTACTAAACCACAAAACATTTAATGACAGGACCTGGTGTCTGAAAATGAAAAATACAGTATTTCACATTACGGTTAGAGTCACTTTTAAAGAGCAAGAAGTTAGTTTAAATGTAGGTTTTCCATAACTGTGTAGAAATCTCATATGCAGCTGAAGGAGTCGTTTTATCGTCCAAACTGAAGTCAGATTTATTCAGTAAGATGTCAAATATATGACAAGTTATCCCCCTCCATTGGAAATGTTTTATATTTAAACATAAAAACATTTGTCAACTCAACTGAACACATTAGTCAATTTATATTTATTTATAAAGCCTTTTATCAACAACCTGTTGACGGATGTGCTGTACATAAAAACATGAAATCCTGAAGTTAATATTAGAAAATGAGGAATTGTACTTGTTTTATAATACGAAATGCAGTTAATGTTTAATGTCACTTTTTTATCTACTAGATCCATCCTGTGAGCTGCATCTCTCTGCAAAAAGCTGCAACATGAATACAAAAGCAACATAACTCTTTACTTCTATGTCAGGCTTCACGGCATTTAAATTAGCGCAAACAGAAATGAGTAAACTTCGTCTACACTTAATGTTTGTCTCACGTCTCCAACTTTTCCAAAGTATTTCACTTCTCATCCATGAAATGTGGTGTCAAAAAGAAGTCTTTTGTTTTCCTGCTTTGGCGTTTGTATTTTTCATGCGGCGTTTGTATTTCTCTAACACTTCAGGACCACCGTAGTTTTGGCCCCAGGGCTGTAATGTCCATTTATAAACAGTTGTTTCCACATTGAGCACCTTTTAATGGCTTTATCAGTGTACATTAACGTGAAAATGGGATTTCAGCTTTTAGATTAATTGCATTTCACATTCACTTAAAGGATGCTGCAGCACTACTCTGTGCTCTTTGTCTTTGCTGGATGCTTTAACTCAACACGAATGACTTTATGATTGAGCGTCCAGCTGACAGATTGCCTGACTTACCATCCCAACTGCCTGACTGGCTGTCTGATGGCTGACTGGCTGTCTGACCGACTGATTAACAAGTGCTCCAGCCTTAATAGCAGGGAATCAATAGTGCAGTCCAACTCTGCACTCTGCAGAATGACGAGCGAGCTCACTGCAGAACCAAGGACACATCGCTGGGAAAATGCCAAATGTTTGTCTGTGTGTGTGTGTGCGTGCGCGCATATGTGAGTAGAAAGATGATTTGTGGGAATGTGTGCATTTCGATTTATTCACTAATTCGGCCTCTGCATCCTCAGTATGAGCTGCACTCTTCAGGATAGCCCAGAGGTGGAGTTCAGACTTTTAAGTACATTTGTTGGGAGTCACTCAGGAGGTCGTAGACTTGTAGAAAGCCAATGGAGCAGTTTTCAGGAGAAATGACAGAAAAAAAGATGATTGTGATGACTTTAATGGACTTTAAGTCTGTCTGTACTGATGTACAGAAAACCACAAAGTGAAGGCCTCTCTGACTGAGTCATGCCGATTTAATGTCCCATTAGCAACCAGCTGCAACAGAAAATGATGATGAAAATGTCAGATCCAGTAGTGCTGAGCTCTGTGGGTTTCTGATGAACTGATGGACAGATATTTTCTGCAATGCAATAACGTTAAGCAGCAGCTTTTCACAACAGATATGCAGTTTTAAAACCTGCCAGTGATGTGTTTTTCTTCCAAGTTTTGGACAGCTATTAACAATCCATTACATGTCCACACTAAGAGAGAAATATTGGCCTAAATCTAAGTTGAATCCATCACAATAATTGCGATTCAAACCTGCATTTGTTTACAGTAGGTTTATTTACATGCTGAAGGCTTTGCGAAGGTGTTAACCTTATTTCACTGCTGCGTAGACGAAGGAGCAGTTTTATAAAAGCTTTCTGCTTCCTGTTAACGTAGCTGTTGCTGCACCGCTGGTGGCTTAATATTCATAAAAAACACAAGTGAACGCAACTCCAGGAGGTAAAATCACAGTTAAATGAGCCCTGAACTCACACACTGGCTTTTCCCCTTTACCTGGGGCTTTTGATAAGTTTTATCTTCATTACTCCTTGTTGCTTATCACATTTAGATTAGTCTGTTTCAGGTTGGTATAGTATTAAAGATCCTGCAGAAGAAGATGAAAACACCTTTTCTCTTTTTTCATTGGTTTGTCTAACAGGTTTTGACAACTATTTTAATTTTATTTGTAGTTATGTCAGAAACGTTGATCCAGTTTAACCCGAATGAGTTGCGCAAACAAAAGGTCTGCAAGCTCATTTTACAGCTCTTATGTCACCTTAGATCAGTTTTTTAAATTTTTTTGGAAATGATTTTTATTCTAATCAAAATTCCGTATATAATGAAATTAACAAAAAATATGTTTTTATTATTTTTCACACCACAAATGATTTACAGATTTATTTCACATTATTATTATTATTATTATTATTATTATTATTATTATTATTACTATCTGGTTTTTAGTATAGAAAATGAGCTTAACTTGGGCTTGGTTTGGTGACATAAGCATGTTTTCCAGTGAAATGGATCCGTCATTTCACTCTGAGCTCCTTCACTAGAATAACAAACACCTCAAGTCATTTCCAATGAATTAGTCATAATAAATGAGTCAGCAGGAGCAGCGGCTTCACTTCGTGCTTTTGATAAGGCAGGTTGATCTTAAGGCTCTGACCTAGATATTAAATTGACGATAATAGGTGACATGCTGGCATCAAAAAGTAGATTGAAAGCTGGAACAGCGGTGATCTTGGCCTCTTCTGCTCTCTTATTAAAGATTTCCTTCACCACATGGAATATTTAATTAATTAGAGTATATGGCTTCACGCTGACAGTCTGCTTAGGGAAAGTGAGCTGAAAGTTGATGCACCACACTTATATGATTAACTTATATGATTATATGATGATGAACTCCCTAATGCTTTTCCAGGCTCTTAATTAAAATTAAAAAAGTTTCATTACCTTCAACAGCTGAGATGCAGCTGAGAACTGGCGAGTCTTTTACTTTGATTAAATAATCTCAGTGTTTTTAAGTGATCTGAGCCATGCCTGCTGTCGTTACAGCGGTCCGCCTGGGGGTCGCTGGTACGTATAAATAATCAGTAGATCTCATGTGTGAACTTCAGACTCCTCTCTCCATCTCCCTGTGTGAGTATGGATGCTTATGATAGATCACGCACATGTGTTCTAGACACTATCACTCCTACTGATGGGCGCTTTCCCAGCGTTCCCCAGTGGGCAAAAACAGCTGCATACACCAACAAGCTGGAAAGATCAATATGTTTGCAGTCCACAGAAAGCCTCAAGGAGAACACAAGTGTGTTTCTGTTAAACACAGGTCAGCTTTTTTCCTTTCGGTGTTCTACTATTGCAGCCCACCATTTGAGGGTTAACAGGAAAACTCATTGTGTTTCGGTTTTATACACTCAGTTCGCAAGGCTCAGCTCACCGCAATTCCTCTGCGTGTGTGTGTGTGTGTGTGTGTAATTGTGGGAGATGTAAAGCATATTGCTTTTAAAGCAAAGCAGCCTTCCTAAAATACACATTGAGTTTGACACAAATGAGTTTAGTTTCCCCTCTCACGGGGCTCAAGCTCATTAAAGCATATTACTCCTCTTGCCACATAACTAAGGACCTAGTATCGGTGCCAGCCTGTTGTTCAAGTAACTGAGATGTACACACACATACAAAGTGAGAAGTAAAGGCTCATATTAAGCAACAGTAAAGTAAGCCTCTTATTTAAAGTGACATTGAAACAATGTGCAAACATTAAGTAGAAAGCATTCACACATTCGCAAGCATATTCTGCATTCCTGTGCTGTCTTCCTCTGTGTCTCCCAGTTCGTTTGACTTCAGTCAGCTTTATTGGCCTAGATATTTCATCAGCTGTACTGCCAAAACATCTGAACGCCAGCAAATTAAATAACTCAGCGCTCATTGTGTTCCACACATCAAACGTGTGCTTCTTTCAAGCCAGTTAAATGAAATAACTTCGGCCATATGGCTCAAAGCTGAATGACAATTGTAGACGTTTCTACGTGACCAAATAAAATGTTACCAAGACGCAGGTTGGAGATTTGTTTTGATCTGTGCATACCCTTTACAGACAGTCAACTCTTTCATGCCTGTGCCTGTTCTGTAGGCCTTTTCTCAGAAACTGCATACCCATGCATTATCCTACCCGCTTAGTCCAATTGAGGGTCGCGGGGAAGCTGTAGCCTATCCCAGCAGTCTTCGGGGGGCCATGACTATATACAGTAGTATTAAAAATAATTCAACCCCCACTGCCAACTAGGTTCATAGGCAAAATGTACAAACTAGCAACTATTTGCAATAAACAAATCAAACAAGAACCATTTAAATACCTGTGACGCGATCCATGGTAGTTCCCTAAAAATATGGCGCAGTCGGGACTTGGTTTGAGGTGGTTTTATTGAACTCCCAGTAAATCCACCAATCTGCAGCAATATTTACAGTGAGAAAATATGTACAAAATGTACAATATTTACAATGATCTTGCATCCAAACGATCTCCAGCTCCAACAACACACTCTGTCATATGTTCTATACTCCTAAATTGCCACACCAACAACCTTGAGATGGGCATCTTTTCTATACAAAGCCCCACCCCCAACAGGAACTTGTTGATTACAACAAATAAGTGGTCTTTTCCGAAATCTCCACAGCAAAACAAACTCCATAAATATACATTTGTAATCATCACCCTTTCCCACATTTGAAACTACATAGAAACAAACAGATCATTCAGGTGCAATTTGGCATTTAGTGGGTGATGGTGACGTGATGAAGGTGACGTCACTGCCACATTGCAACATCTTCTGGCCATATAAACGTCGTGAAACCATGGAATCTGTTTGGCACTTACCCCCAGCTGACAATGGATGACAACCCGATAGATTCCCCTCCCGTAACCCTAGCCCAGTAACAGAACTATTAGATTTGCATCCCTAACAATTATTGCACTGACAGGTGATTTGACTGGCAGGCAGTGGCTACGGAGATCTGCAGGTGAGAACAGTCCATAACTCATGCAGGCAGGTGGGTGTGGGTGTTGTGGGTGGGTCTGTGATAACGGGGCTTTGTCACAATAGTTCAACACAACACAATAGAAAATGCCACTTTCAATGGTCACTGCAGTCTCAAAATTATTCAACAGCCCAAATAGAAGTCCACAGTGGAACACATACATATCAAGATTTTCATTAGTAGCATCAATTGGGCTTGAGATGGAACAACTTAAATACCTGCATTGTTGACTGGGATGTTGGAGTTTATGTTAGAGCGACTAAGACAAATGTCTAAAACTGTCAGAAGAAAAGGACCCAAAAAGATAGTCAAGGCACTCAATGTCCCTAGAGATATTGTAGGTCGCAAGTTTCCAGTTGAAGGAACAGTGGCTCCGCCCCCTGGTCGTGACAGAAAGAGGAAGTTTTCAGTGGCTGTTACCAGATTCCTGAGGAGGCAGGTGGTCAAAAACCCTCGACTGACTACAAAAGACCTCCAGCAAGACTTGGTGGCAGCAGGCGCTGAGGTTTCAGTTTTCACAGTACACATTGGAGGGCTCCATGCCTGAAGTCCAAGACATATGCCCCTATTGACCCAAAAAGAACAAGAAAAAGTCTCTCCAAGTTGCTCAACGCTGCATTAATTTTAGGATGATGTTCTTTGGAGTGATAAAACAAACTGGAACTATTCAGGCTTCTAGATCAGCAGTATGTCTGGAGGAGGAAGAACAAAGCATATGCTGAAAAGAACATCTTACCTACAGCGAAGCATTGCGGTGGATCCATGATGCTCTGGGGCGGCTTTGCTTCCTCTGCTACTGGAAACCTCCAACGTGTGGAAGAGGAGATTGATTCAGTCAAGCATTATGAAATCCTGACAGAAAATGTGATGCTGTCTGTGAGAAAGCTGAAGTTTGGGTGTTGTTGGACCAAAGCTTGGTTGCAAAAGAAGTCTTTGAAGATATTAGAGCAGCCACTGCAGTCACCTGACTTGAACCCCACTGGAAATCTTTGGTTGAATTTAATTAAGTAAGTTGCATCATGCAAACCCAAGAACATTAGCACAGTGGAGACCTTTGCCCATGAAGAATGGGCTGAGACTCCACAGAAACATTGCCAGAAGCTGGTGTCTGGCTGTGCAGCACATCTGCAGCAGGTCATAAAAGCAAATGGCTGCTCTACTAAGTACTAAAAATGCTCGGACTGAAGGGGTTGAATCATTTTGAGGCTGCTGATTTCATTAAAAATGTCACTTTCTGTCCAATTTGAAGAACTTACGTATGATATTAGTTGTGTTGAGCTTCTCAAATGGATCTTGCAGACAGCTGCTAGTTTGTACATTTTGCCGATGAACCTAATTTGCAGTGGGGGCTGAATAATTCTGAATGCTACCGTATGCGTGGTCCAGAAAGCAAATGAGTGTGTTCAGATAAAGGCATATGAAAAAAAGTCTTAATCAGGCAAATATGTTCTATTAAGAGCAGCCTATAAGAAGCCACTGATAAGCAACAAGATGGTGTTTGAAGCTGCTGATGTTTATGCGGGCGTGCACTCATCCTCAGCACTATGTGTTTTTAACCCTTCCACTCCCGCTAGATTCTCTGCCCGTTTTGATCAGTACATTTTCCCTGGTGCCCTGCACAATGTAGACAAACTTAGCTCTTGGTTGCACGACACTTGCCAGATTGTTCTGGACACTGTGGCCCCACTAAAGACCAGCAACCAAAAGCCTGGTTTAAGTGATGAGACACATACTACGAGGCACGAATGCCGTACTGAGCGAAAATGGAAAAAAGATCATTTACAGGTCTCCTTCTAAATCTTAAGGGATCGTTTGGGTTTATATCAGTCCACTGTAAAGGAAGCAAAAAGGAAATATTTTGCTAATATTATCCTTTCAAATAGTCATAAACCTTGCATATTGTTTAAGACAATTGAGACTATTCTTAATGCCCCTCAGACTTCCTGTTGTGAGCCCTCCTTTGAAATGTGCATAAGGTTTTTACATTTTTTTCATATACAAAGTAGCTTAAGCAAGGGCACAGATAATACTGCCCACATCTGACCCCTCAGATCTGCCTACATGTTCTGCTGTTGTCCACCAGTTTGAACATGTCACTCTTGATCAGCTACAGAAAGTGATGGGTGACCTAAAGCCGTCAGGTTCTCCACATGATCCCGTTCCCCCACGCCTGTTGAAAGAGCTTTTTCCTACTTTAGGCTCATTAATTTTAAGCATCATTAATGCCAGTCTAACATCAGGAGTGGCTCCCAAAATGTTTAAACATGCTGTCGTACACCCTCTTCTCTAAAAACCTGAGCTTGATGTAAATGTCCCTGCAAACTTTAGGCAGATTTCCAAGTTGCCTTTTTTATCTACAGTCTTGGAAAACATCGTTTATAATCAGATGATTATCCACCTACAGGAGGATGATGTTCTTGAGACTTTTCAGTCAGATTTTAAAGAAATGCACAGTACTGAATCAGCACTTCTGAGAGTTTTTAATGATTATTTTTTATCATGTGACTCCGGTGACTGTGTGATCCTTATTTTACTGGACTGAACTGCTGCATTTGATACGGTCGATCGTGATATTTTAATAACACGTTTGGAACATGTGTCGGCATAAAAGGTGTGGCTCTGGAATGGTTCATGTCCTATTTAAAAGACCAAAGTGTTTCAGTTTGTCTAGGAGACCATGAGTCCCCCTGTGCTCCACTAGCAAATGGAGTCCCACAGGGATCCATTTTGGGTCCAGATTTATTTTCTTTATATTTACACCCTTTGGGCTCAATTCTTAGGAGACATGGCATCTCCTTTCATTGTTATGCAGATGACTGCCAGATTTATCTTCCCCTTAAATAGAACGATGGACCTTCTCTCAATTCTATGGTACCTCTCTGAACTCCTCCATCCCTACACAACCTCTCGGTCTCTCAGGTCAGCTGACCAACTACTTCTGTCTGTACCGAGTACGAAACGGAAGCTCAGAGGGGACCGGGATTTTACGGTGGCAGCACCTAAACTGTAGAATGAGCTTCCTTTACATAATAGACAAGCCTCCTCTGTATCTGTTTTTAAATCTTTACTAAAGACCCATTTGTTTAAGCTGGCTTGTTTTTCTGCACAACAAGTTGACTTTTTAGATCTGATTTTATTTCCATTGTTTTAATTTGATTGCTTTTATTCTTGATTGCTTTTAACTGACTGTAACTTTTTAATTGTCCTTGTAAATGTTATTTATTCTGGGGGTTTTTTTAACCCCCCACAATGTGGCACTTTGGTCAACATTGTTGTTTTTAAAGTGCATAATCAATAAAGTGGTATTGTGTTGTATGCAGTCCCAACAACTTCTCCATGCTTGTTATTCCTGCTGCAGTTCTGCGTAACTCAGTAGTTTAAACATCGTAAAACAACTCTCACAAAGAGAAACAGTTGCAGTGGGCTCAGGAGGCGAGGACTAGCATGATTCATGTGTAAGGCAGCCCAGTGTGCTGTACATGACCGAAGGAATACAAACAATGAGAATGTCAACACAGGAAAATCACCATCATTATCAATCAAGGCAACTCTCTATCTTGATCAGATATAGTAGTTCCTTGGAGCAGATTTCAGGTTTTCCTCTACTTTTTTTTTTACAGATATAAGGAGTGTAAAAATTAAACACTGATTCTCCTTTTGGTTTGGTTTTAACTCTTGGAATTGAAAGCAAACCAGATAATCTGAGAAGTCTTAGTGGCTGTTATGGTATCAATAAATTATATATATATATTTCAGACTACAACTCTGTGCATAAAAATGATCATCACAGTATTCAAGCCTATATTTTAAATCTGCTACCTCTGAACCGAGATTGTTATTGCACATTCTGGAGTTAAACATTCTGAAAAACATTTAAATAAACCCCAGAGAAAAAAAAGAAATTCCAGGTGTTGTGCTGTCCTGCACCCTGCCAACTTGCAGCAGCAGTGAATAAACCTTTGCATTATGCCTCGGCTTTATCATTTTAATTTATTCAGCCACACCTGAAGTTGTGAAGAAAAGAGGTGCTGGCTCATCATCTCTCTGCTGCAGCTAAATCCTGCTCATGTTTGCACATTGCATTGCTTTCATTCATTCAAACAAAAGCCCCATTTTCCTATAAAATGTCAGTTTCATTACATTTTTTTCCAGGCTACATGAATCCGCTCCACGCAGAATTTGCTCATTGTCATGTGAAATGAAAGACTTCACACAAGACGAAGCAGGAGAGCAGCAGCCGCAGTCTGGACTCTTGCCGCCAGTCTGCAGCATTAAACTGGGAGTAATTTGTGATCACAGGCTGTGAAATCCCAAACACAAGGTCAAATATATCCCAGCTGTCCATGAAAGCTGGGCTGTAAACTGGTTTATATCTTTTGGAACACAGGTCCAGCAGCTTGCGGGCTGCATGATGGGAGAGATCAGAGCTTTCATCAAAAAGGTTATGTTTCACTGGGAGGGTAAATATGGCCTACTTGGTATTACTACATTGTTTTGTTATGAATTTACTAGGGCTGTGATGATATGCTTCTGTCCCGATTCGATTCGATTCCGATTTTTTTTGGGTGCCAATTCGATTTAAATTGCGATTCTCAAAATTCCTCCATGTTTTCATGTTGTTCACCATGCTCCATGTTTTCATGTTTTTTTCCATGTTCCATGTTTTCATGTTGTTTTCCATGCTTTCATGTTGTACACCATGTTCCATGTTGTTGTTTCCTTGATGATTTTTGTAATTAAAAAACAACTTCTTTTTTTTTTAATAAAACTTCTTTTTGCTAGTAATTTTTCTTGATTTCAGTGAGGAAAAAACAACACAGTAGCCAGATCATCATTCTGCTGCTCTAATGCCCAAGAAGACGAGTAAAAAGATCAATAAAACCAATGAAAATGACAAAAATTTTATAGTGGATTAATTTTATTTGTTTGGAAAAAAAAAATCGATTTTTTGTTTTTAAAAAAATCGATTTTAAAATTGTGAAGAAAAAAATCCCAATTTCCGATTTTTCGATTCGATTTTCCCACCCCTAGAATTTACCCTTCATTTAAGCAGGTGTTTACGCTGTGTGCTTTGTTTTAACTGGACTCAGCTGTTTGTGGTCCCCACGGTGTCAAAGTGCTGGCGAAACCCTCTGTGGGATTTTCAGCTTTGAGCTGAAAGGGATTTCATTGACATGCTGTAATTAGAGGTCAGCTCCAGCACCAAGTGCAATCCCAACCAGGAGCAACGGTCAGTTGGGGTTAACAGGCACATGTTTTTACAGTTTTCCTGGTTTTCTAAGCATCTTAATTCTTGATACTCACTAAGTCACAACCAGAAGACGGCTTCTGTGAAGACAGATGGACCCCTTAAATCTTGAGGAGGTTTCACCTCTGGTTCAAAAGTCTTGAAAGAAAGCTCCTTGCTGGTGCATTAATCAGGGCTGACCATGCCTGCTCCTTGATATCTATTATCCTGATCCTTTTAGATGCATCCCTTCTCTGACACACCTCAACCAAATGGCTGAATTCCCTCATCCATATGTCATTCAGCTCCACAGGGGTGTGACAATGAGCCATTTCTCTCATTAAAGTGTGTTGGACAAGGGATGCATCTGAAAGCTTTAGGATAGTAGATCTTTAGTATCAAATTTGGGCATTTTTGCATAAAACTCTTCCAAAAAGTGTGATTTGTTTATGAAATGAAAATCTATCCTCCAACACGATGTATAAAGCAGCAAAGCAACTATAGACTGAATGGAGGTTTTTTTTTTATTTTTTATTCATTAATTAAGAGACATTATGAACATGTGAACAAAAATGTAAATAAAAGAACCATCTGAGTTGTTTTCTTTCTGTAAATGGCTCATAAACTCTCACACAGAAGCTGCCAAAAGTATCTAAATCCCAACCAAAAGAAAACGATCAGAAAGCTGCAGACTCATTGTTAGCTTTTAGAAATGATTAGGATGGTTTCTTTCAGGAAGATATGCTGGTTTACCCAGGAACATAACCAGTTAACAAACCCAGTTAACCAGATGTACTCCTGGTGGAAACTCTGATGTCATCAACTAATTTCAGAGACGTAAGGAGACGAACCATCGTTGTAATGAAACGGCTGTTTAACTGACATGTTTTCATCACTTATCATCATCACCCAGGACAGCTGGTACTGTTGCAGACATGTCCATCATTTTTGGACATTTGGCAGTCTTTTATCTAAGGGGGAAAAAAAAGAAAAAAAGAAAAAAAAAAGCACCATATGGAAAAGCTTAGACCCTCTCCCAACGAGCCTCTTTAAGGACATTTTCCCTTTAATTAATACATCACTACTAAATCTTATCAATATGTCTTTAGTGACAGGATATGTACCACAATCATTTAAAACTGCTGTAATCAAGCCTTTACTTAAAAAGCAATCTCTGGATCCAGAGGTGATAGCAAATTATAGACCTATATCTAACCTCCCGTTTATGTCCAAAATTCTGGAGAAAATAGTTTCCGCTCAGCTACATGCCCACCTGAGCAGAAATAATTTATGCGAGGAGTTTCAGTCAGGATTTAGAGCTCATCATAGTACTGAGACAGCATTGGTGAAAGTTACTAATGACCTTCTTATGGCCTCAGACAAAGGACTTGTGTCCGTACTTATCTTCCTTGATCTTAAGTGCTGCATTTGATACAGTCGATCATAACATTCTGTTACAAAGACTAGAACAGGTGATTGGAATTACAGGTACAGCGTTAAGCTGGTTTAAAACATATTTATCTGATAGACTTCAGTTCGTTCATGTAAATGACAAGTCCTCCTCCCAAACTACAGTAAGTCATGGAGTTCCTCAAGGTTCTGTACTTGGACCAATACTCTTCACGCTATATATGCTCCCTTTAGGCAAAATTATTAGACAGCATGGAATAAACTTTCATTGTTATGCAGATGATACTCAACTATACTTATCCTTTAAACCAGATGAAACAAATCAGCCCAATAGGCTACAAAATTGTCTCATAGACATAAAGACTTGGATGTCTAGAAATTTTCTCCTCTTAAACTCAGATAAGACTGAAGTAATTCTCGTTGGATCTGAAAAACTCAGAGCTAAATTTTCCGGTTTTGTAATGAACCTGGATGGCATTACTTTAGCTTCCAGTGCTACAGTGAGAAACCTTGGAGTAATATTTGACCCTGACCTGTCCTTTGGCCCACATATTAAGCAGGTTACTAAAACAGCCTTCTTTCATTTACGTAATATAGCCAAAATTAGGGACATTCTGTCTCGGAGTGATGCAGAAAAACTGGTTCACGCTTTTGTTACTTCGAGACTAGATTACTGTAACTCTCTATTACTGGGCTGTCCTAAATATGCCCTGAAAAGCCTTCAGCTGATCCAGAATTCTGCAGCCAGAGTCCTGACCAGAACCAGCATGAGAGATCATATTTCTCCAGTTTTAGCCTCTCTTCATTGGCTGCCTGTTGAATGTAGAATAGAATTTAAAATCCTTCTCCTTACATATAAAGCCCTCCACAACCAGGCACCACTATATATCAAAGACCTCATTGTTCCTTATATACCAAGTAGAGTACTTCGTTCGCAGACTGCAGGCTTACTTGTGGTTCCTAGAGTCTCAAAGAGCCGAGCAGGAGGCAGAGCCTTTGGTTATCAGGCCCCTCTCTTATGGAATAAGCTCCCAGTTAGTGTTAGGGAAGCAGATACCCTCCCCACCTTTAAGACTAGGCTGAAGACTTATCTTTTTGATAAGTCCTATAGCTAGGGATGGTTAGCATCCGTTAGTTATGCTGCTATAGGTTTAGACTGCTGAGGGACATTTCCTGATACACTGAGCTTCTTTCTTTTTCTCTTTATCTCTTTCTTTTACCCCCCCCCCTCCCCCCCATAACAGTGTTGCATCATTAACATGTATGTCTCCTGTCTCAGCAGGTCTCCCTGGCCGGGAGTAGCACTTCCTGTTGTCTGTTGTCTTTCTGTCCTCTTCCCCCCACACAGCAGAGGCAGATGGCTGCCTGTCCTGAGCCAGGTTCTGCCGGAGGTTTCCTTCCTGTTAAAAGGGAGTTTTTTCCTTCCCACTGTTGCAAGTGTGCTTGCTCAGGATGGGAGATTGAGTTGGACTCAACTCAATCTGTTGGTTTCCTTATATAGGCTGTTATGAATTGGCCTTCATTATGTTTTCCCCTCTGTCTGTAAAGCGTCTTGAGATGGCATTGCCGTGATTTGACGCTATATAAATAAAGTTGAATTGAATTGAATTGAATTGAAAAGCTGCTGGTATCCCTGAATGCCAGTCTGTCCTTGACTGGAACAATTGAAGGATGAGGGTTATCCTTAAAGGAGTCATCACCCGGAAATTGCACTTTTTAAAACGTGTGTATTAGTGTTGGGCGGAAGTGGTAACATCCCCGGAAGCCTTTCTGTTGAAGACGGCCAGGTTTTTACGTCTGGACACTTTGTTTGCAGCAAAACTGGCCGCAAGGCTGAAGTCTCGCAAATGCATTTTCTTTATTTTCTATTTGCATTAACCAGCCCCTTTTCCAGCCTAAATACACCTGCTGGACCTGCCTCAGTTGCTATTAGCAACAAGCTGTGTAAAGATGTTCGAGCAGCGATCATGTCCACTGCTCGGTTTGTCTGTTAGCAAAACCAACATCGGCAGGTTTTTTTTTCTGTCCCTTCATCAGCGGACCAAACTACCAGGGACAGATGGATTACATTATTTTTTGCTGATAATGCACCTGCATCTCTGCCGGCTGCGGCCTGTTTGTGCCAAACATTTTGCTAACATTTGGGAAAATACCAGGTGAAGACGGCATCAACTCAGTTGGACAGAGGGGCAATTGCAACTTTAAGAGGCTCAGCATCAATGCAGTCGGTAAGTGTCACTACTGCTATAATGTTCTGCTTTGTGTGACAGACGTGACTTGAACTGAGGACGATAAGGCTAAAGCAAACGGCAATGCTAACGGGACAGACGTGACTTGAGCTAATCACGATAAGCCATCACCTTATCGTGGTGGAGGGGTTTGTGCGTCCCGAAGATCCTAGCAGCTATGTTGTCGGGGGCTTTATGCCCCTGATAGGGTCACCCATGGCAAACAGGTGTCTAGGGGAGGGACCAGACCAAGCACGGCTCATAGACCCCTATGATGACGACCAACCTGGGCATGAATGTTCCCTTGCCCGGACGCGGGTTACTGGGACCCCCCTCTGGAGCCAGGCCTGGAGGCGGGGTACGAGAGCGAGCATCTGGTGGCCGGGCCTTCGCCCATGGGGCCCGGTCGGGCTCAGCCCGAAAGGGTTACATGGGCCCCACCTCCCGTGGGCTCACCATCTGCGGGAGGAGCCGTAGGGGTCGGGTGCAATGTGAGCTGGGCGGCAGCAAGGGGCGGGGACCCTGGCGGTCCGATCCCCGGCTGCAGAAGCTGGCTCTAGGGACGTGGAATGTCACCTCTCTGGTGGGGAAGGAGCCTGAGCTTGTGCACGAGGTTGAGCGGTTCCGACTAGATATAGTTGGACTCACCTCGACGCATGGCTTGGGCTCTGGAACCAGTACCCTCGAAAGGGGCTGGACCTTCTTCCACTCTGGAGTTGCTCATGGTGAGAGGCGCCGAGCAGGTGTGGGCATTCTCATCAGCCCCCAGCTTGGTGCCTGCACGTTGGGGTTTACCCCGGTGGATGAAAGGGTAGTTTCCCTCCGCCTCCGGGTGGGGGGACGGGTCCTGACTGTTGTCTGTGCTTATGCACCGAACAGCAGTTCAGAGTACCCACCCTTTCTGGGGTCCTTGGAGGGAGTGCTGGAGGGTGCTCCTTCTGGGGACTCCATTGTTCTGCTGGGGGACTTCAATGCTCACGTGGGCAATGACAGTGAGACCTGGAGGGGAGTGATTGGGAGGCATGGTCCCCCCCCTCTGAACCCAAATGGTGTTTTGTTATTGGACTTCTGTGCTCGTCATGGATTGTCTATAACGAACACCATGTTCCAGCATAAGAGTGTCCATATGTACACCTGGCATCAGGATTCCCTGGGCCGCAGTTCAATGATCGACTTTGTAGTCGTATCGTCGGACCTGCGGCCACATGCCTTGGACACTCGGGTGAAGAGGGGGGCGGAGCTGTCAACTGATCACCACCTGGTGGTGAGTTGGCTCAGATGGTGGGGGAGGAAGCCGGTCAGAGCTGGCAGGCCCAAACGTGTTGTGAGGGTCTGCTGGGAACGTCTGGCTGAGTCCCCTGTCAGAGCGAGCTTCAACTCCCACCTTCAGCAGAGCTTCGAACATGTCCCGGGTGAGGCGGGGGACATTGAGTCCGAATGGGCTGTGTTCCGTGCCTCTATTGCTGAGGCGGCCAGCCGGAGCTGTGGCTGCAAGGTCGTTGGTGCCTGTCGTGGCGGTAATCCCAGGACTCGTTGGTGGACACCAGCAGTGAGGGATGCTGTCAAGCTGAAGAAGGAGTCCTATCGGGCCTTCTTGGCCTGTGGGACTCTGGAGGCAGCTGATGGGTACCGACGGGCTAAGCGGCATGCGGCTTCGACCGTTGCCGAGGCAAAAACTCGGGCATGGGAGGAGTTCGGCGAGGCCATGGAGAAAGACTTCCGGACGGCTTCGAGGAGATTCTGGTCCACCATCCGGCGGCTCAGGGGGGGGGAAGCAGTGCTCCATCAATACTGTGTACAGTGGAGATGGGGTGCTGCTGACCTCAACTCGGGACGTTGTGGGTCGGTGGAGGGAATACTTCGAAGACCTCCTCAATCCTACCAACACGTCTTCCCATGAGGGAGCAGAGCTGGTGGACTCAGGGGTGGACTCTCCTATCTCTGGGGCTGAAGTCGCTGAGGTGGTCAAAAAGCTCCTTGGCGGCAAGGCCCCGGGGGTGGATGAGATCCGCCCGGAGTTCCTTAAGGCTCTGGATGCTATGGGGCTGTCCTGGCTGACACGCCTCTGCAGCATCGCGTGGACATCGGGGGCAGTACCGCTGGACTGGCAGACTGGGGTGGTGGTCCCCCTTTTTAAGAAGGGGGACCGGAGGGTGTGTTCCAATTACAGGGGAATCACACTCCTCAGCCTCCCTGGTAAGGTCTATTCAGGGGCCCTGGAGAGGAGGGTCCGCCGGATAGTCGAATCCCGGATTGAGGAGGAGCAGTGTGGTTTTCGTCCTGGTCGCGGAACAGTGGACCAGCTCTATACCCTCTCTGGGGTCCTGGAGGGGGCATGGGAGTTTGCCCAACCAGTCTACATGTGCTTTGTGGACCTGGAGAAGGCATTCGACCGTGTCCCCCGGGGGCTCCTGTGGGGGGTACTCCGGGAGTATGGGGTACCGGACCCCCTTGTACGAGCTGTCCGGTCCCTGTACGACAGGTGTCAGAGCTTGGTCCGCATTGCCGGTAGTAAGTCGGATTCGTTTCCGGTGAGGGTTGGACTCCGCCAAGGCTGCCCTTTATCACCGATTCTGTTCATAACTTATATGGACAGAATTTCTAGGCGCAGCCGAGGGGTTGAGGGGATCCGACTTGGTGGCCTCAGGATTGGGTCCCTGCTTTTTGCGGATGACGTGGTCCTGTTGGCTTCATCTGGTCGTGATCTCCAGCTCTCGCTTGAGCGATTCGCGGCCGAGTGTGAAGCGGCTGGGATGAGAATCAGCACCTCAAAATCTGAGACCATGGTCCTCAGCCGGAATAGGGTGGATTGCCCTCTCCGGGTCGGGAGTCAGGTCCTGCCTCAAGTGGAGGAGTTTAAATATCTCGGGGTCTTGTTCACGAGTGAGGGAAGGATGGAGCGTGAGATCGACAGACGGATCGGTGCGGCGTCTGCAGTAATGCGGGCTCTGCGCCGGTCTGTCGTGGTGAAGAAGGAGCTGAGCCAGAAGGCGAAGCTCTCGATTTATCAGTCGATCTACGTTCCTACCCTCACCTATGGTCATGAGCTGTGGGTCGTGACCGAAAGAACGAGATCTCGTTTACAGGCGGCTGAAATGAGTTTCCTCCGCAGGGTGGCCGGGCTCTCCCTTAGAGATAGGGTGAGGAGCTCGGTCATCCGGGAGTGGCTCGGAGTAGAGCCGCTGCTCCTTCGCATCGAGAGGAACCAGTTGAGGTGGCTCGGGCATCTGGTTAGGATGCCTCCTGGACGCCTCCCTGGTGAGGTGTTCCAGGCACGTCCCTCTGGGAGGAGACACCGGGGAAGACCCAGGACACGCTGGAGGGATTACATCTCTCGGCTGGCCTGGGAACGCCTCGGGATCCCCCCCGCAGAGTTGGCAAATGTGGCTGGGGAGAGGGAAGTCTGGGCTTCCCTGCTTAGGCTGCTGCCCCCGCGACCCGACCGGATAAGCGGCAAAAGATGGATGGATGGATGGATGGACGATAAGGCTAATGTTAACGGCAATGCTAACGGGACGAGCCTGGAGGTTTAACGTCCTGCGGCGTACAAATGAGCCCCAGGTTTTATTTTCCTATGCTCTGCCACGTAAATGTTTGTAAATGACTTCTCTATTTATTATTTTTCACGCCTGTTACCACACAGTAAGTACTCATGATGGATGTAGCTTGCTCTCCCCAACATGACATACAATTGTAATAATCATAATGATAATTTAACAAGGTGACCATCATGTAGTCTGACATTGGCACCTATAGGATATCGGCAGGGAGGATATTTTATATCCAATCCTCGTCCTCCTCCTGACATCTTTACGTCATGTTTGTAAAATGGGAGCTGTGCAGGATTAATATCTGCAGCTGCAGCCTCTGTGGATATGGAGGTCTGACTCCTGGTATGATGGATCTAAAAGACATGTTTTATTTTATCTACATGCAGTGAAGACACAGAGGTTAGGGAAAATCGTGTCTGTGTATAACTGTGGGAAATAAAATGAGTGTGTTTTTAATTTTCTATGTTAATATTTCGGTGTGTGAAAACCTGACTTATTTAATCAGCTTTTTAAAAATAAAAGTATGCAAAGCACTTTGTGTTGCCTTTGGCATGAAAGTGCTTTATAAAGTTTGATTTGATCTATTTGTATTACAATATTTGATTACTCTTAAACTGCAGCTATTCGCACCTACAATCTATTTATGTGCTGATATTTTTATAACTTGTATTTGCAGATTTTAGTCCAGCACATCTCACGCCATGCGGTCTACTGATGTCTAAAAGTTGGTGTTGGAGCAGACTGACCCTACAATGCAGGCAACAACTGGAACACAGCTGTCATCAAGGACTTTCCACCCTCTCTTCAGAAATACAGGTTTGTCGTTTGTTTCATTAATTTTACATACAGAAAATGATAATAAATCAAACACATATACATTCTTAATGGAAGCTTGTTCTGATGTCAGTATCTGGTTCTGTGCAGAAAAGGAACCCAGACGGCAGCAGTGAAGGTAACATCTCAGCCAGTCTGGAGGAAGATGATGATGATGATGAAGAGTGCTGTGGAGGCTTGCTCATCCGGCTCCAGAACCACGAGAGTCCACATAAAACCCAGAAAACTCAGCTACTGTGTTAACAGAATCAATAACTAAGAATGAAAATGATCATTTTTATTTTATTACATTGAAAATGAGCATTGGTTTTATTTCTGTACACTAATAAAGATATTGTGTTTTTAAAGAGCTGTATTTTTTTACTTCAGCTTTACATTTTACATTCAAAAGTCAGATGCATAAATTTGCATGTGGTAAAGTTGTGTATTTACTTTAATTCAATTGCTATGGTCCTAAGTGACTGCAGCAAAGTTACTATTTGTTATATGTAATATGAAATAGCAAGAACATTAATAATCACAGTTATTTTACAGTTATTTGCCATTTGATTAGCTTTATTTCTGAATTTTTGGGCATTGAAGAGAAACTTGCCTCCTTCTCTCCGACAGGTAAATGTACATAATCCTGCTTATAAATGTTTCCTGCATTTTGTAATGAAAAAGCATTGAAGCAGACTGGTTCCACGCCAGGATGTTGGGTCAGAAGGAGCAGTTTGGACCTGCTTTATCCTTCTCAGCACCTAAGGAAATGAAAAGAGAGATTTTATTTTCTAAGCACAGTAATAATATCTTGCTGTCTATTTCTGTTGGCATGTGCAGCTTAACAAACAATTAGACCAACATAATAGATGGTAAGTGATGCTGGAATATATAAAACACGAGATATTAGTCAGCAGGAAGCCTGATCAATGATACAAGATATCTGACTTCATGTTATTTATCTGTACAGTAATACAGCAGCCCACATCAGTGGTTGCATCAACCAGAGATCTGTCATGTTGACATAACGACATTTTTCACACTCCTGGCTAAAACGGGAAATATAAATAAGCTAATTAATTTAGAAAAACACGTGACTGTAAATAAAACCTCAATAAAAAGCGCAGCTTTGTGAAGTTCGTGTGGTTAAAATGTGTGTGTGCTTATCTGCATGCAGACCGGCCGGCAGCTGGACACTGAACATACCAACCGGTTCAGTCAACATCCATTTCATTTTTTACATCTGTAACTTCGGATTGTGTTAAAAAGTACATCTATTGTTTAAAAAACGGTCCACCATAAAACTGAGACGTATTAACATGAACGACATGCCTCGTTGTCAACATGCTATCTGAACAGGCAAGGCGAGCAGACACAAAGTGAGGACTTTACCATTCAGAGACAGTTTGTTGTAAACGTGCTCCTTCCACCATCTCGGTATCTTCTCTCTCAGGCTCAGAGTCCGGTTCAGACATCAATGCTGAATTCAGAAAGCTGCTGCTGTCGGGTTAGCTGCTATCACTAGCCGCTAATGTTTTTAGCATGGAGGCTACTGGCCTCGCCCCCCTGCCGACTCTGGACTTCCAGCGATCAATCAGCGAGCCCCTCATTAACATTATTTTAATCGATGTCGAGGTTGATGAAAATCTCGTGTGAATTCTTGCGAGAAAATGTTTATTATGAATAAAGTGTCAGAAAAAGCACTTTTATCTTTTTTTTTTTGTTGTTGTTTAATAAGTTTTTAAAGAGTTATTTAAAAACCAATAGAGGACAGTGGGCACATGAAAAGACCAGGTTATGACTCCTTTAAATTATTGGTTCATTGTGTAGAATTTAACAAGAACTTGTTGAATCCGTGTTATTTAGATCAAGTTTTCTGGAGAAGTCTGCAGGACAGTTTGAAAACCCCGATCTAGATCTACAAAGCAAAGAAAAACACCATCTTACTAAGAAACCATCCTGTTTTTTCTTCTTGTTTTTTTTTTTTTTTGTGGCTCTAACACTCACTTCACCTCTGAGAGGAGTTTCATCCCATCACCAGCTAAGCATTTTTAAGCTGCTTGACTTTAATGAAACAGTCCTTATAAAAATCTTTAAAGATGGATCTTTGTGACAAACATCCTCAGCGTGAAATAACTTCACTCTCTAGGTTCCAGAAAGTGCGTCATACAGTTTGTTTTGCAAGATATATTCACTCTATAAATGGAACACTTGGCTATTTCTTACACACCCACGTTATCTTTGCTTGTTTGTATGAATTCTGCAATGATTTCATTGTCCTGTCCAGTCTGATGTCCTTGTCAGATGTTCTGTCATTCACTGAATGACTTCATGAGGAAATAAAACCAATCTGTGTCCTGCAAAATGTCCAAAAAAAGTGTACATAAATGTAATCTTTGTATGTACACATCTAAAACCTGCAAGTACCAAGTGAAAGATTTTGTTGCTTGAGAGAAGGACTCTGAATGTTTTCTCTCTTTTGTTCTTTTTTTTTTTTGTCTTTCTTCAGGGTGGATCCATCCAGAACATAGATTCTCAGCGATGTCTGGAGCTGGTGGAGAGCAGACAGTCAGAGTTCACTTTCCAGCTGGCCATTCAGGACTGCACAGGTCAGAAATGGACCATCACGAACGTATTAACTGTGCTGCCACAGTGAACTCAGTTGCACTGCTCACTCCCTGGAACAGCTTTTCTTTCTCCTGAGGCCGGTAAACAAGTTCAAGTTCAAGTGGGGAGCTCTAATGAGTATAAAAAGTATTGCAGTTCAGAAAGAAATGAACCAACAAAGACAATGTTTCCCCAAAAAGTTTTAGTGTTGGACCTATTATTTTTTTTTAGCTCGAATCTTCACTGGAAAGGATGTGCTTCAATCAGACACGGACCATCGGTAACCTAAAACCATTCTACACCAGTGACCCGAGACTGGAGACACTCGCAGATGGAGGCCACGCTCTTAAAAGTGGCCACCCTGCAATCAAAATGAGAAATACTGTGGCTTGCTAAATCATGGAAGCAGTCGGGTTATTACTGGAGCAGGCCTGTGATGGATTTTGGGTCCCGGTCTACACTTTAAGATGGTGCCTGAACTCCCACAGTGTCATTGCACAATCATCAGAAACAGATTGAGCAAGCTTGGTTCCAGTGTGTTTATGTGCAGGTGGACATGATGGAAGCTGGGCCGCTGTGCACATTCAAGGAAAGTGGCTGATTTGTCCCCAAAATCCTCAGACGAAGGCAGGTTACAAGTCATTACCGCCACATGCTATTTGACTCGGAGTGAAGGCAACACAGGTGCTGTAAATTTCCTGAGTTTCACACAAAGGCTAGGAAGTGAAATGGAGAGCAACCAGAGTGATTTAAACCATCTGTAGGATGAGAACTGGGTCCCTCGGAAGTTTGAGAGTGTGCTTTGGAATTAATTTGATCCGAAGCGAAGCCATCAATCACAGCGTATATATATATATATATATATATATATATATATATATATATATATATATATATATATATGTATGCGTTCACATTCAGAGCAGAAGATTCATCCAGAAAATAGGATTTTCGACTCCTTACAATCTCTTGTAACACCTGGGCAAAAGAGGGAATGTGATATGAATGCTGTTAACAGGATGAGGAACACCTCAAAGACCAGTCTGATTTGTCTGTAAGCGTATCAGCCTGCAAAAACCAGGAGCCATCCTGAGGATTTACCTAATGCTGAGGCTGTGAGCTTTTCGCACGAGCAGTCTGGTTGTGTCAGAAACTCACCCAGCAACCAGTTAGTTTTCAAAGAAACTACTCCCCCCCTTACGTTTTCAGCTTAGTTTGTGCTTTTAGCCCCTGAGAACATGTCCTGTGTCCTGTTTGCTGCAGGAAGATCTGCTCCGGTAGAAATACAGCCAATTTAAAGGTGCAGTGTGTAACAATGTCAAAGGTCAATCACAGAAAAATATCTCATTAAAAACTGTTTCTATAGGTATCAGATCATTTTACTAAAATAATTTGGTTTTATTCTTTTAGAATAAAGCATTTATATCTACCTGCTTCTGAACTTTAAAACTGCAATACTGGCCGTGTTTTACAGGTTCTAGAGCACCGTTTGGGATAAGTAACGCTTTAAAAGGTACATAGAAGAAGACAGTATACATGTGTGAAAGTAGGCAACCACTCGTAGATAAAAACATGTTCATGTCTGGAAGAATTTGGCCACTGAGGGCCACCGTCCATTCACAACTGTGCTGGGCATTTGAAGTAATTTCTGTGCCTATTTTTACCACTAGAAGTCAGTAATTCTTACACACTGTACCTTTCAGCTTTCTCTGTGAGTAGACCAAACGTAGAACACAACAGGTACGATAAACATAGTCTACATATAACACAGAACCTCCAGTGAGAAGATTCAGCTTCAGATTAATTACAGTATTTATAGCTTTATACAACACACGAACCACAACCAAAATAAATAATAACATCCAAAAACTACTCAAAGCTGCACCAATAAATAATTTTAAAAAAGGAACAAATAAAACGTCTTTGTGAAACCCAGTTTAAACCAAACTAAAAACAGATAAATCCATAAAACTGCAGAATGAATACAGAGAAATATATCATTCCTGTGGACAAGTGAAAACTAACATGGCAGCAACAAAAAATTCTCACTTGTGGACTAAAATCAAGCGGGAACCTCCAGTGGTTAAAAGTGAAGCCTATGTGGAAGTGCATAAAACTGCAGTTCCCCCTTCATCCACTAGGGGATGCAAAACAGAGCAAATCCCCATAGACTCCCATGTTAAAAAGGCCAACTTCACGGCAGAAACAAACATGTTTACAGCCTGGATCAAAAATCCATTTTCAGTTTATAGGTCATGACAACTGTGGGGGGAGTGAATTTTTTTTCTAACTCGCCCGTTTAAAAGTAATTTAATCTCGAAGTTTGGCATATTTAGGGGCGTGTCCTTTTGATTGACAGGTAGCGATCTCCGGCTTCAAGTCAGAAGAACGTAGAACAACCGCGGTTTTTAGCCGGTTAACAACGTGACTTAGCTTTAGCCCGCTTACCTCCGTTAGCTGGTTAGCTCCTGTTATCTCAGGGTTAGCTTTTAGCTACAGAAAGCTCGGAGTTCGCTCGATGTCAATCATCCGCCATGACGGTCATGGCCCCCCTCTCAGCTCCACCTCTTTGCCCATATTTGTATTTTTCGGGCATGACGCTGCCAAGATGGCGACGGTAGGAACCGCCCACCGAGCTTCAATTCAGCTCTTCAGAAACCTACGTATGACGTCACAGAGACTCCGTACATCTCTTTATATACAGTCTATGATGAAAACCCTCCATCTGCAGGGAAGAGGTTGGAACTCCCTGTAGGAGGATGGGAGCATTCAGAACAGAAGATGCTGCTGTCAAGCCTCATATGCACCAGCCAGCGTGGGTCAGGGTGGGCCGGGATGCTTTTTTTTTTTTTAGTTTGTACAAGCAAAAACTAGGAAAGATGCCCTAATATCTGATCTGTTCCATTTTACATTTTTGGGACCTTTTACTTGGGGTACTCGTCAAACCAGCCGATCCAAAAGGGTGGAGATTGACGCATTACAGTCCTCTGATTGGTTGGGGGGAAAAAAAGTAACTTCCTGTTTGACCTGGCATAAAAACAAAGCAGGGAGGCCTTCCTGTTCAGAGCAACAGATTTTCTTTTTGTTGATTTTAATCTCCGTTTAAAATGACGTCATGAAGCACCGTTCCATGGACATCCACACTTTTCTCAGGATCATTGGGCTGGAAGAGATCCAAAGTAACCTTGATGAAGGGAAGCATCTCACTGCGATGTCGCCAGGTTTTATAGCTGGAGCATCTATAATGATCTGGCGGACACTCCACCTCTCAGGTACGGTTATGGTTGGCTGCAGGAACGCAACATTACAGTTAACCGTCTCGTCCCACACCCTAATCATCCCATCCCGACCCACACCTGTTGGTGCAACCGAGGCTTAGTTGTCTGCTGTACAACTAGTGACTCCCCAGTCAGTCCAGTCCACCATTTCAGTCCCATTTCCACCACTGGAACTTTCTTCATTTACCCAGGATTTTTTCTAAAAACTTCTGCACATATCCAACCATTACCTGATTACATAAAAATTTCCCCAAACTGACCTTGAATAAAAGCACCAAGTAGAGGGGCAGGACTTTACAGATTCCTCTTGAGGGGCGGGGCCATGTGCTGAAGAGCTCTGATTGGTGGAACATACCTGTAGGGTTCCTCACTTCAGCTCTTTGTATGTATAAGCAAGTGTGCTGCTGCAAACATGTTTATTTTACTTCTACAGACGTAACTCCACATTTCGGGCGTTTGATTTGAGCAGTAAGAGGCGGATGGATGAGGAGCTCCAGGCTCTTTTGAGACCAACTTTGAGCCGGCGCCTCGAAAAAAGTCAGACTGATTGGAAGAATAGCCGACGAGCTGGCAGAGCTGAATGTAAGGCAGAAATTAGTTTTGGAGAAGAAGATTAATGAAAGCAAAGGATCACAACAGCCAACGTGGCTCAGACCACCAGACATCAATCTGATTAGGAGAAATGTACAAGAACTATGTGGTGTAGCGGAAACAAACTACACAGTTTACCAGGAATTATGTTTCCTGGTAAATACATTGCAGGCAAACAAAAAAATTATTCAAAATTATTTGGACCTCTAAGACATCCTATTCTGAATGCTTAATAAGCAGGTCCCCCACCCTCAGCCATAACAGCTTTTCCTCTTCCAAGAATTTTATGTTTATGGGAATTTTATACCTTCTTCAAAAGCATTAGTCAGGCAGGAGGTCTCGGTTATAGTCTCCACTCAGCAGACCAGTCTGGTTCCTCCACACCTAATTTGCTCATCCATGTCTTTATGGACCTTGCCTGGAACAGCTGCATTCAACTGTTTAGAATATTTTTTCCCACTGCTTTTGGAAATAGGGAATAACAATTTGGTTTAATTAATTCTTCTCCTTCAAATATGTGTGACTGAACCACCAAGGGAAAAGATAAAACCAATTTAATTAAAACACAACAAAGTAGTTCATATAATGCAGCCGGTATAAAAGTGCAAGAGTTTCTTTAAACAGTAAAGAAGTTTTTGACTCCTTTTTACACACAGTTGCCTTGTAAGTTCAGTTTTTCATCAATGCCAGTCCTCAGATGTTTGTTAGAGTCCACACGCTCACTAATCTACTTTCAATTAATGCTTCCCTGTACATGTTAGTTTTTCTTCAAGATGTCTGACCAGAGAAAAACAATAACTACCTTCAAGTGATCCCTATAAACACACAGGAACCTAAATGTTTTCTGTTTGACTTCCTACTGTACGCTGCAGCATTTTTCTTTCAGTATTTCAGTAAATGAGACTGTAAAACACATCAAATGCATTAAAGGATTGTAATAGTGACATAACAACATGAAAATGAACATTTCAGAGCATGAATGTAATTTTTTAAAACAGAAAAACAATGAAATAACCTGCATCAAACACCAGGTGGTCTGTTTGTCTCCTCAGGCAGCAGGAAAACTAAAAGCTGCCACAGAAATGGTTCTTCCTGCTTTTGAACGAGTCGTGCACGAGGACCTGAGGAGCTATTCTGATTTCTAAATTCAAAGTGCGGCAGACGGATAAGCCACTGAAAGACCATGAAGCACTTTAAAGAAAATGTAAACCAGAATGACGACTTTACAGTCGCGATGTATTTTTCTCCGTCTGGTTCTGCTGCAGACGGAAATTTAAACTGACACGTTTCTTTGATCACAGTGAAAAGTGCTGCAGGCCTCCGAAGCTCCAAAATAACAGCAACGCCGGCTGTTGAGTCTGACTGAAACTTGATGAGACATCTGCAAACATGAGCACAAAGTCCAGCTGAAATGACATTAATTCAACTGGACAATTGTCATGCAGAAAGAGCTGCTATGTTGTGCTAAATAAGTTTGCTTTTCCAAGTCTGGCTTCATGGATACAAAAGAAAACAGTGCTCAATTGATATAATACTTTGCATTACACATAAGAACTGTTCTGTATCATTTGCTGTTTGTTGCTGAAATACATAATAATGCTGGATTTGACAGGATAGACAGCGAATGACCAGAAGATAGAATTCAGCAGAACACCGTTGTAATCAAAGCCCAAACAACCACAGCTACACCTGTAGAGAAACTTCACAGAAAACAGCCTCTGTAAAAAAACAAAGCAAATTACCATGAGGAGCACCTCGAGGAAGACAAACTGAGAAAAACATTAACAACATCAAGTATATGACAACATAACTTGATTTTGGTGATTAAACTGCAGTAGACATCCTAGTAACTTTGCACTTTATGGATTTTTGAATATTTGGTTTAAAACTGAAAAAAGTCTAAGCTTTCTACAGGTGTTAAAACCCACAAGGCAACACTTGGCTCTGTGGAAAAGAGATGAGAATTCCTGGTTGTCTCTTATTATCATCGCCACAAACAACTCCATAGAAATATTGTTCCTCCTTCTGTCTCACCAAAGTTATAAATTACAGGGTAAGCAACTGGACATCCTCCAAGTAAGTGATTAAGACGTTAGTCACCGTGTTCAGAAAGTTTTCAGCTGAGATCTGAATGTATTGCAGTGGAAACAGAACTCACCCAGACTTGGTAAAAGGGTATAAGAATGATGACATATAATAATCTGGAAAAACTGTAAGTGGAAGAAATAATTCAGAAAAATTTGGTGAAAAGTAAAGATTTAAGTCACATTTTGACCTTAAATTTTTGCCTCGGGGACTACTTTTTGCAGTAAGATTGCTTTTGGTCATACTTGTTTGTATCCATACTTGTATGTCACCACATTTTATTGCCATCAAAGTTTGGATAAATTATTTGTCACTCGTTGCTGGATGTATGTCTTGGTTACAGTTCAGGCAGTGGTGACAATATAGAGAGTATGCTTCAGCTGCTGTCCCACAAGCCGTCCATATGACGCCTTCACACAGGCTTACACTGAGAAAGTATCTGTTTATTTCCTTAAATCAGTGCTCTATTGTGTCTCAGTAGTCCCTCTTCTCATTCATTTTCAAGGCTGCTTGACTGCTTCTCTCATTAAAATAGTTTCAGGATTAAGTTTTAAAGCTGTTTACAAACACCAACAACTAAACTTACATCACAATTTAAAGTGAACTGATTCTAGCAGCTGTGGTTGAAATTAAACATTACTGAAATAAAAATGAAGAAATAAGATGATCAGTACATCTACTTCCCTGCTAGGGTAAAAGATCTCTCCAAGTTCCTTTGGTTTATAAGTCATGGACAAAGGTCCTCCAAAAGTCCCTAAGTCCTGGCAAAAGTCTTTGGACTAACAGCAGATCTAAATGTTAAGTTCACTGACTGCACAGATACATCTGCAGCACATCTCTAAAGTGAATCGTGTCTTTTCAGAAGGAGGTGCAATCAGTCCAGAGACCTCTCAAAGCTGCAAGATAATCAGACTGCTTCACTCAGGCCAGTTAAAGGGCATGCTGGGAAATGTAAGACAATGCTGCCGAATTATGGAGAATGAATGTGTCACATAAGATTCAATTAGCTGCTTCATTCACTGATAAAAGATGAGTGATCCCTGACGGGAGGAGAGAAATATCTACTGAAACTCTGCTTCTGCACTCTTCAACCATGGAAATGGTTTTAACACTGGTGTTTGTGTGTGTGTGTGTGTGTGCATGCATAAGCCCTATTTTAAGTTATTTTATTGATGCTTTGTTTATCTAAAGCTCTGACTCACAGGTATTCAACAGATTTTAGTGCTCCATTCGGTGGTAGCTGGGAATTTTCAGTTTCAATCCTGGTTTGTCAGCTACGATCCTATTTGTTTTGTTTTGGTTGTGTTTTTGTCTGTTTTATCACACAGAAGCTTTCACACAAAACCTAATTTCTCTCTGCCATTATAATTAATCTCAATATTAATTATTAATTTTTATCTAATATTTCTTAAGTATTTCATGTACTGGATTTCCCACTTACTTTATGTTCCAAATGCAGCATAATTCATCAATGGAAGCAGTGAACAATGAACTTGGACCAACAAAGTTCAGTTTTTTCCATGTGGAATTCATAAGAGGTAGAATTTGGCACCTCAAAACATCCATCAATCCATATCAGCCATGTGACTTTTACTTAGTTTAATTTGTGCCTAAAATCAGAACATGTGAGAACCATTTCCATACCAGATCTTGTGAAGAAATGTTAATTCAGTGCATTTCTCTTTTTTCTTCTCAAAATGCTGCATTGCTTGTGCAGGACTGGCAGAGCAACCACTTGTACGGGTTGAAGGTGTGGATGTATAATCTCTATGTATGAGGAAACTGAGTTTTTTGCTGGATGAACACTTTCCCCTGTGGTGCAAATTAATCATTTGCTCTACATTTACAGCTCTCTGAAAGGTACACACTCATCGTAAAGCTCTACATTAAATATAACTGCTTTGCGATCAATTTCTCAATTATTCAAAGCCTTCAACAATCTTCATTTATAATTCAAAAGAGTACTGGTTGAGGTTTAATTATTAACGTGAGTGTTGTGTATTAGAAACTTTTCATTTGCAATCAGAGTCCACTGAAGCACCGGCCACATGGTGGGAAAGCAGTGGTAACCTGTGGAGGACTGGAAGTGTACAGTGTCTTCTGTCGGCTACTGTGTAGCATCTCTTACCGAACTTTCTGTTGAAATTCAGTTCTGGTTTGTTTTGTTTTTTTGGCTCAGGTTTGTAGATCCTGAAAGTTTAAAAGTATCTCAATTTTTGGGAAACTCATGAAAAATGTTCAAGCTATTTTATTAGTGTATTTAAACTGGATATTTATAAGTACCAGTAATAAAAATGGATGACGTGAGTACCTGGTTTGTGTGAGTTTTTTCTTGTGTCGGGCTTAGCATCGTAACTTAAGAGGATGTTGGAAAAAAAAATACAAAAGAAATGTAAGATAAAAATGTTTGCATTTACAGGTTTAAAATCAAGTTTACCGACTAGTGGTTGAAATTCATTACAAGTCATTTCTTGACTGGAAATAAGAAACAATTGCAGTGGACATCCACAAAGTGAAAATAGAGAGATCACTTTTTGGTTTGGTTTCACTTTTAGGAATTACTTTTATTTTTGAGTTGGGTTTCAAGACTAACACTTGCTGACTAATAGCAGAAACAGATGCCAAGTCTTGATATTTTAACCAGTGTTAGACAAGGAACACCTTTTTAAGATGTTTCCATGACCAGTAATCTGCAGCACGTCCTTGAAACAGGTAAAAAAAAATTATCTAATTTCAGTGTCTAAACTCTTTTATGCCTTAAATCCAGCTTTTTCTTTCTTTTTCCAGTTTTCCAGTTTCCTTCCAAGCTAAAAGCTTTGAATGAACACATCTGTTATCAGGATGGAAGCTGCTGCTTCAGTGCCTTGGTGTGCAGTACCACAAACAGCCACTAGGAGCTGATGTGAAACATCTCTGTCACTGAGTCCAGTTAAAAAAGGATGAAGTTCTTTCAATAAATATGAAGTGATTATGTTGTCATCAGCTGTCATCAGTGCGTTGGTGGTTCTTGGAAGTTAAATACATATCTGAATAGATGTCCAGTGTCAGATATGAGCACACCTCTTGTGCTTGGCTCTTTGTGCTGGCTCCCTGTTGAAAATCTTATTGCTCACCTTTAAAGCTCTAAATGGCCTTTCTCCTAAATACATCTCAGATTTATTGATCTGTTATTTGCCCTGCTGCACACTGAGATCTACAGATATCGACCTGTTAACTAGTCCGACTTCACAGTTTGTGACCAAATTGTTCTTTTAAAGCTCTTTACCAGCTAAACTCAGATTTAGCACACTATATCTCTTGAACACTCTTCACACCTAAAGTACTGGGGGGGGTCTTTGTGGACCTTGAAAACAGATGGCGCCAAATTGTATGGAAATGGCCATTTTGGAGACCTCACCTGAGTTTTCTGTAATAAAAACTTCTCAAATTTTTGCTTCTTCTCTAAACTATAAATGGCATTTATTTAGAGAATGAGATGAGAAAAAAAAGAAAAGGATGCTTAAAGCAAAAATAGGGAATTGGAAGTTACCGGGTAGCCAGGGATCGGAATATGGAAAAGACAAACATTAGTAATGGTTTGGATCCATATGAAATTCTTAAAGAGCGAAGCACCAAAAGTGACATCCACAGTTCTGCCCAACCAGCATCTTTGGCTACCTTGTTTGCGGTGTGAGCGCCTACGCTTCGGAGCAGTTCCGTAGTTTAAGTTATTAGAGTCTCGTGCAGTTCACAAATGGAAGAGTGCAGCAGCTTCAGATTATAAAATGTTCCTGTCAAAGGTAAGTTGCACTCAAGACTACGGATGTGTTGCACTTCTGCATCACCTATTTACTTCCAACCTATTTTATATTAAATTGTTTTGTTTATACAATACTTTATAGATTACTTGAATAAGTTTTCAAAAGGAAATCTGTCACAACTGCCTAATAAATATACACAGACACCATCCCTATAACTCCAGTCTCCTAACACCCGTTTCCACCAGATTAAGACATTCATCAAAATAATGAGCACAGATCAACGTCTGGATTATAAAGGAGGCGAGAGCAATAAGAAAGCACAAGTAGAGAAATGAAAAGATCCACACAACTTCTTCCATCCTATTATAATGCTGGTTAGCATTACAATATCCTTAGGGGGTCGTGTCTGACAAGAAGGGTCCTATTGAGTTGTTTTCACAAGCCCTTCACTTTTAGGTCCAGCGCAGGGGTTTGGAGGCCATACTTCTTCAGTACTTCTGCTTCGGCTCTATGAAAATATAATGTGTAATTCTGAATTAACAGATTAATTCATGTGCATTGTCAGTGATGCTGGCCTTCCCATGCCTGACTTGTGCCAAGAAATTAGCAAAAAAAAATTAAAAAATCTCACATTGAAAGACATTTCCAGAACAAACTTACAGCATTGGCTGAAAATGACCAAACTCAGAATAAGACAGAAAAAAGCGGTTTCAGAACTTAAGTGAAAAACATCAGTCCAAACGTACAAGTCAAAGGTTTGGACACACGTTCCCATTGGATTTAGTGGGAAAGTGTGTCCAAATTTTTGACTGGTAGTGTACTTTAGAGAAGTAAATCCAGATCTAAACTTCACTGCTGATGCAGGTTTTGTGTTAACTCAGGAGAGAGCAAGATCATTCACAAACGGAGAATTCATGAAAGATTCATTCATTGGATATTGGACCATCTATTGTTACTGAACAGATCCCCAAGATATCGCTTCCTCACAGCAGCATCAAGCCAGATGTTTAACCAGATGTTTAGCATCATGTTTGGGGTTTGTTTATCACCCTTTTCGGGGGGTGTGGGTGGTTATGGTTTGGGTGGAATTGGCCAGGTTGGTCAATACATGCTGTGTGGGTTGTTAGGTTTTAAACTTGGATGTGTGAAGACTTGTTTAATGTGCCACAAGTGTTTTTATGTGAAGCAATTTGGGCTACTTTTATATGAAAAGTGCTTTACAACTAAAGTTAGATTCGATTTGGCACATAAGAAGCCACAAAACGTCAGTTTTCTTTGTTTTAAGTTAGTTTTAAGTCAGATAGGTTTTGTAGCTCTAAACTATGTTTAATTAGAGGGAAAGGCAATAAAATGTTTCTTTTATTAGTACACAGGAGAAGGAACATAAATTTGAAGATCTGCATCTGGCTACAGCTAAATGTCATTCTGTTTTTGTTTCCATCAACTCCTGAGGAACATATGTGGCTGTTTAGCTGCTAAATGCTCCACTGTGGGAACCAGCTAATCGGTAATTCCATCTGTTCTGGTGGTCAGCAGGAGCGTATTTGTTGAAAATGGCAACCTTCAGCAGCTGGAAATGAAGCTGATGAGAGACTGACCAAAAATATTTGGAACAGTCAGGTGAAAGATGCTGAAATGTAATTCAGCTCAGCTTCATTTGTACAGAGACATTCATGATGTTTCAAAGTTCTTTTAATGATATAGTTCAGTTCAATCCACTTCTTTACTATGTCATTATATGACACACATTAGTGCAGTCCACAATAATTTTATTTATCTAAAGCCAGTTTATCAAAACCTGTTGCCTTTACGTAGGGAAACATATTTAATCAAATCTTATCTTTGACCCGGCCCCTCATCCTGAGCATGTATGAGGTGACAGAGGAGAGGAAAAACTCTTTTAACATAAAGAAAAAACTCCAGCGGAACATAAAGCAGAACCAGGATGAGGAAAGGCAGAAAACATCAGATAGTATGAATTACCCCCACTGGCACTACTCCTTTCCATGCAGTTGTTTTTATTTTATTTTATTTTATTATTTGCTTTGCCTTATGTATGAATGAATATGCTATACTTTTTAGTATTTTAAAAAGTGTTAAATATGAAGACAATGCAGATCATCCTGAAGTGTTCTTGTTTACGTCATTGGATAATTACTCACACGTTTACGTAGCAGCATCTGCTTTGGCCCTTGTGGGTTGAATTCAAATTAGAACTCTATGATAGTTTCATCGTTTAATGTAATGATTGAATTCATATGCAAAAGAAGTCAAAGAAATGTTTTGAAGAAAAGCTGAGATAAAGTGTATGTGAGAAGAATGAACTTCAAGTAGTAAAGCTTAGATCTCAAAAGCTCACTGCTTTTCTGCATGCCTTGTGAGGAACTGGCAAAGAAAGAAGCTGCAAAAGACAAGAAGTCAGCTCAAACTAGATGGAGACTGTGGAAGAGTAGAGGAGAAACCTGCTTGCTGTGAAGATGGCATCGTGTTTTCTTCATGACCTAATACTTCTGTAAGCCTTTGTGTCCTACCTAAAGATGAAACGACCGTGGCTTTAGGTTCAGCTAAGAAAGGGTCAGGATATGTAGTCTTCTTTCTACAGCTAATTTTATACCCTAAAACAGCTGTTTTTGCTCTAACCCTGCAGGTTTTCCATGTTTCCCTGCTCCAACATACCTGACTCAAATGAATCACTCATTGTGCAGAACTTCATTGGCTGCTGGATCCATTTAATGGAAGCCAGGAGTGTTGGAACAGTGATACATGGGAAAACCTGCAGGACAGCAGGCCTTGAGGACAGGCTTTGGACACCCCTTCTCTAAACATTTCTGCAGACAAAGTATGAGCAGGAATCTCAGTCAATCAGTAAGTTAAAATGTTTTATATCTTTTCTCTTTCTCTGGCTTTTGTTTGCAATTATTCCCCCACACGAAGACTTTCTTTGCTGGAGCGAAGAGGTGTCAAGGGATACCTGAAGGAAAGACGGGTGTATTCATATATCACTGAAAACAATAGAAAATCAAATGGCAAACCATTCTGACACTTTTCCAAATAATGCAACTTCCTCTTCAGAAAGATCTTTCTGCTCCACACCTGTACAGCTGCTTTGCCCCAGTTTTCCTCCTGGTCATTATGTAGCATAAGAGACCAAGCAGATGCTTTTAAGATGTTCGGTGGGTGAAGATGTAGGTGGAAGTTTTCAAGGATAAAGAACTGCTGGAGTAAGACTTTGTAACCACACTGACAATTCAATTCAATTCAACTTTATTTGTATAGCACCACTTCACAACAATGCAACACAGTGCACTTTCCATACACGAATCAACATACACATCATTTCAAGCCAATTCATACGTATCCTATAATAGAAACCAACTGATTGCATCGAGTCATGACTTTGATCCAATCCCCCATACTGAGCTGCACGCGGCAAGAGTGGGAAGGAAAAAACTCCCCTTTAACAGGAAGAAAAATTCCAGCAGAACCCGGCTCAGGGAGGGCAGCCGTCTGCCTCGACTGGTTGGGGTGGAGAGGACAGGAAAGACAGATCAACATGTACAACTGCATGTTGTATTCATATGCATGTTCTATTCATAAAGTAATTTTATCTCCATGCACTGTGTGAAAAAAAACAAAATGAATTTATTTTGATATCTGAACATACATATACATACATATATATATACATATATATACATATATATACATATATATATATATATATATATATATATACATATATATATATATATATACATACATATATATACATATATATATATATACATATATACATACATACATATATATATATATATATATATATATATATATATATATATATATATATATATATATATATATATATATATATATATATATATATATATATATATAGGCAAGAATGCATCTAAAAACTGTTTCACAGGCATTTAGAGGATAACAAGCCGCTCCAGAGACAGCTGGGAGACAAGAGCCCCTCCAGCCAGAAGAGTCCAGACTGTGGCCGTCCTCTTCTGAAGGAACTTCACCCAGATGATACCTGTATTTGGTTTCTGAACCACTTCTCCTTGTAATACAGAGGATTTCTGAACTTTGTTACTCAAGTCCTTGTTTCCCAGAGATGCTTGATCAAGTCAAGACACGTCTCAGTATGATCACATGTATAAATGAAGCTTACAAACTCCTTTAGTGAATCCTGTTGCTTATCGTCTGTGACGTTTAGACTCTGTACTGTAATAACCTTTTATTAACAGCCAAGTTGTGAACATGTCATTTTTGTGTAAAAATGAAATAAAGGGTTCAGATAAAGATGGAAAAAAATCATCTGTTAAATTATCCTTCACTTTGAAATAACTGAAGCACCATTAATCTTCAGTCTTTTAAAAAGTTCTGTAACACGTTTCCTGTTTGCCAGGTGCAGATGTTGGAAAGGAGCATTTTAGCCAAACGTCAAGTTTTTGCATCATGAAACACACATGAGGTGGCACTTGAGCACCACTAACGTCAATCCCAGTAATGCTCGTTGATATTCTCCCACTGTGTCTTAAAGAGAGCAACATTTGCATACGCATGCACACACACAGAATCATACACGTCATTATTCTTGTCACAATTTTACAACCAGGGAATGAAAGGAAAGAAGATGTTGACTATGATTCATGCTTTCATGGCCGCAGCAGTTTTAGAGACCCAGAATCCTGTGATGGATTTACAGTGATCTCATTAGAAAAAAAGGACTCTAGTGCAGATTCAGATGCAGAGCTGGCCCAATGCTTAAGCAAAGCGAGCAGCTGCTGCAGGCCCCCCACTTGCACTCAAAACGTCCATTTATGTTAATTAAAAAAAGAAAATTATTAAAACATGATGGAATAATTTATGTAACAATGGAAATGCACATAACCTGGGTATATAACATTTTTTAAAATAATGCTGTTTTTGTCAGCTCCTGCTGGAGGCGGCGGCCTCTGTCGTACCATGCATGTACATAATGTTTAAAAATACAGGCAGCTACAGTTACAGGCTTTTTTTTTCGTAAAAGACTGGATGTTTTGATGGAATTAAACATTTATCACCAGGAGTATCTTACTTTCAGATACCACTTTCAGCACTTTGTGGTAAAAACTTTCAATTACAAGTTTGACAGACAAGAGCTTTACTTTTATCACTCATACATCACTGAATATTTAGACGTGTAATTAAACAACAAAACTGATAAACTGCTGGCGCACCACTGAGCACTATCGCTGTTATTGTCAACAATTTCTCAGGAACAGTGGTGTGTAACTCTGTGGAGTAAATTGTGATCAATAGTTTACAATTTGGGCATTCAACAGAGGTTAATGCACAAAGAGTGACCCATGAAAACGTCATCATGTATCACATTTTCATAATAAATAAAGATATTGCTATCCCCATTATGCTACTTGGAGGCTTCTTTTTTTATACATATTTAGGATGAAGTTACTTCCTGTTAAACTTACAACCAATTAGATTAATGGCAAAGTCCAATCAGCAGCCAAAGATCAACAAATAACAAGAAAGTTCTGCTTCTGTCTCAAAAGAACATAAATAATTCTCCAATATGGCTGGAACAGAGTGAACGAAGATGTTTTTGATGCACGTTGACACCATAAACAAGTTGATTGACATTTATTTTTATGAAGACGGTAGGTAAAAAGTAGCATATGAAACTGAAAAAAAAGGAGGCAGAGGAGGAAAATAAGTGTAAATATTTAGTTTCTGCTGTGTGTTTGTTTCAATGCCAATATTTTTTGCCAAGATTTGAGGGAATGATACTCCGATGAGAAAAGACTCATCACTGATCTGTGTGTTATGAAGTCCTTTAGGTATTTCAAAGTAAGTCCTGTATATTTGTTTTTATTTTGGTCAGCCTTTGTGGTACTATATCTTCTAATAAAGTCATTTTTGCTTCATTTTAACCTCCTTATTTAGTTGGGATTATTCTGAGAACATATCTGTATAAAATGGTTGAGGTTCCAAATGCATTTTCACTTCAAAAAATACATTTACAAAAAGAAAGGAAAAAAAAAACAGGCTACCCAAAAAATAGTATGAAAAATGACTTAGAGGTTTAAGGGTTAATACCAGACCATATGTCTGAATTTTCTACCACAGAATGGTCGAAAAAATGGCCAGAGTGATGCCTGTATGATGTACACAGACTATAAAGCAAATGAACAGATGTTTTATAAATGAAACTCTGCTTCGGCCCCCGTAGAGGTTTGGGCCGGTTCTGTTCAGGTGGCTTCAATAATACATCAATAATACAGATCCAACAAGAACATTCTGGACATATGAGCATGATTATTTCCTTGTAAGATTTCATTTCTGTTTCAGGTTTTCCTGGAATGTTTTGGCTTCTCGTGATGACGGCTCGGAAGAGTTGATAAAACTCTGGGGAAAACACGGCAGCCCAAAGAAAGACAGAAAAACAAATCAGCCTTCACTGGGGCAGTTCGTCCTCTGCAGCGATACCAGGGTCAGAAGCGGGGGCCGCTGCAGCCTTGCAGCTTCTGAGGACATTTTAATTATCACCTCCAGGCAGCATCGTTCTCTCTCGTTAGGCTGCTGAAAAGCTGGCTGGACTCACTGTTTCTCAGTCCCACTCGTTCTCATCTTCACTCTGTCATTTTCCCCTCAGCTCTCCTTCCCTCTTCCTCTCACTCCTCATCCTCCCACTCCTCGTCCTCCTTCCCTGCCTGCCTCTCCATCCTCTAATAGATATCATCATAGAGAGGATATGCATCTTCACCAAAGAGGACTTCATCACACTGACTTCTTAAAGAATTACAGTAATCATCAAGCATCAAAACAGCCTGTCTGTGAGCAATAAAACGCCTCCATGGATGACTTGTCCTGCATTGTTTGAGGGAGTTACAGCGAACACCTCATAAACAAGTCTCTGAGTCTCCCGTAACATCAAAGGCTTTGTAAACGTAGCACCTCCAATGAGCCGTGAGCACAAGCAACAATAAACACTCATACACCCGCAGCCCTGAAGAAGGGGGGCTGAGTGATTAAAGCCGAGCGCAGCACTCTGGGGCCTTGAAGGGAGTGTTAACGATACAGCGTCAACCTTTTCTCACGCCTCATTGGCTCGAGCTTCTGCTGAGTAACTGGTGAGACTTAATTGAAGGGCACACTTCGTTAACACTGTTGCCAGGTGACCATGGCGGTCTAATTTAAGACCAACGCTCCATTGGATCTGTGCCTGTCCGTCAATCAGCAGAATTGGCAGTAGCGTGCTTTTTAGTCTTTATTGGCAGCTGAAGTGTGAGAAGGAATAATAGATGAGGAAAAGGAAGAAGACAAGGGGTAGAGAGGATGTTCCATCAGCGGTAGAGCTACACTTTTATACATGGGGTGGCAAAGATTTTATCAAGGAGGCCATTTGTAATAATAATAATCATTTATTGTCTTCCTCTGTGTAAAACACACACTCATATTCAGGTGAGCTCTAGGGTTAGCTAAGCAGGCAGTTGCAAATTGCAGCAGACCCACCATAACTAGGTGCTTAATCTAACTAAATATATATTGTGAGACACCATTATAAAAAATAAAAAAAAACTTGCAAAGCTAGCTAAATGATTCAATAGCAGTCCCCAGATTCTCCCAATTAATTTTATATGTCAATCCAACCAGTAGTGTAAGCTGACATTTTTCCTCATAAGAAAGATGTAAAGATTGTTGAAGCCGCTTTGAAGGGGTCATCCTGCTGGGGAGTCGTCAGCTAGCTTGAGAGCTAAGCATCAATTCACTAATTCTCTGTCACATACGCAGACCATTGACAGGCGGGTTATTGATGATATAAATTATTTCTTTATGGGGAAACAGACTCCGCATGTGCGACCACGTCATTGCGATGATATGTGAGGAAAAGCAGCACCGTGCCTTCACTTCAGGGTGTGATGTGGCCTTGACCGTAATACAGCAGTGCAGCTTCTCTGCCTGGCCAGGGGGAGGTGCTGTTGAGTTGTTTTTATTGAGCTGTGAAAAGCACTAAATGCCATGACGATTGGAAATTATCATTTAAAAGATTAATAAGAAATAATTGTAATAAAGTGAAAAAAATCAAAACTATGTTTTAAAGGTTGAGTATGTAAGATTTTCAATATTTTCAAAATCAATTAACTAAAAAAATAACTACAATCATAATTAGATAGTTTTTTAAACATGTAGGTTCCAGTCTGTCCATATTTGATGCGTTATTAAATTACAAGTTTAATTAATGACAAAGACCCTTCTTGAATGTTTTCTGACCAGTAAAAAAAAAAAAGTACTTTTTTCCACCAGTAGGGTGAGTACAAACCCATTTATTGCAGAGCGGCTCTGAGCTACAGCTCACAAGCGATTTCTGCCCTCATTGGAGCTGGCAAGGAGGAGGGGGGAGTTTTGCTCATTACTGCCAACCTGTGGTCGTTTGTGGAGGTAGCAGTTTTGTGGTTTTGCTCATGACCTGGTGTTTGCCACCTGGTAGTGGAAAGAATTACCTTGAAATCTTACATACTCTGCCTTTAAAATGTAATTATTCCATTTAATTCTTTCTGCCTTGTACAGGCCCTGCATACCCTGACTGCACTCCACTGTTTATAGTTATTCAGATCCACTGGAAAACATTTTGCTGAACTAAGTTGATGTGTAGTGTTTAAATATATTCACTGAAAACTAAATTTGACATGATTCAATCACATTGTGTTAAAACATATGTATTCCTGTCATCTGCAGAGGTGTTCAGATCCCACATAAGCTAAACGAAAAGGATGACTGCAGGGGACTGGTAGAGTGCTTCATTAGGAGGTGTAAAAAGAACCACCTGCTGCTGAATGTGGACAGAATGAAGGAGATGGTGGTGGACTTCAGCAGGAGCAGACCACCACCCTCCCCAGTCTGCATTGATGGTACAGCAGTTGAAATTTTTAGACCCCATCACACCCTAATTGGTGTGATGGGGTCTGGGCATCGATGCAAAGGATGCACACAGACTGAACAAACTCATCAGGAAGGCGGAGGCCATCATCAGGATGAAGCTCACCGCTATGGGGGAGGTGGTCAGAGACAGAATGCCGGCAAAACTGCTGACAGTCACGGACAATAACTCCCATCATCTCCATGACACAGCTTCAGCAGCATACTCCTCCATCCTCTCTGTCTGACGCAGGAGTCTCCAACTCTGGTCCGCTGCAACACACCTGACCCAAATCATTAACAGGCGGGAGCAGAAGACAACAAATTGTTGGAGAACTTTTTCTTTTGAATCAAATGTGCTGGACCAGGGAAACACTAAAACCTGCAGGATGGTAGCTCACGAGGAGCGGAGCTGAGGCTCACTGGTCCCATCCTGCAGCATGGAACCCCTGGTCTGATGGAACGATATAGCACGTCGTTCCTGCCTGGCGCTGTCGGGCTGTACAACACCTCCACCACCGTGGTCAAACACACACAGAGCTGATTAAGTAGGTACTGCATATATATGTATATAAATGTGAATATCAATTTATGTTCATTTAGATATTTGACTCTGGGGATCAATTAAGTTTTCTGATTAACTAGATTGCATGCTAACATCAGCTTAATCGCCTTACATAACATTATAATTTTGTTATGTACAACTTTAAAATGTTGTATTGTTGTATATAACATATACAACATATATGTTGTACATTGTTATAATAATATGTTAGTACTTGCACGAGCACAAAATCTAGAAATGTGCAGCCAGATGTCCATCTTTTGCACCATCGATGGACTGGTGACCTGTCCAGGGTGTACCCGCCTCCCGCCTGATGACTGCTGGGATAGGCTCCAGCTTCTCCTTGACCCTTTATTGGACTAAACGGTTAAGGAAATGAATGAATGAACAAATGAATGAGGGAAATGTTTTGAAATTCACTGTTGCAGTGACATTAGTGATCTATGTGTGTGCAAAGACTTTCTTCTCCTTGAATGACAAATGAGTGACGTGAGGTGGCATTTGCCATGTCCAATCAGATTTCAGAGGTAGCCGTCACCACGCCTGCCCTCCACCCACTCTGCCCCTGTGTTGTGTTGGAGAAAGGAGCTCCTTGGGGATCTGATTATCAGACTTAGCGGTAAATGCTGCATCAGCAGTATATCAGTGTGGAAACAGAAATCTTAATTTTTTTTTTTTTTATCATTAAACTTTTGCTCAGCAAGAAAAAAAATTCATTTCTGTATGAGATTCAAATCTAAAAATAGCTCCTGCAGAACATCGGTGGGAGAGTTGTTAATACAGGATATAAACAACCATGTGCGCAGAGCAGTTGTTAAATTTCAAGTTGGGGTTTTCTGTCAGGTGCAAACATGAGTCCATGTAGTTGAGTTTCAAGGCGGCTTCATATTATTTCTTTTGCAAACAAGATGAGGTTGTTGAATGTGAAAATGGAAACTTTACTTTTATCACTATGATGGAAACTGTGGAGTGGGTTGGTTTGGCATTATCACACACTTGGTATATGGGTCAGAGGTAATTAGATTAATGACTCAGACTTCTGGTACTGAAAGCTTGTTTGAAGGTGCAGCTATGACAGATTCAAGCTATTATAGGGAAAAAAAAGGAGGAATTCTGTCTGTTCATTGTGACAGATGCTTAGAGGAGAATTTAATGGGGAAAAAAAGAGATGCCTGGAACATTTGAGCCGGACTGCGAAAGCTCCGCTGAGCCAGACGTCTCTTTCCAAACCCGGAGATCAACCTTGGGAAGCAGCTCAAGTTGTCACAGAGGACTTCAATTTAAAGGTGATAGACACTGAGAAGGTCAGCAGAGGTGTCAGCTCGATGCTGGCTCTGCAATGGGATGCCTGGACTTGATGAAGGATGTGTCAGAAGACGCCTAGCAGGCTAAAAGATGCTTTACACTCTGCTGCTGCCTTCCAAACCCCGATGCAGGATGGAGACGGCTGCACAACGGTTTGGCAGGATCTGCTGCATTTCAAAAACACACATGACTTGAGTGAGAAATGTAAAACACACACAGACTTCTGAAGTAGGACACGGAGCCTCACACATGCAGCCGTGAAAGTCTGGTCATGCTCAGAGCGACATCAGTGAAGTGGGCAGCGTTTCTGCTCATGGCTGAGAAATAATGAGAGGGTCCTTCTCCTGGGAAGGAAGTCTTAGAAGTTATTTGTGTTGTCAGAAAACTAATAACTGGCAGAGATCCAGTGAATCCACTGCCAAGTTCGAGCTGCCTGCTGGTGTCGGGGCTGTGGCATCGCCAGAGAGATGGAAAACCTTTCTGGGTAGGACTCAGAGATCGCTGTGATTTCAGGACTGTACTGTGGAATGATTCACTGACGTCATCCCCGTGAGGCCAAACCAGCGATTCATGCCATCATCACTGAGTCAGCATCTAGGCGTTGTGACGCACCGCGGCTGTGGCTCCCCGAGGAGCTCAAAGCACAAGTAGAAACACAACAAAACCAGATAAAAAAAAGCACCAAAATACCAGAGAGCGCCAGAAAAGACAACACATGAGGACAAAACTGGGGACAAAGCTAAAGCAAATGAAGCATTTCACAAAATCAGACATTAACAACACAGTACTGTAGATTAATTAACATTAATTAAAATCAAAATTTGTTTCATTGTTTTTGTTGCTTAACTCCTGCCGAGCGGTTATATTTTTAACAAATTCTTGGGATCGGGTAAGTTTCTTACCTTTAGAGAGGAAAAAGGAGAATACAAACATCTGTATTGGTTCATTTGTGAGCTTTGTCCTGGGTCACATGTAAACGATAGTCATTCAGTCTGAGTTTTCAAGTTTTAGATAAAGAGATGAATCACGATAAATGACTGTATATCAGAGCAGTAGTGTGTTTGTCCAGTTGTCCCACAGAATCCGTCAGACAGCCTTTTGTTTCCCTTCAGCTGACCTTCATGTTAACAGTCTGCTGTCTTGCTGTTTTATTTAAGAGTTACTTCTTTCGATCGGGAGAGATTTATAGTTTATTTATAGTTTTATTTATTAACTTAGTTTTATTTGCAGTTGGCTTATTGAAATACTGTTTAAACAAAGATATCCATTATGTAATCCTCCTTGCAACGCTTTTATTGGGGCTTGAACGTTCAGAGTATTTACAAAGTTTGAACTTTTTCATGTCTGACTCATTTGAAATAAACTCCTTTATTTCTTTCTCATCAGGATTTTAAACATACAAGAAATGTAAATCTAAAGGTGTTTGTGCAGAATGTTATTCTTAAGAGCTTGAATGAAGACAAAAGGATGTGTATTTCTTGGTTCTTGAAACTAAAATAGTTTTTTTTTTTATGACACTGTTCTTCTGCATCCAGTTGCTTCCAAACAGATTCCCATCAACCACAGCTGGAGTTCCACAGTCTGTCTGTAAAGATGCAGGAAACCTTCAAGATCAGTGCAATGCTTCTTCATCTAAGCTTTCACATTGAAGTGGCCTGACAGTAGGCATTCTTCACCAGACGCACCTGTTGGAAGTTTGTCAAAAAGCTCCTGAATGACTTTCATGCTAGTGGAGGCAAAACACTCTCATCTGCTGAAATGAAGATTTAATTATTTGGCCATGATTCCTACCAGAACTTAAGGAGGTAATTAAACTCTGAACACCGTCTCATTAGTACCACCACAGCAGTCAAACATGACAGGCTGACTCTGGGAATTTTGTCTTCAACAAGAACTAAGAAACTAATATGAAACTAAGTCAAGAGCGAAAACTTTTTCCAGGATGCAGGAGCGTCTGAAGCAGGGGTGAAAGATACGACGAAGCTGGAGGGATACTGTCCACCATCTGGACCTGAAATCATCCATCCATCCATCCATCCATCCATCCATCCATCCATCCATCCATCCATTCATTCATCCATCTGTCTGTCCATCCATTCATTCATTCATTCATTCATTCATCTGTCTGTCTGTCCATCCATCCATCCATCCATCATTCAATTCATTCATTCATCTGTCTGTCTATTCATCCATTCATTCATTCATCTGTCTGTCCATCCATCCATTCATTCATTCATCCATCTGTCTGTCGATCCATCCATCCATTCATCCATCCATCCATTCATTCATTCATCCATCTGTCCATCCATCCATTCATTCATCATCCATCCATCCATCTGTCTGTCCACCCATCCATCCATCCATCCATCCATCCATCCATCCATCCATCCATCCATTCATTCATCCATCCATCTCTCTGTCCATCCATCCATCCACCCATCCATCCATCCATCCATCTGTCTATCCATCCATCCATTCCTTCTGTCCATCCATCCATCCATCCATCCATCCATCCATCCATCCATTCATTCATCCATCCATCTCTCTGTCCATCCATCCATCCACCCATCCATCCATCCATCCATCTGTCTATCCATCCATCCATTCCTTCTGTCCATCCGTCCGTCCAGCAATCCATCCATCCATCCATTCGTCCATCTGGCCGGCCATCCATGAATTCATTCATTCATTCATTCATTCATTCATTCATTCATTCATTCATTCATTCGTTTATTCATTCATTCACCCATCCATCCATCTGTCCGTCCATCCTTTCATCATCCATTCATCCATCCACCCATTCATTCATTCATTCATTCGTCTGTCCGTCCGTCCATTAACCCATCTATCCATTCATTCATTCATCCACCCATCCTTCCATCATCTATCCATCCATCCATTCATTCATCCATCCATCTGTTTGTCCATCCATCCATCCATCCATTCCTTCCATCCATCCGTCCATCCATCAATCCATCCATCCATCAATCCATCTATCCATCCATTCGTCCTTATGGCCAGCCATCCATCAATTTATTCATTCATTCATTTATTCATTCATTCGTCTGTCCATCCATCCATTAATCATTCTATCCATTCATTCATTCATTCATCCATCCATCCTTCCATCATCTATCCATCCATTCATTCATTCATCCATCCATCTGTCTGTCCACCCATCCTTCCATCCATCCATCCATCCACCCATTCATTCATTCGTCTGTCCATCCATCCATTAATCATTCTATCCATTCATTCATTCATTCATCCATCCATCCTTCCATCATCTATCCATCCATTCATTCATTCATCCATCCATCTGTCTGTCCACCCATCCTTCCATCCATCCATCCATCCACCCATTCATTCATTCGTCTGTCCGTCCGTCTATTAATCCATCTATCCATTTATTCATTCAACCATCCATCCTTCCATCATCTATCCATCCATCTATTCATTCATCCATCCATCTGTCTGTCCACCCATCCATCTATCCACCCATCCATCCATTCATTCATCCATCCATCTGTTTGTCCTTCCATCAATCCACCCAGCCATCCATCCATTCATTCATCCATCTGTTTATCCATCCATCTGTCTATCCATCCATCCATTCCTTCCGTCCATCCATCAATCCATCCTTCCATCAATCCATCTATCCATCCATTCGTCCATCTGGCCGGCCATCCATCAATTTATTCATTCATTCATTTATTCATTCATTCGTCTGTCCGTCCATCCATTAATCCATCTATCCATTTATTGATTCATCCATTCATCCTTTCATCATCTATCCATCCATTCAGTCATTCATCCATCCATCTGTCTGTCCTCCTATCCTTCCATCCATCCATCCATCCACCCATTCATTCATTCGTCTGTCCATCCGTCCATTAATCCATCTATCCATTCATTCATTCAACCATCCATCCTTCCATCATCTATCCATCCATCCATTCATTCATCCATCCATCTGTCTGTCCACCCATCCATCTATCCACCCATCCATCCATTCATTCATCCATCCATCTGTCTGTCCACCCATCCATCTATCCACCCATCCATCCATCCATTTATTTATCCATCTGTTTATCATCCATCTGTCTATCCATCCATTCCTTCCGTCCGTCCATCAATCCATCTATCCATCCATCCATCCATCCATCCATCTATCCATCCACCCATCCATCCATTCATCCATCCGTCCGGCCGGCCGGCCATCAATTCATTCATTCATTCATTCATTCACCCATCCATCCATCTGTCCATCCATCCTTCCATCCATCCATCCATTCATCCTTCTATCCATCTATCCATCCTTCCATCCATCATCCATTCATTTATCCATTCAGTCATTTATTCATTCATCCATTTTGTTAACCATCTAGTCCAATTAAAGGGTCACGAGGAAGCTGGAGCCTATCCCAGTAATCATTGGGTGAGAAGCAGGTACCCCCTGAACTCATGAGGGAATTTCTGTAGAATCTTAAAGTGACTAAGCACTGATTATCCTCATCTTTCAATTGCAAAGAATTTACTATTTAATACCAGGTTTTCTGTGTCCTGCAATCTGTTAAGAGGCAGAAGACGAGTATTAGATTGTGCTGAACAGGATTTTGAGCATTTTTTTTTCACCATAAAGTGATGCAAAACATCTGACATTGTATGTAAAAAGTATGTTTGGCCCTATAGCTTAAGCTTGTCATGCTGCACAAGCAGTACTAAATAAAGGAAATAACACCTAAAAACAAGTAATGTCTTAAAAACTTTTTTATAAATTATATGTTAACAGCCCTCTATGTTATTTGATTTATAGTGTCCATACGTCAAAAAATTATGAAAACTGTGATACACGACTATATCCAAGTCCAAGCGACTTGGAAGAGGGGGGAAGGGCTGTATTAGAAAGTCTGTCATGTACCCAGCAGTGGGATATATTATAGTTAGAGGCAGTTTTAAACAAGTTGGGGCGCTGCCAAGAAAGTCTCAGAGCAATATGAGGAAATGCATTCTGCAACTGTTGGCAGCATATTCCTTGACATTATCTAATATTGTATAGTTAACCTGCTGGGAAATCATGTTCACGATATCAACAGGGTTTCAGTAAAGCTAGAGTACAAACAACAACTGCTGTAAAATCTATCTCTTTCGTTTAATTTAAGATATGCCCCAACTTTTTCTTTATTTCTTGTGGAAACAAAGCTTCATACATAGAGGAAATCGCTGAAGGAATCTTACTAGAATTTATCAATTTATTAATATTGATGTTATTATTAATATTAATTTAATGTAATTCATTAAATGGAACAATCAAAATCTGATCAACAAAAATGGAGATTAATTTCATTGCAGTGTTTATTTTTAGAATCTGATGCGAGTTCTGGTGTATCAAAATTCGTATTGCGATGAAACACTGCCACCATGTGGCTAATATGGGAACTGTAAGCATGGCCATGACATATGTATGACATATGTAATGACTATATGTAATACGTTGGGGAGGGGCAAAAACTATTCAAAGAATGGGTGTAATTTATTTAAACATTTTTTCACATTTATTATTAAATAAATATTTACACAAAGGAATTTTAGATGTTTCAGTCAAAAATCGCCGAGAGAAATTGTTTTTGTTTTTTTGTTTTGTTTTGGGTTGTTTTTTCATCTTTTATTACACAATAGAACAAAAAATACAGAACATAAACTAATAAGTCAGGGGGATAAGAATTAAATGAAATGGGTACAAAAAGAATATGCAGGCCATGGACAATACATAAAAAGATAATAAAAATTGAGCATCTTCACCTGTGAATGCGGTCTATACACATACATATCATACAAAATATCAGTGAGACTATATTATATGCCCGTAATTTTTAAGGCCTTAGGATTTTCAAGATCTTTAATTATGGTGCTGTATTGAAAAAGTTCTTGTAAAAACATTGCAAAGCTCGGCTTGCCGTCAGCCCATTTCCTTTTATGAATATGAAACTTTCCCATGAGTATAACAAAGTTGTACAAAAAATGTCATGTCCTTTTCTACTTTTTTTTATCTTCAAAATAAAAAAAAAAAGTGTCTTTCTCTTTTAAATGTACACAATGTTCTATTTTCTTTTTAATAAAAGTTTGTACATTAATCCAGAACAATTTACTGAACAAACAAATCCGAAAAAAATGTTAGTCGCGGAACCTATCAAAGTTCACCGGAAGCGGACGTGTTATTTTGGTGCACATAACGTGATGCTTCCGTTTGGAGACTTTGCTGCGCTTTGTGCACTTTTTGGTCATGTTTAGGAATGTTTTGAGCAGACTGGTGACAGAAGCAGCTCCTGTTCACCGTCATGTGAAACATGCACCGTTTACACAGACGTTAACCAGCGGCTGGGTATCGACGAGAAGCTTCACCGACGTGAAGGACGAAGTGCAGCCGCCTTTCGACTCATCGCTGCTGGAGTTCCTCGTGTGTCCGCTGTCCAAGAAGCCGCTGAGGTGACGGCGGATCCCGTAACAAACTATGGGGTCTGGGGGTGGGGGGGGGTTAACTCACTTCCACCACCGTGAGACAGAAAGACCCAGAAAACTGATCTAATATCGGGGATTTTCATTTCTGAATCTGAGGTTAAATCTGAAAATTTGATAAGTTGTCTAGTAGGGCTGTGAGGACACGCTTATGTTCCGATTCGATACGATTCCGATTTTTTTTCTATTTTTTTTTTTTTTTTTGTGCCGATTTGATTTAAATTGCGATTCTCACAATTCTTCGATATTACTCATTTTTGTTGATTAAAAACAAAATAAATATATAAAACTTTTTTTTTTGCTCGTCATTTTTCTTGATTTCGGTTAGGAAAAAAACAGTAGCTATAATGCTCAAGAAGACAAGTAAAAAGATCAATAAAAATTACAAAAGTTTTATAATCAATAAGTTTTATTTAAATGGGAATAAAATAGTTTTTTTTTTTTTTATTAATCTGTTTTAAAATTGTGACGCATTCACACACGCACACTCTAATTAGGGGTGGGAAAATCGAATCAAAAAATTGAAAATCTGGAGTTTTTGTGTGACAATTTTAAAACAGATTAAAAAAAAAAAAAATTCAAATAAATAAAAATAATCCATTATTTAAAAAAATTAGCCATTTTTATTGTTTATTTATTTAATGTTTATTGTTTTTATCTTTTAACTTGTTTTCTTGGGCTTTATAGCAGCAGAATGATGCTATAGGGCTACTGTGTTGTTTTTTCCTAACTGAAATGAAAGAAAATGAGTGTAAAAAAAAAAAAATTTTCATACATTTATTTTGTTTTTAATCTACAAAAATCATCAATATCAAGGAATTGTGAGAATCACAATTTAAATCGAATTGGCACCCAATAAATCGGAATCGAATCCGGACAAAGCATATCGTCACAGCCCTAAAAAAAAAAAAATTCATAACTTTTGCATTATTCTGATGTTTTAAAGCTATAGTTTTGTTTACTTTCCTTTACTGGTGCACAAACAGTGATGCCTGCACGTATATACTGCAAATAAAACATGAGCAGTGACAGTTGTGTTACAAAAGAGTGTTTTTAGGAGTTCCAGAAGCAAGGTAATAAGAAGGTCGTCCTGCAGGGAAAAAGTCATCTTCATGTACTGTTGCTACGTGACACTTCCTGGTTTTTACATCTGACTGTTAGACTTTACATGAGATGTCTCAGGTTTGTTTACCAAAAGGAGTTTATCTGCTGAAAGTGGCTTAGTCATCGTCTTATTTTTATGCAGTAAAAATTTCCTTGAACTCCTCATCTCAGAAAAGTTTTCCAGCTCAAGACTGTGAACTTTTCCACTACAAGAAGACAAGTATCAATAAAAACAATAAAAATGACAAAAAGTCTTATCATGGATTTTTTTTTAAATCGTTTTTTTTAACAAAAAATCAATTTTAAAGTTGTGAAGTAAAAGATTGCGATTTTCAATTTTCCCACCCCTATTGTCTAGTTTTGTGATGTAAATTGTAAGGTGAGAAACGCCACCAAATAGAGATGTGATCGTGTATAAAAAGCTGTATTTTGTTAGGACTCTCTGCAGTTGCAGCTCGTTTTTACTAAAAGATGTGTATCTTATTGGAGGGTGAAGACATTTTATAAGTCACCCATGTTCTCCTCAGACAAACTAATTTGTCTGACATATTTTACCAAGTTATGTTATCCTGTTATACTGCTGGATAGACTAAAACCTTTCACTGGTATAAAGTTCCTACCAGTGAAAGGAGTTTTAGTCTAGCCAACAACATAACACCTCAAATACTCAATATTTTGTCTCTTAATTGATTAGTAAAAAGCTGTCTTTTTCTCTGTGTGGTTTGTGGAAGAGATAATGTCATCACTGCCATTTCTTTTAGACACCTAACCGATGGTTAATTCAACTAGTTTATCAACAGATAATGAACAAGCAGTTATTTTGGCAATGTATTGAATAACGTGTACTAAAATCATTGGTCTCATCCTTCCCCAGGTACAATGCTGAGACCAACGAGCTGATCAATGAGGAACTGGGCATCGCTTATCCCATCGTTGACGGCATTCCCAATATGATCCCTCAGGAGGCCAGGCTGCTGCAGAAAGACACTGACGCTTCCAACAAACCTGCACAATAACTCAAATCACAAAACCTCCGTCTGTAAGAAAAAGACAGGCTGAACACTGGTGTAATAAATGTGTTGGACTGAGTAAAATACAGGCACGAGATTATGTCTGCAACTTGCTGTTTTGTTGCGTTCTAGCAGAAGTGGATGTGATATATTCTCAGATATTTATTTAATTATCAGCAGAAGAAATCTGTCAGAATGTTCTCCCTGTCCATGATGGTGGGACTGATCCCCATAGTGTCTCTTTTTGGTTTGTTTTACTCTGCTGCCGTTGACGACAACTTCCCACAAGGCTGCACCAGCAGCAACAGTCTGTGTTTCTACAGCCTGCTGCTGCCGGTCACCATCCCCGTCTACGTCTTCTTCCACCTCTGGAGCTGGATGGGCATCAAACTCTTCAGACATAACTAGACTGTTCTCAAAAATGTTCCTGGAAAACACCAATGTTGTATTAAAGCTTCTCTTAGAAGCTTTTCATGCTTTTGCTACCTGATAGTAGTAAGGTTAATAATATCTAACTTAAAATCAGAACACACGTCTGTGCAGAAAACTATTAAACTCTGGTTGTAAATGGGTGACAGTGTGCAAGAAACAAAAGTTACATCTATTCTTATATGGGATTTAAATAAATGAACCTTAAATCAACAGTGGTGTGGAATCGGTACTGGTGATTCTTAAGACTTCCAGACCACGTAGAAATGTAAATAAATAACCTTTATTTGATAAAAGACTCTTCAGACAAAGTTTTTAACAACCTGATAATAGTTTTATAAAAGAAAAAGGAAAATAAAATGAATTGAAAGTCATTAATAGGAACAGTCCTAACAAACTTTATGAGCAACTTGAACGCAGCGTGGCCGGAAAATTAGTTACTTTTGGACAATTAATGGCAGCTTTTTTCATGTGTCCAACAACTAGGATACAGTGTCATTAGGGGTGAATTTTGTGTTATTTATGAGTTCCGTGTCAGGCAGGACTAACTTCCTACAGGAAATGCCCCACTTTTAAAAAGAACACTAAAAAATGCTTCTTACATCAAAACTTCCAATGAAAACATCAACTCTTCATTGCCATTAATACAAACTGGAGCTATGGGAATACTGAACATGTTCCAGATGTTATAGCGCATCTGGTTGAGAAGGTACGTTTTGTGGCAGCTACTGACTGCAGGCCGAGCTCCGAACGGCTTCATACGCTTCCTTTCTGATGATCCTCAGCGGCGCTTCTTAACCTGAATGTCCTGAGAGAGTTTCATCAGCGGCGACTCCGGCCGAGGCGACCGTCCCTCTCCTTTCGTCTTGAAAAAGAAGGGTTTGTTTAGTTTCATCTGGACTCCTTTCACCTAAAGTTAGAAAAATAATCAATATGTAAAATTCAGGTCAGATGTTTCTAACAGTTCATAGAATTAAACAAACGGAATAAGACTATTATGCAAGATAAAACAACGTGCATTTGTCCATAAACCTTCTAGTAAAAGATCTGTGAATTCCCGGTGGAGTTAAACGTGTGGTTTGTCGCAACATGATTTTCAAACGGGTGTCAGACATATTTTAGTTCAGCGGCTTCAAATAGCAAAGTGCTGGACCAGTAGTATAACAGCATAATAACCTAAAAATAACAAAAACTCACATTTTCCTTTTGATTTAGTTCAGCGAAGAGAATAATCAGAATATTTACAGTTAATCCTTATGAAAAGCATCATGAACATGAGCTGAAGCGCAAGTATTTGATCCTTAACCTGTGCATTAAAAGCTCCAAATCATTATGGATCTGCCAAATGACAAAACATTTAATCATAAATACAAACTGAAACCTGATCTGTTTATTAGGGACAGGAAAATCAAATCAAAAAATCAAATATGGGGATTTTTTGCTTCACAATTTTAAAATCAATTTTTTTTTTTTTTTTTTTTGTTAAAAAAATAGTTTTGTTTTTTTTCCAAATAAATAATAATAATAATCCATTATAAAAATTGTCATTTTTATTGATCTTTTTACTTGTATTTTTGGGCATTATAGCAGCAGAATGATGGTCCGGCTACTGTGTTGTTTCTTAATTTAAATCCAAAAAGTTTTGTACTTTCTTTTTTAGTTTTTAATCTACAAAATTTAGCAATATCAAAGAATTGTGAGAATTGCAATTTAAATCGAATTGGCACCAAAAAAAAATTAGAATCGAATCGGGACAAAACCATATCGTCACAGCCCTACTGTTTATCTCCGCAAAGTGCAATATACACACCACTTCTGAATTTTATTTCTTTATACATAATTAATTCAATATCGTTATTTGCTTTTTATTCACTAATTTCTTTATTTATTCATTAATCATCCTTATTAATTCTGAATGTATTTAATATTTAATTGTATTTCATTTTAGATCAGTCCTGTTTGTTATTTTTCCAGATTTTTATCTTGTATTTCTTTTTTGTTGTAGAATTGTAAACAAATTCAGACATTAAGGGTTTAGGTAAGAAATGCCAGGTCAGTGATGTAAATTAAAAGTTGTTCAAAATTTCATATGGTTAAATAAAGGTTAAATTAAATTTAAAAAAGAAATATATGACAAATATACAATTTCTCCATGTCATGTAAAGGTTTTTAAGATTTAAACATAAAAAAAAAACCCCACAACCTCACAAAGAAACATCAGAAAATGCAGTTTCTCTTTATGTCATTCTAACATTTAGCTAATTCTCCCCCCCCCCCCCACCCCCACCGCGGAGCAGACTGGACCCCAGACGGGACAGTTTTCTGTATGTTTGACCCCCCTGATCTGCATTCAGCTTATAGAGGATTGTGTGCTGTCACCTGGATGGGGTCTCTCCTGCCAGCGCGGTAGTGGTGGTCTTCCTCGCTGGAGGTGGTCGCGTCCGCAGACTTGAGCTCAGCATCTGATTGGGGGCTCTGAGTTCTTCTACTTTGACCAGAAAAATCCTTCTTTACCTCGTCGTCATTCATTTGTGGAGAAGCAGACACAGCCACACCGCTCTCATCTTTCCCCTTCGCCGGGAGCAAAGACGGTTTCTGGTCATGAAGCTTCTCCGCGCCTTCTCCCATGTCGATCACTGACAAATCCACTGACAAGCAGAGGTGTTTTCTCACCCTCTGCGGTAAGCTCAAATCCAACGCTTTCAGGTGTTCAAAGTGCACCGCTGGTTTGTTTCTCTGGCAGAAGCTGAGGTAGGAGGACAGCTCGCAGCTGAAGAAGTTCTCTGTCTGCGTGTGGGTGCTCACTCTTTGTGCTGGAGGTGGGGACGACGAAGAGGAGCGCTGGCTAGAGGAAGTCACTGGGGTGGGGTTTATAGTAACTGGCTCATCCAGGAAAGGATTCTCCACTTTGGGCTGTAAACTTAAAGAAACTTTTTTCCTTTCAGGCGTGTTTGCTTTTAACTTCGTCTGTGTCTGAAAAGAGGATTTTTCATGAATTTCCTCCTCTTCTTCTGCTTTATCTGATTTCAGCTCTCGCACCAGCCGGTGTGACGCTCCGCACAGCTGATGGGAGTGTGAGTTCAACGAATGTTTGTGTTTTATCTCTCTCTCAGCTGCGCGCCGGCCTTTGTTTCGCTGTTTGAACACTTGAGGAGATATAGTTGGAGGTCTGTCGCTGGCTTCGCTGCTGGAAGGTTGGACAGGCGATGCCCTGAATGTTTTTTGGGTGATAAAGAGATCCTGGCTGTTGATTTCATCGCTGGTACACTGAGAGTCGTTATCACGAGGCTGAATCTGGCTGCGTCCTGTCACTGAGACCTGGGAACAGCTATTGCCCTCCGTTACAGCTGTCATCTCTTTGGACGACGAGGCAAATTTAGGACGTTTAATGCGAATGTTGACGGGCGATAAACCAAACGCCACCATCTTTCTTTTCTTGGATTTCTTCTTGATCCCCTGATCCTGATCGTTCTGGAGTGGATTTGATGCTGCAGGTGTTTCCCAATGTTTAGCTTGGTCCCCAGTAACCTGTGTGAATGTAATATAATCTAATTCCAATTCATTTGTCCTTTTCTTCTTCCCTTTCTTCTTCTTTTTTTTCTTTTCTTTTTTTTCTTTTGTTTCCACTGTTTTTTCATTGCATTTTGGGTTTTTCTGTTGTTTCTGCCCTTTTTTATTCCTATGTTTTGGGTCTTTTTTCTTCTTCTTGGACTCATTTTTTCCTTTTTTTTTCTTCTCAGGTAGAGTCCAAGACTCCTGACTGAAGTCTGCATCCTCAAAGTCACTCATGAGTCCCTACAACAAACAAAAAGAAAAGAGATTAAGATAAGATAAAATAAAATAAAATAAAATGACATAACATAACATAACATAACATAACATAACATAACAACATAACATAAGAACTTTATTAATCCTGTAGCAAATTGTTGCACCAGGGTGTTCATACAGTAAAAACGATCAAATATATACAAAGAGAAAGAAGTAAGAAGGTGTATTATAAAGGGGCATTATCTTCATGCTGGGGTTGGTAATCTTGCTCAGAGACATTTTTTTTACTTTGAGGGAAGTGGTTCCTCGTCCTGATAGTAGTCTGTACATTTTGTAATCATGAACAATAAGAAATATAGTTAGACCCCTCAGTTTACTGTAAATCTGTAAAAACTGACCAATCAAAATGTTTAGGCCGAATTGAAGTTGTTCTTTTCCTATATTTCGTAAGCTTCTTCTCCCGGCTCCCCTCCTCCCCCTCTCGCAGCGCATATCTGATAGCCACACCCTGCATATAAACAGCGTGTTAGGATGAAAATACAAAGTAGTGAAGAAGAAACTTGGAACTTGGAAAATGCAAGAAGGCAAAGCGGGAGGAGCCAAAACAGGGCGCCACTTCACATCCTGCTCGCTCCCCAACATTACCTACCCCAGCTTTAAATATGTCCGTTTTAAACATGAAATCCAAGTTGTTGTTTTTTTTATCCTAAATTAGTAGTAGAGAAGCAGCATGACCATCGATGTGGCAGCAAATATGGGGTTATTTAAGAAAAATACAACTTACCTGTAGGCTACAATAGTAATTTTTATTACATATAAAATTAATTTTACAATTTGATATTAATGTGTTAACAGGGTTTCTATTTTTTTTAAATTATTTTTTTGTTTTGTTTTGTTTTTCCACAGTAGCTTAACTATTGGAGAAAGAATTGGAGAAATCTTCAACTACTCTAAATGACATTGTTTAGAAGCAGTGGGAATCTCTTCCCGCAGCAGTGAACATTTCTCAGCAACTGGTTTCCAGCTTTCTGTCTTCGTAACTGCTGTTTAATCCCACTGTAGCTGATAAAATCTATGAACTTTACATTGTTCTGCAAGTAGTGAATATGCTTTATGAAGACTGTAGGTAATTAGTGGCATAAATAACTGTAAATAGGTCCAAATGCATGTAGAAAAAAGTGTAAATATGTAAAAAGTTTGTTGTGTTTCTTTTTATCGTCAATAGACTTGATTTGAGCAAATGATATTCAGATGAGAGAAGGTTTACTCACTGTCGGTCTTCTTACTTCTAAGTTCTGTTAATATTTTGTTAGGTTTTCATTCTGGTTGGACTTTACGCTGCTGCATCATGTTTGCCTCATAATCTGAAAATGAAGGTTGTCCTGAAACCAGTTTGTGTGTTGATTTGCATTAAAAGAGTTGTGTTTTTACATTTAAAAATAAATAACAGGTGGACCAAGCAGCAAAAATTGGGCTTGGGATGTTACGTGTTAAAGCTGTGAGAATTTCGTTCATATTTTCCATATTTACAAACATGCATTTACAAAAGCTCTGCGCCCGTCACAGCTCAAATTATGGTGTCATTTCCTGGCAGGCAAAAAAAAAACTAAATTTGCACCTGGGATTTGTGGAAAAGGGAATTTTTATTCTTAGCGCTTTAGATTTTCATGAGTTTCCCTCCTCTGAGTGTTGAAATGAATCACTGAGTCTGTGTCTGAAAGTGCACACTTGTCCCGAACTCCTCATTTGCTACACAGGCCTACACTATATAGCACACTATTTAGTGCACTCTCCTTGTCGCAGATCATGTGACTACCAGGTGTCACCACGGCAACCATGAAGCATCTATCCAAATCTAGTCCAAACTCATGTGAAAATATTTTCTTATTTTGTATTTTATTTTTTGTTGCATTTTTTTTATACAAATAAGGAAATAAAATGAATGATTATAATTTTCCGTTTTTAACCTGCTTTGACGTCACGAGTAATTTTGAGCTCCTGCCTGCAATGCATTGTGGTCTATACTGACCCATCTAGTGACTGTCGATGCTCACTGTTTTTCAAGATGCATTGTGGGTAATTTTGAGTGCACTGCTTTTTCTCTCTCAGGATATTCAGACACCTCTAGAAAATGGTGTTACTGCTATACAGGCCACAATGTAAATGGTGTGTTTTAGAGAAATTTGCTTTCATTCAGCTGACTGATACACAGAAGGCTCTTTAGAAATTTCAGTCTGGCTTTAGGGAGAACCAAAACTCAGAGACGCGCCCCTTTTAAAGATTCTGTGTGTGTGTGTGTGTGTGTGTGTGTGTGTTTCTATTGTGCCTGTCATCATTTGGATTGGAGGTTTGGTTGGGCGGGAATGATTGTAAATTGTTAAGCACTTTGGGTCGCATTTTTTATGTTGGAAAAGCGCTTCATAAATAAATTAAATTGAATTGAATTGACATTCAGACACAGCCTATGACTTATTGACTAAACTATACCTCCCAGTTCAGGGGCGTCAAACTCAAATGTACAGTGGGCCAAAATTTAAAATTGGACAAACTTGCGGGCCAACATCGATATTTATTGAAAAAATCTTGTAAATATGACAATGAACCTCATTTAACCTCGGTGGCAACATCACGTGTGATCAGCCACTGTGTTTCCACTCAGGCTCTCATTTGAAAATGCTTGTTTTTTTCTCTGGGCTCACAAACTTTCATCATACACTTTTTCACAAACTCTCTCTCATTGAACGGCCAGGCTTATTTCGCCATCTCTGATGCAGTAGCTTCAAGTTGCTATGACTACTGTCTACAGAGAAGAAGGTCCTGTCCTGACTGACGCACCAAACCATCACCGGGTTTGTAAAATTGCAGCACATGTGCTGTATAATACTAGCGGTCCAGCTCTAGTACTAGAGCTATATGACTACTTAGTCATTTAATTTTGCCTCGTGGGCCAAATACAATTACACAGCGGGCCAAAATTGGCCTGCGGGCCAGAGTTTGACACCCATGTCCCAGTTCATCACTGTCTGCGCCCTCATTTACTGCTGAATATGGCTTCAAGTTGCCGCTGCACCAAGGAGGCACACATGTCGCACATATGCTAAAGGAAGTGTGAGATGAGTGTTTGAATCGACTAATTCATACAGAAAAGATGTAGTATTAATAATCAAACCAACCAGTATCTGGAGCCTCATTATTGTTAGTTCCATTTTTAATTTTAAAATGACAAGTTTTCCTCACAGTTCTGCTTAATTTGAAGGATTATTTATCTTCTGCGGGACAAATTTAAGGATTATCCAAACATTTAGAACCATATCAAATTGCTGCACCAGCTGTGTAAAAGGAAAGAACACATCCTCTGATAACCTAAGCATGTTATTGGAGGTCTGAGGATAAAATGATGGAAAATCCCATCAATATCATTCCATTTCATCCACAGAGCGTTTTTTAAAATTATCTTTTCATTGTTTATAAAGCAGGTGGCAGACTTGATGAATGTGGTCTGTTTCTCCCATGACAAAATTCACGAAAGTAAAAACTATTCTGCATCAACGGGAAGAAAAGTTATAGCCTCTTTATTTAAAATCCCTCTAAGAGCTCCACTTGTTCTTAAATACTATTTACTGTCTGCCTTTTATATTCTCTGGAACATTAACGTTTTCAGCTTTAATGTAGAAGATTAAGTACCCACTTCTTACTCGCTTACCTAAACCAGCAGCAACACATTAATTCTGATTATCATCTTCTTATGATTTATGATACCACTTTCCATACCAAGTAAAACACTCCCCAAATAAATCTCATATCAAGTGTGTGAAAGCCTGAAAGCCCTCATCTATCAGAAAACAATTAAATAAGTCAACAAGTGTTCTCTGTAAAGTCAATTACTGTCCTGTGAGGTTTATTAAGACATGCTTAACAAACACCCCTGTAGTATAGCTGTAATACCACCAGTGGGGTTCATATACAAGCCTCAGTTATCTGTATGTGTGGCACAGCTACATATATCTGTTCATTGTTAGGTTTTATACCATGGTCAGTGATAATTCTAATGTCAACTAGCGTGCATTATTTTCATATTACGTACACGAAGTTCAATCCCTGTTGCATCACTCTGTCACACGCATCTCCATAGCAACGTGCTGGTTCAGATCAGCTGGTTTTTGACAGGTGAATGAGAGAAACACGTTGCAGCTTGATAATGGTTGTTGAGTATAAAGAGCACATTGACGCCAAAATAAAATACTTCTTATACTTTAGTGTATTAGTAAGTTTTGTAAAACAGAAATAAACATTTGTGATAAAATGTTTGTTGTGTGGAACCATCCATGGTCTCACTTCTCCAATAACAAAACTAACCTGAATGGGATCCTTTCGGTCAACCATTAGACTTTCCAGTAGACTACATGTCTTCCTGGCTCTCGAAGAATTGACTTGAAAATCTGTCTGTGAGTTTGGAAAGCACTGAATGCTTCAGGGTTGAAACCCATTCAGCAGCTGCTGGTTTGTTATGAACCAACCGGATCCAGAACCAGCTCCACCATGCCAAATCTACTTTCTGTTCCCAGTCTCAGAACTAAACATGGAGAAGCAGCGTTCATGTTTTATGTTCCTCACATGTGGAACAAACTCCCAGAAAACAACAGGGCTGCTGAAACTCAGCCGTTTTAGGTGAAAATCTTTTTATGTAAAACAGATGTTAATTATTTACTGCATTTTATCTTATTCTGTTTCAGCTTTTTATCTCAATTGAAATTCTTTTATGTATTTTTAAAGATTCTTGTTTGATTTCTTCTTCATCATGCTATAATGCCTTCATATTTCAAGGAAAGATCTTGAGCAACAAGTATCCAGGCTTCCTGAAGGTTTTTCTTTGAACAGAGGCATTTGTAACTTCAGAGTTTATTTGTTTTTGTTTATTACGGTACTGAACACTGACCTATGAATCATTCAAGACTACTAAGCTCAGGATGAACCAGTGTTGTGTCAACAGAACAGAGGCTCTTTGTTACTAGCAGCCTATTACAAAGACACTAATTCATATCTCTTTAATTTTCCTCTTTAAAAATGCCAAAAATAGTACAGTTTAAGACACAGAAATTTGTGTTTTCATTCCCAAAGAGTGATTAGTTGAAAACTTGGTATATCTCAGCATGGTGCCCTTACAGAAAATGAGGAAACTCAACAGGTAAAGGGCAAAAGAAGCAGTGTCAGGCCTAAAAACCTATCCACAGCAGATACCATGCAACTTTATGTCCAAAGCCGTTTAAAAATGTAACAGCTAACCAAAGGTTGAGGTATGGCAAATGGCACCACAACAGGACTAAAAGAGGAGAGGACATCAACATCACTGAACCAGAAGTTAAAGGAAAGCTTTTCCAGCTTTCAGGCTGTACTAAAGAAGATACTGACCTTCAAGCTTGGTACAAACTTACTGCATTTCCATTTATCATTGCAACATATTCTTTTAGAAATATGTAATTCAATGCAACACTTTTAGTAAGGAGGTGTTTACCATACAGCACATACACACATATGTTCTGCCCACCTTTGATACAATATTTCCTGCAATTCTGGCTTTGTGCTCTGCAAACTTTTTACCAAAGTTATGTTTGTGTAACTGAGAGAAACAACTCCATTATGTATTTTTAGTTTTCATTGAAAAACTGCCAACTTACTATTTCACCCCAAAAATGGCGCAAGTTTTACATAACTGGGCTAAAAGGATTTTTTTTTTTTATGTTGTTTGTTTGAAGAGCGCGCCGACAGAAACGGACCGTGTTTGCGTCTTTTTTTAGCATCTATTTGGCTTATTCTCTTGCTTCACCGCTTAATTGAGAAAATTTTATGACTCAGCTGTAAACGTTTCAATAGGTTTGACATAACTTGATGCTCACCTGGGAGGTAATGTTCAGCTCCGGCTGCCCGGTGAGTTTACCTTCAAAGAGACCGCCTCAGCCGCCCCGGGTTCGTGTTGCGTTCAAATACGCCTCGTATAGACGAACTTCTCACCAGGAACTCTGTTTGTCTAAAGAAAACGTTGCGTTTTCATCCTGTTTGACTTTTTAAAATGCTGCTACCCAGCTCGGAATTGCTTAGTAATTATTTTTTCGTTTCTAATTATAATAATTAGCCGGCTTTCTATAGCCTAAAGGCTAAACGTGCGTGTTTTAAGGGTGCCACTGGCTGAAGAAATTTGACTTGACAAAAAAAGATCATTATTCATGCTGTAAAGAATGTTCACACCACTTGATGTCGCCCTTGCTGCTAAAATGTCTACCTCTTTTAATTTGAAACACTAGAAATTCAATTAAAAGAAACAATCCGAAAGCACCTGAATGTACCAACACATAATAAACTCTTAAGTGTGTCAGTGAAAACAAAAGAGAAAACATAATTTCTTTTTATGTGTGTCGCCAATTCTATTCAGTAATTCCATAAACCCGACTAACTTTTCTCAGCCTTTCAACTGTTTTCACCATGACTCATTCTCTCCCTGCAACTCAGTCAAAATCTGATATTTCTCCTGGTGGAGAAAATGTGGAGGTGACTTTGAAGGGGCTGGCAATAAATAAAGCAGCAAGGATTTTCAGGCTTGTTAGAAGTTGTTATAGAGATCACCTCTCTAGTCTTAGCTTGTCACGCTGGCATGAAGATGAGGACCAAAATGCAGGAGACTGGAGCCGGAAATGCAGAAAAGCTGTTTTTTAATCCCAAAAAACAAAACTGGGGGCATGCAGAAACAGGAGGTACCAAAGACCAACAAAATGAACCAGCAATCAGGAACAGAAACCAAGGGCTGTAAGGTCAAGGTCAACTTCATTTATACAGCACATTTCCAAACAGTAACACTGCTCCCAAAGTGCTGAACAATATAAAAGAACACACACAGAAAACAGTACAATAATAGACTATTGCAACCATGAATTTAAAAAATCAGTAAATAATTTGGACTTAAGTTAATAAAGAGTCTCTGTTAGCCTGAGTTGAACGCTTGTGCAAAGAAATGTGTTTTAAGCAAAGACTTAAAACTGTCAACAGAAGGTGCAGCTTGTACGTGCAAAGGGAGATTAATACAAATATAAATACACAGGAACAAAACAAGACACAGGTGAAGTGAATGAAATAAACAAGACCAGGTGAACTAATGAACAGGAAACAAGACATGAAGGAACTAAACAAGGAAAACTACAAACTAAAACAGGAAACCAGAACTAAGATACAAATCAAGAGACCATCATGACATAGCTGTTGGGTGTAGATAGATGCAAAAACTGCCATCATGAATGTTGATAGAAAAATCTGACTGATTTTCTTTTCATCTATGTATACAGTAGACTTTGCATTTCTGATCTTCTCTGATCTTGAGATTGATAGGCTGTTGGATCCATTTAATTTGAGTCAGATGTGTTGTAGCAGGGACACCAAACCTGCAGGACTGTGGCCCACGTGGGACTGAATTAAATAGCCCTGTTATACTGTATATTAATGGCACAAGGGGTCTTATTTGTGTTTTTTGTCACGTGTGGTTTTGGTTCATTGGTTTCAGCAGGAAGAGGGTGGTGAAGGTGCTTCTTACTGCTGTTTTGGTTTAGATCTGAGCTTCTTTCCAAGCCAGGCTGCTGAGCTTGGGACATATACTGATGTCTCTCCTCTAAAATGATCCAAGCATTGATGTGTTCATACTTTAGTGCATCCCAGAAATACTTCCTGAATTGCTACAAACGAGCTCCAAAGCATGGGGCATTACATCCTATCACTCCTGGCCACTGACTCGAGCTAGCTCTGACCCTGGATCTGTTCTCCTCTCATTTAATCTCTGAGCCTGGTTCACTCTGTCATGGCCTTTAGACTTGGCTATGATTGATGGATTAAGGATCTGGACCTTGTTTGGATATTTGGCTTCTGTCCCCTTGTCCTAACACATCACGAATGTCATTCAATATCTGGTTAATCTCTGCAAGCCTATATTCCTCAGTTCTCCCTGCCATCTGACTGAAGATTACCCATCATTCCCTGTGCCTACCTACCTCCAGACTGACTCAACTCCTTCTCAACCCCAACTACAAACATCAAGAGGTGTATAAAGTAGAAGTAGAAGTAGAAGCTCTTTCCAACCACTCACTAAACCAGATGAATGTAATCAGCTCAGCTCCACTGCAGGTAGATGAGCCTGTTAGTTAAAACACTTTTAAGTTCTAAATGCATCGTTAAAAACATGCCAGGACTTCTACTTTACTTTTACTTAGACTTCTACTTTATAACATCTGTAAACATCACTGCATCTTCTACCATCCAGCCCTGTATCATCAACTTGGTTTGTCGTAACTCTTACGTGAGTTCCTTCAGTCTGCTAGAAACTCGAAATCTGGTTGTTTTTTATTTACTAAATTACAGTTTTTGTTTGTTTGTTTTTCTTTGACTCTGATGATGTCATGATGTGGAGTTTGTTTTGTCTTTTTAGTTCTGGTTTTGTTTAGTAGTTTTCCTTGTTTAGTTCTCTCATGTCTTGTTTTCCGTTTTACCTTCCTTTGCCTTCATTAAATCCACCTGGACTCAATTAGTTTATTAATACCCCTGTGTCTTGTTGTGTTTCCCTGTATTTAAACCCCTCAGTTTCCTCTCCCACTTGCTGGTTCATTGTGTTGTTTTAGCCTTTCTGTAGTGGCCTGTTTGGTCTTCGTCCTTTCTGTTTAGTTTAAAGATTAAAACCTTGTTCCTACATTTGGTCTGCCTCCTGCCTCTCTGTCTTGCATTTGGGTCCCCACACCCCCGCGAACTTTGACAGCTGAGGTTTTCCATCTAGCTGACTTTACCAGCAAACTTCATCCCAGTTCCTGCTCATCACCCCAGTGCTCCATGGCATTCCCTGATCTATTAAAGCCTTTATCATAATTATTGTTGTCACTGGCCTTTTCTGAGTCAGTCAGATACTCGTCTGTTACAACAGTTTTATCATCATTTACCTTTTTGGGTTCTGAAACAAATCTAATTCTATATAATCGGAATAAATTATTTGACTAATTAGTTGTATCATGAAAGTGGAAAAATAAATTGTGGCACTGGTTTCTCTGGACACCCAATACTGAAGATATATTAAACGTCTAAGTCTGGGAAACCGTTTCCTCGGCTGATCACCATATGTGTTGTGATGATGAAAACTGAGCAAAAACAAAAAGGAAAAAGAACAAATCACCATCCCTGACGTAGATGTGTGTATCATTTTTTTTTTTAATATATATTTTTTACATTTTTTTATTAATAAAAAAAGAGAGAAAAAAAGATGTGTGTATCATTTTTTTTAAAATATATATATATTTTTTTTTTTTATTAATAAAAAAAGAGAAAAAAAAAAGATGTGTGTATCATTGTTTTCCGTGGGTGCTTGAGGAGTTTCAGGAAGATTTCCGCTGCCTTTCAGATCTTAAATGACCACAATAACTCTGAGTGGGTTGAGAACACGTCTCGGCTTCTGTGCCCTCAGGTTTCTGTTAAGACTTCGGTCTATTTTGGATCTCTTTTAAAAAAGTAGAAAAAGCCACATGAAGCCCAGCAAAACTGTGACACAACATAAATGGATCATTTACATCAAAATCTCCTGCATGTCCCATGATATCTAATTTCATTATGTGGAGATCCGGGTTATCTCCTGAAACCCTCATTACATCATATAATCCCTCATCTTAGTGTCCATGTCCGTGTTCTTCATGTTGGGAGTATTACATTGTTGCCTGAGGAGAGTTTTCTGTTGCTGCACTATCACCTCACAGAGCTGGAAACAAATCCCAAATGTGTGTGTGCAGGTGTGTGTATAAATATGACTTTTACAAAGAGAAAATTAATGAATGTACTCAGATTAATTTACTACATTTCTTAAACATGCCTATTTTCTTTTCTTTTTTTTTTTGTGAAAAAAGCAGACTTCTGGTTTAAAATGTTCACTAAATGCAGCAGTAGCTCAACTATCTGAACACATGGCTGATATCAGATCTGTCTTTCTAGGACGACCAACAACTTTAATAAGATTAAAGTCTCCTACTCTGAGTTATTGACAGACAGAAACCTGAATGTTGCAAACTAAATGGCCCCCACATCGTCTCTGTAGATATAATTTACTCTACCAAAACAAGTATATTTCTTTATAATGTTAAAATGCTTTATGACAAAAATAAGTACCGCTTTGTGTTTAAAAAGATATCAAAATAACAAGCTAGAAAGCTGATAACAGGGTTTTTGTTTTGTACTTTATTGAAAAATTTCCAAAACAGTTACTATGTGTTATAACAGTAATAAAGCTGCATATAATTTAACCTTCAATCCAGTTATGAAAGATGCAAAAACAAAATATCTAAAATAAGGTATTTTTGGGCTTTTTTGTTTTGTTTTTTTCCACGAGTGTTATATCTGATCATACATATCTCTCTCTCTCTCTCTCTCTCTCTCTCTCTCTCTCTCTCTCTCTCTCTCTCTCTCTCTCTATATATATATATATATATATATATATATATATATATATATATATATATATATATATAGAGAGAGAGAGAGAGAGAGAGAGAGAGAGAGAGAGAGATACATATATACATATGCTGATATGGTAGGACTGAAAGCTGGACAAGTCATTTACTAGGTTAAAAGTCAGCAAATCAGCACCACAAGAATTCCAGAAGTAAAGGGGAAAACTTAGATGGGAAAAGTATGTTTTCAACGTGGCAGCAAACACACAGATACTCTAAAATGAATTGACCCAGACAATCTGAAGAGATCTCTGTATTAAGGGGACAAAGCCAAGCATGTGTATTGAATTGCTGGTTTTCAGGCCTTCAGATGTCACTTGATTAAACACAGACAACTCAGTAGTGAAAATATTTTAATGATTTCAGGAATTGTTCTGAAAACAATATTATTGATCAGCTTTTGTAAATGCAAATTGCACCTCAAGTAAACCTGAGACAAAGTGGAAAACTGTCCTTTTGTCACTTATTTACTCCCCATTTAAATATTAACTCTACGTTCGAGTCTTGTCGAGTAGCTTGCCTTTCTCATCCACCTGATTTGCAGCAGCTGATGTCAGGTTAATGGCGATGCCCAACTGTGTTAGCACATTTTGCACAGCAGCTTCAGTCATGCTGAAAAACGATCTGTCTCAAATCATCTCGTTTTCCGACTGCCGCATTTTCTGATGTCACTTTGGCTGAAGGGGTCGCCATCTTATGTAATTGCTGTCCCTTGAAGTCATCCTGCCTCCTTGCTTTTTCATGCTATAGGTGAAAACCCTGCACATTGAGTAAGCATGAGGTAATATGGACGACATGTTGCAGGACATAAGCGAAGGTCAGAGGTCAATGTGCTCAGCAGATGTCATTTTAACAGGCTGTGGCCAGTGTGGTCCGTAATAGTATCACAGGAGAGCAAGAGGAGGTCAGTGTCGCTGAAGGGCTCTGCCGATCGCCATAAATCTTATTGCACTGGTATGTAAACAGCTTTAATCGCTGACCATTAAAACCATTTGTTTATGGCCCAACACGTGCAAACGCTGCTTTCATGGGACAATAAAAACTGCTGTTTAACTTATATTTTAAATTGCTTAATTAAAAGATTTTTTGTTAGAGCAGTAACAGAAATATGTTGACAGATACAAAACCTCATACTGAGCCTTCTCTGCTGGTCCCGTCATGCCCCGTTTTGCTAGAGGGAACAGAGGGAGGAGTCCAGAACAGCCCACGAGGATGATGATCATCATGGTTTTTAGAGAGCAAGAACTCCAGCTTGTCCTGGTAAAACGTCCCCTCTTCTGTCCAGGTGGTCTTCATGACGAGATATACCACTCTACAAGCACAGGGGGGAGTTTAATCACCACTTTTTTAATAATCTTCAGTTGAGTATAAACCAAGATTTAGAGCACAGGTGTCAAACTTCAGTCCTCGAGGGCAAGTGTTTCCTTCAGGTTTCTGTTGTCTCCCTGCTCCAACACACCTGACCAAAATGAATGAATAGCTTGACAAGAAGCTGTTGGATCCGTTTGATCTGAATCAGGTGTGTTGGTGCAGGGACACAACAAAAACCTGCCAGATACCGGTCCTCGAGGACTGGAGTTAGAGACCCCTGATTTAGTGGTGTTGAAACACACACATAGCCATCCCTTGCTCTTTCTACATTTAGAAAACTCATACCATGATGGTTACCTAATGTGTAATGTATGCGACCATAATAAGAAACTCGGGGCTTCTTTTTAGCGTGAGCTATTCGCTTCTGCGGCTTGACGACCCTTCGGGACACCTGTGGCTGAAAACCGAAGGGGTAAAGAAGAGTTTGACCCAGATGATCGCATGACAGACAGGAAGCAGACATTTAGAAATGATTGTTGGTCTGACGTTCAGGAAAAATTTGATTTAGTAAACAAGGACTAGTTGACATTGCTAGTGTTCATAGTTTTAGTTTTTTGTGCCAGCTTGGGAGGGATGCTAAGTGAGCTAAATATTTACTTTCAAATAAAGGACTTCTCTCAATAAAGTTTGATGTATCAGGACATAACAGTGTCACCAGGTCATAAATATGAATTCAGAAGAGCTGCAAAGCATGAAAAATTATATAATTGTTTTTGGAAAAAAAAGCCTGAATGCAAAGTGTTGAAAAGGTAAATGCACTCCACAACACAAAAACATGTGAAAGCCCCTTTAGCAGCAATAATTTGAAGTACTTGTTTTCTGCATATTAACTTCTCTCTTTGTTGTGGAAGAATTTTGCTCTGTGTCTGCTTTGATTGGTCGAAGTTTTCTGCACAGCTTCCAACACAATCAGGTTGAGTTCTGGACTTTGTCTGGACCACTGTAACACCTCATTTTATATCTTTTCAGCCTTTTTTTTTAGATTTGTAGCTGTTTTGTGGGAATTGTCCTGTTGCATGTCAGACCAGTGGCATCACATTTGACCCTGGAACACACTCATACACAGATGAAGTTGGTAAATTGGTTAGTAAAAGTTTATTTTTACCGCCTCTCAATATATAAAATCACAAAGTGCTTCACATGAGCAAACAATACAAAAACCAAACACATTTATGGTCCACTCAATGACTGCAAGGAGCTCATCACCCGTCCACCGGCACGCTTGGCGGTTGTGATGTTTGTGCTAGCATGCAGTATTTGGTGATGCTGTGCAGTATGACCAAAGATGTCCACTTTGGCAGATCAGTCTGCAGGAAATATGCAAATTAACCTAAACTGTGTTGCTATGTTGTTTTCCTGTCCCGACTTTCTGCTCCTGGGAAGCTTGGCAACTGTAGAAGGATGGACACTTAGTTGTTTGATAAAGGCCTCATAACCTTTCCCAGATTAATGGGCAGCAGCAACTGCTGCTTCCAAACGTCAGCATGCGGATTAGGGTGTCTGTGGTTTTCATTTCCTTGTGATGGTCCTAGATCTAATACAAGGCTGAAACGGATGGGCTATTGCTGGGGAAGGACCAGTTCTGGCTTCAAACATTAAAAGGCCTCCTCATTGTCTGTTTTTAAACATTTCTTCTTAAAATCCACATATTTCCTTCATATTTACCACTGATTAAGGTGATGCTTTTATGTCGTTAAGGTTTTAAACCCTGAAAGCCCAACCTTAGAACAACTGGGCAGAAAAGTAAATTTTCTTTCATCTGAAGTCTTCATTTGTCCCTTTAACAACATTTGAAACATTTAAAAAATTTTAAAAAAAACCCAAAACATTCATTACCATGTAATTGGTCTGAATTATTGTAGTGTAATTTCCTGCTTTCTGGTGTCTGCCAGGAGACAGGAGACCAGTATCATACGGTGTACAAAAGGGCTTTGACTAAAGTTTCCACCACAAAGTGATCCAAAATTTTTCAGAAACTGTGTCAGACACAATACACTTGGCTTCATAGGGTTAAAGTGTTGCTGGTCATTTTATATCTCCTTCACTAAAGATGTGCTCCAATATATATATATGTATATATATATGTATATATATATATATATATATATATATATATATATATATATATTTCACTCACCGTCCTTTTACTGCAGAATTAATCCCAGAAGTTAGTTCGAGTTTTGGAAAAAAAAAAAGTCTGATAAGATTGCAACATAATTTATAATAAGCTTGCTAAGTTCAATGATTGATCCGAAATAAAATAAAAGGAGGGAGGATTTACCTCAGGGGGCGTCCTTTACAGTGAATGGAGAGGTGCAGTAAGCACAGGGAAATCAACAGGATTTTAAATACCATATTCAGCAAACTCACTTCAGATACCTGTCAAAATAAAAATGAGATGTTTTTCCCTTTATTTGGCATTTCTCTGCAAAAACAGTCTTAACAATTGTATGACATTTATCATTATATCGGAGTCAGTGAGGAGGTTTGTCATTATTTTTGTAGGCTACCACAGGCTTTTAAAGTGCTTTTATTATTTTTTAATCCTCACATTTTAAAATTGTAAACATATATCAATTTTTTTTAAAAAAAAAAAAAAGAAGAAGAAGAAAATAACATAATGTAATTTAAGGTGTTTGGCCTCCAAATTGCAGATGAGTGGCAGCCCAAAAGTAAACATACCTGCAGTGGGGTTGCTCTTTCCTCGGTCTGACAGGAGTTGTGGTAGTTTCATATGAGTCACTATATATATATATATATATATATATATATATATATATATATATATATATATATATATATATATATATATATATATATATATATTGCATGTGACTTGAGATGTAATATGAAGCATGTTTCTTGAGAATTTCTTAATGGAAACTTCTCTGTTGTCAATGAGTAAACACACCTCTGTAAATGGCAATGATTTTAAGATGTTCAGTGACCCTAACTGACACACACACGCACAAGCATGCATGCCCAGCAGTCACGTCCAAGACAGTGACGACAACGGCATCACCCACTGACACACCTCCTGAACTCCCACTTACTCTTTGATTCAGGATGTTTCCTCTGACGTCAACTTGGTATAAAAGCTCTTTTTTGAGAGGCAAACTCATTAAAACATTGTTAATTCTTGAGTTAAGTGTCTATGTAACCAGGGAGACTACCTAATAGTCAATGAGAGTCATAAATCCATCCAAATGTTGGCTCTATTGTTGTGAGGGACGCTGGGGGTGAGACAATAAAGGTCACATCAGATGTGGACAAATAGGTCTGGTCAGTTCACAGTGATAGAGAAAAAACAAAAGAGAAGCATGTAAAATTGAAAATGTGGGAGAAAACTATACTACACACACTTGCACACAAAGTTTGGAAATGGGTTGTTTTAGATGGGGAGAGTGTTTTACTCACAAAAACTAAGAGTAGAACAGTTTCACTGTGGAATTCCTAATATTTCAACCTGATTTTCTGTGTTCATTGTCAACACTTTAACAATAAATTGAGGCAGCTAAATGCCCCATGTAAAACAAATCAATAGATTTATGTCATGACGACATAGGCATTCCTGTAAAAGACTGGAATGCTGGTGCTTGGCCGTGTTTTTCCAAGTCAAAAAGGTGTGAAGGTTTTTCAGTTCAAAGCCATTCATTCGGTGCAGTATGACAGTGGTTAAAGCTAAGAGGAGGTGTTGTCATTCATGTCCTGCCCCCTTCAGGAGCTGAGGTATGACATCAACAGCAATAATGAGGGCAGCTCATCAACGCCGGACACCAGGGCTATTTAAAGACCTTGGGAAGACCACTACTTATCATAACTAATAGGAGCTAACCACCAAACCAGAGTGACTCATATGAAACTACCACAACTCCTGTCAGACCGAGGAAAGAGCAACCCCACTGCAGGTATGTTTACTTTTGGGCTGCCACTCATCGGCAATTTGGAGGCCAAACACCTTAAATTACATTGTTATTTTCTTCTTCTTCTTTTTTAAAAAAAAAATTGATATATGTTTACAATTTTAAAATGTGAGGATTAAAAAATAATAAAAGCACTTTTAAAGCCTGTGGTAGCCTACAAAAATAATGACAAACCTCCTCACTGACTCCGAAATAATGATAAATGTCTTACAATTGTTAAGACTGTTTTTGCAGAGAAATGCCAAATAAAGGGAAAAACATCTCATTTTTATTTTGACAGGTATCTGAAGTGAGTTTGCTGAATATGGTATTTAAAATCCTGTTGATTTCCCTGTGCTTACTGCACCTCTCCATTCACTGTAAAGGACGCCCCCTGAGGTAAATCCTCCCTCCTTTTATTTTATTTCGGATCAATCATTGAACTTAGCAAGCTTATTATAAATTATGTCGCAATCTTATCAGACTTTTTTTTTTTCAAAACTTGAACTAACTTCTGGGATTAATTCTGCAGTAAAAGGACGGTGAGTGAAATGCAGCTGATGCACAACCTCGGACAGTACAAGCAGGTGCAGGAGCGCAGGGAGTGGCTCCAGATTTGGCTCCGCGGCATCCATAACGCCGGGGCCCGGGGCAGCAGCGGCGAGGCGGACCGGAGGGGGCCGAGGCTGCGTCTGGAGGAGCTAACCGAGCTCAGCGACCTTACCGCAGAAGAGATCCAGCATGCTCTAGACTTCTTGGAGAAACTCGTCGAGGCAAAACAGACATGATTCTCTATCCTCTTTTTCTTAATATTATATAATTTGACTGTTTAAAGTTGCTGCAACCTGTCCCAATTTTTCTACATTTTACATTTCTGTTTTTTCTGTCAATATCAAACTTCAAATTTTGATTTTTTTTTTTTTTGCATTTATATTATTTATTTATTTTTATTTATCAAATTAATATTTATGAGACAGTGCCTCGATTAGGCAAACCTCCCTTGACATCTACGCACTTTTATTCAAAAGGTAGGGGAATAGTTCATAAAACTTATACAACTTGAAGGAGACAGGCTGAGTTGGACCAATGTCTTTTTACATGTTATTTATTCATTTCATACTATTTTTTGTTTTGTTTATTTAATGTAAGTAATATTTAAATATGATCAATATCATTATTATTACTTGACAGTAAGCTCATTGTATGAACTTAATGCTTAAACCAAAAAAGAAATTGTGTTCTTTCAGGTTTAACGATGCCTGTTTTTTGTTAGGCTGAGTAGTTTTTTACAATTTTGATTAATTGAAATAAAAATAATGTGATTTTTATTTTCTTGTGTGGTTATTTATAATTTACAAGCTATTAAAGAAAAAAAAATCACAGCGGCCCTTGTTTGGCATGAATGTTAGTCTCGCGATACTTTCCGCGAGAGTTCCGCTCTCCGATATCAATACAAATCCATAAGCAGCAAGTAGTGGTTTGTGTAAAGGAACATTTTCTGCGAAAAATTGAAGATTTCTCTTCTCCAAGTCTGCATTTGACTGCACAGCTGGATGCTCTAGATACCAGATAAAACGTCAAACTGGAATGCAACGAAATGAGGTAGAGAAAAGTCATTTAAAACTCTTGTTTTTGCGGAAACTAGCTAGCGGCTAGGTAGATGTTTAGCTTTGTGCTAGATCACAAGCTAACCAAAAAGTCTCCTTACAGCATGTGTTCAATGCAACAACAAGAAAACTGATGGTTTTAATCACAATAAGATACTCTTAAAATATCAGAGCGACTGCATCTCCTTTGATAAAGCAACTTTAAAGTGTCAGAATTGTGATGTGATGTTGACTGAAACGCCATGGAGATAAAATATTCTTCTTTACATGGCATGTTAGTTGAACTGGTTTTAAACTCTTTACAGACATATAAACACATGTGATGAGTTCATGTCCATGAGCTACGTGAATTATCCCCCTGAAGGTTTAAGACAACTTCTATAGGTATTAAACTGCTTTGTCTTTATGTTTGGATTAATTGTATGACCACTTTTGTTTTTTATATTTTACTATCAAAGCCCACCACATCCACATAAATAAAGGTTTGTTGAAGTTAGAAGGACCATAATAATTAGGGCTGTGATGATATGCTTTTGTTTCGATTCCATATGTTTGGGTGCCGATTCGATTTAAATTGCGATTCTCTCAATTGTTTGATATTGCTGATTTTTGTATATTAAAAAACAAAATAATTGTAAAAAACTTTTTTTTTTGCTTGTCATTTTACTTGATTTAAATTAGGAAAAAAACAACACAGTAGCCAGACCATCATACTGCTACTGTAACGCTCAAGAAGACAAGTAAAAAGATCAATTAAAAACAATAAAAATGACAAACATTTTTATAATGGATTAGTTTTATTTGTTTGAAAAAAAATCAATTTTAAAATTGTGAAGCAAAAATTCCCGATTTTCGATTCTTCGATTCCATTTTCCCACCCCTAATAATAATATTTGTGTGACAACTGTGGTACCCGAAAACCATCAGCTCTTTAATTTAACTTCAGTTGCATTATATATTTCATATTTAACTCTTTATTCTGGCAATCCTTTGCTGTTAAATTTATATTCCTAGACATTTTGATTTGTCAAGAATTGTGACTCCATAACACACAGGTATAATAGAGGGCACATATTTTCTTCCTTGTAACTACAGGAACTCTAATTTTTGTATTCATGTAAAACAACAGATACCTGACATACATTTTTACAAGTTCACTGCTACCAAGGTTGAGAGCAGCCATGAAAGCTCATATGTAAACTTGTCCATCGATCTTCATGGATTTCATGCTAAGATCATAGACTGTAATGTTACCCCAGAGGTTTCCACTTGAGGGTTCCTACTGTATCATTTCATGCTGCAATCAGACACTGCCTCCTGCTAAAAGGATTTTCCAAAGGTGTCAAGACCTGATCCAACATTTGCTGGCAGATTGCTTTTGACTGGATGCTTCTGTGTGGTTCTTCCTTTCACCTTCGCTGTAGCATCAGCACATCATGTATGACAAAATTATGTATTAGTTTTAAATGTTGATTTAAGAAAAATGCAATTTATTCCCACAGAATGCTAGGAATGCTTCAATACGGATATCAGTATCAGTATTGGCTCAATACCGTGTGTGTGTAATCCTACTTGGTAGTAATGAAAGTGTACCTATACCACTACTGATACCTGATACCCTACTAGTCAAGCCAGTGCAAATGTGTTTGATGACATGCTTCGGACATGTTTTAAAAGAAATAAATGCCTTGAATGTTAAAATGTGACATTTTTTGTTACACTAAAAGCTAGATCTTTGTTTCAAAACCACATATGTATAGTTGTATTTGAGTAAAATGTTCCAAATCAAAATAAAACTTTAAATAATTAGATCTGTAATGTTGTTATATTTGTATTGGTGAGGTAACTTAAAAAAGGATGGGTCATTTATTACAACCTAATGAAATCTTACATAGTTATAACAGCAATAATAACCATGTTCAAATAAACAGATTTGGTATCGGCAAATGTCTGTATCTGTAGATATTCACATTTCAAATATCAGTATCTCCGATTTTGGGAACTCCCAAAAAGTGAATCAGTGCATCCCTACATTATGCCAATAACCTTTGTTTTTTGGTGGGGATGGGGGTGGGCAAGTGAGGCTTTTCTTTTAAAAGCTTAAATTCAGTCAGAAAAATTAGAAACCCCCTCAGGTTTTAGAGGGTATTAAAACTGATTTTTTTTTTTTTTTTATTGTTTTCTTAAAGAGCACTTTTCAACCTGATTTATCAAGTACACACAATACTGATCTTAACTTTTATCCAAATCTTTATGGAAAGCTGACATTGCGTTATTACCTTGTTATATAAGGTTATGCTGCTGTGGTGTTGTTTAAAATGATACTTGAAACTTAATGGACAGATTTGAATTAAAATATGGCTAAGAAATGACCAGCCTTTATTATCTTTTAGTGTCGGCTGTCTTGGCTTTACTTCCTCAATTCTTTCTGTCTGTGTGAAATCTTGGCTAATTTGCATTGACGTAGAAACTCTGAGGTGTGCTCTGCACTGTCCTCTGGTGGATGTACTGGATAACAGCCATGCCGGCGTAAACGACAGATAAGTGCAGATGTTTTAAACCAGTTTCCCAATCCAGGTCCTAGTGGCCCTCTGCCCTGCATGTTTTAGACATGTTCCTCCTCCAAAACACCTGAGTCAGATTATGTAATTTTCTCAATAAGTTCTTTGCACCTTGTCAATGATCCCTTTATTTAATTCAGTTGTGATAAAGTAGAGTTACTAAGAAAACATGCAGGGCAGAGGGTCCTGAGGACCTGGATTGGGAAACACTGTTTAAACAGACAAACCTATTAATATACCTATGTAAAGGGAGATTAAATAGGACTTTAGCTGTTGTTCACTATCAAGGATTTAAAATATGTACAGTTTTAGTGCTGGGTCAAATTACAGTAATCACAGTGACATTATTGCACGTGTCTACCATCAGTCCATCAACTTTCAAAGCTGAAGTTTTAGCAGCCTGTTCGTAGAACAAACAAAGAAACACTGAAACATATTTGCATGGAAATTAAATTAAAAATGAAAAATGCAACACAGTTCTGGCAGATGATTAAATTAGAGTACAGCAGTGACACAGTTTGTTATCGTGCGGTTTCAAGGTTGTATTATTTATCTGGGACTTTAGTATGTCTACCGCTCGGGGAAAAAGCTGTTCGGCCACCTGTTTGTGTGTGTTTTGGCCAGTTAAAGTCTACCTGATGGGAGTGTTGTGAAGAGGGAATTCCCAGGATGTGTGCTGCCCTTGTCATGACGCATTTTGTGTTGATGTTGATCAGTTCTCAGAAAGAGGGGCCGACAGTCCCCTCGGCTATCCTTACAATCTGTTGTAGGGTTTTTTTTCTGTACCAGTGCAACCAGAGTATGGCAATAAGTCAGCTGACCAAAGAGCTGTGCACAAATTAAAGTTTAATAACAAAACAAATGGGATGGAAAAAAGCAATAATAATAATTTTGTCCATTAATATGTTATCTTTTAGTCCATCTGTGTGTCTGACTCTTTATTAGTTCATTAGTTGTGCTTAGATGGAGAGCTTGTAATTATCTGGTCAACTCAGAGCTGGCCTTCGCCTTTATGAGGCCCCAAAAAGATTTGATTTGGGGTCTGCTCCTAGACTATCTCACCGATGTTTAACTTTTACTGGTGCTCGGCCATCTCTTACATTGTAACACACCAGTTCATTTGCATTATATGAATGGTGCTTGGTTTTAAACTCCACTGGGGTGGCAAATTCAGAAATGCAAAAATGCAACTATTAAGTTTTCAGTTTAATGATTTTTTTTATTATTTGGATCTGGGGTACCAAAGTGTGCAACAATGTAATCTTGCAGTTCAAAGTAGCTTAAAACTGTAGCTAGTGGGGCTGTGACGATATGCTTTCCCGACCCGATTCGATTTTTTGGGTGCTGATTTGATTTAAATTGCGATTCTCAGGATTCTTCGATATTGCTAATTTTTGTAGACTAAAAACAACTTTTTTTGCTTGTCATTTTTCTTCATTTCAATTAGAAAAAATTGCAGACCACCATTCTCCTGCTACATTGCCCAAGAAGACAAGTCCTGGCAAGAATAAAAAAATGACAAAAGTTTGTATAACATTAAGTTAGTATAATGTATTAATTTTATTTATTTGGAAAAAAAAAATTCCCCCAAAAAATCTATTTTAAAATTCTGAAGCAAAAAATCCTAATATTCAATTTTTTTTATTTGATTTCCCATCCATAGTAGCAACTTGTTCATGTTTTCTTATGCTAGTGAACTACAATGCTCTGCTGCACAATAAGCTGCATGAACTGTACATGAGAGGCAGCTGGATTTTATTAAACTTGTATTATCTACATGATTTAAATGTTATAAAATCACGTATTTACTTTTGCCAAGAAGGTTATGTTTTACCTGGCGTTTATTTGTTTGTCTGTTTGTGTCCAAGACAACTCAAAGTTATGATATTTATGAAATTTTCAGGAATTGTTGGAAATGTGAAAAGGACAAACTGATTTAATTCTGGTGGTGATCCAGATCAATGTTTGGATCCAGGAACTTTTTAATGGCCTTAACTTTCAACCAGGTGCTTTTCTAGTTTTTTTCTTTGTTTTTATTTTATTTTCGTTAGTTGTGTAAATGACCTTTTTAGTTGAATTATTCAGTTCCAGTTTTTTTCTTTTATTTTATTAAAATATCTTACATTTCAAACTCACTTTGGGGGCCCCTGGTGGCAGCTGCTGAGTTCGTGTATGTGGACCAGTTGTGAAATATTCTTGTTTTTTTGTTTTGTTTTTTTAATAAAAGAGAAAGCTGCTTAATTTTTTTTTTTTTTTCCATGAAAATCAATGTTTAGTCGTATTTTCCCCAGCTTTTTTTTTTAGGGGAAAATGACGCTGCTGATATCCCAATAAATTTCCGACTTAAATTAACAACCAGCTGCAATCAAACGCACCACGGAAAGATAGAACACGAAGAGGGTGCGATTTTACAAGCAGTCCGTGAAGGCAGCACCGCTTTGATTCAGTCGAGCACGCGGCCATTCACAGTTTCAGGTCTCTCCTGTGACTGAATGACGGTACAGGTGCGCGCGGCTCCTTCGCCAAACAGACGCATTGGAAAGCTTTGTGTTGAAGCGGTGCATTTCATCAGCCAGTTAAAGTCCAGCTCCAGTGTGTCAAACGATGCTGGTGAAGTTGGAAAGTAATGAGCGAGGATGCTGAAGCCGCCGGGAAGCCCGCTTTGTTCGGAGGAGCGCAAGGCTTTTGTGCCGCTGTCATCCCGCAGCTTGTTCCCTGCTGCTTTGTCTTCACTTGGCCCTCTGACACCGACTGGTATGTGCACGTCCGCCTTCACAGGGTGGAAGATTTTAGCTCTGTCATTGTGTTTCATGCAGATACTGTGGCTGCTTACTGGAAGGAAGTGGAACAGAGCCTCGAAGGAGAGCCAGCGAACAAAGTCTTTTCCTTGATGGGACTGTGTTACTCTTTAACAGTGGAATAGTGGGCTTAGGGTGCACATTTATTTATTTAAATACAGTTTAGGATCAAAATAGATTTTTTTTTTTTTTTTATTAGCAAACAGTTTAATTTCTTTGGATTTATGTAGATTGCTCTTTTGTTGAATTTCATCCCACGTTTGCTTAACAGCAGCTTCTTTGCATTTGCTCATCAGTCTGTCGGTGTCAGCAGCCCCCTAAATAATTCATTGGACCCTCATAGCTCTCCCCCTCAGGCTTTTAATAGACTGCCGGACACCTTGAATCTTTGTCTGAGAAATTGTCTCCTGAGTAAAAAAAAAAAAAAAAAGTCTGTGAACTTGTTTTTCTAGATTTCAACAGATTGAACCTACATCTATTTTTTTTTATATGTATTTAGTTGTACTCATTGCAGACATTGACCCGTACAGGATAAAAACAAGGGGAAACTGTGATATAAATGGTGTTGGCACCTTGTTGAAGAGTAAAATCCCGCTTTAGTTCTTTCTGGCTGTGAGGCATCTTGGCTGTGGTGTATTTGCATTGCCTTGTGGAAGATGAGAGTATCTGGCTGCCCCGAGTGAAATATTGCCTCCTCAGTTCCTTTGTTCCCTCCACCCTGCTGGTCTGGCTTCTGGCTGCCAGCCTGTTTGGCTGGAAGAACCTCTTTTATTTGAATTGCCCCAGTTGTGCCAAACATGAGAATCCCATTGGAGATAAAACATCCCTTTGTGCCGTGTCAAACACTCTGGTAAAGAAGCACATTACCATCCATCACAGTGCACTAGACTGAGCAGGTACCAAACATTTTTTAAAGGACTTTCCTTTTATATTTTATGCTTCGATTAACGTGTGTGTCTGTCATATTTGTACATGGAGGTGTGTGCTTGTTTTGTGCACCATCCCTGCCAGATTGTTCCGCTGCTTACGCAGAACCAGAGGCAGAGGTGTTTGTGTGCACATTTCTTCCTCTCCTCATGATGGTGACCCTCTTCAAGGACATTGCCAGAGTCTGCAAAAACACACGTTACAAACCGGAAATATGAGGTTTTTGGTTTTCTGGAGGTAGAAGTGGCACCGAAGGTTTTTAGTTTTGTTTTTAGACTACAAAAATCCTCTGTTTAATGACATTTTTTAAATCTTTTGTGGTCACTTAGGGTTTGTAATCTTGATTTGTGTACAGGATTGAGTTTTCTGTATCACATACTGATGGGATGGCATCAAGTAGAAATGAGCGTGTGACCTTGATTGGGTGTAACAGAGGTGTACCGTCACCGCACTGCACCTGTGATGTTGTCCTCAGCTTGCAGGTCTTGCTTCATCACGACTGTTTGTCTGGGTCTCTCCCCACATTGACAAATGACCAATTAGCCACTCGATCAGTCTGTCATGCAGCCGGTCAGCCAGTCCTCTCAGAAGCAGAGGCAACCCAGCCATCCGGCACACAGAGATGTCAGCTAAAATCCAGCTGGGCTGCCAGCCTTTGAGGCTTTGCCAAAACATACGAAAGCCTGTTTCTTGGACATGGTGCATGGAAACTAAAGGCTTTAGTTGTTTTTTGCCCATTTATCTGAATCTTCATGTCAGTGGTTCCCAACATGGAGTCCCCAAAGAGAAAGAGGGGTCCCTCATGGTTGTGACTGGACAAAGACTGTGTGGTAAAGTTAGGCTATGTCCACATGATGAGTTGAGGTGTGTCTGCCAAAGTTTCATCAATTTAGCAGTTTGTTTACATGGAATTGATGTTATGAGAGCCTGGAAACAAAACTAGTCCCAAAGTGAATAAATGAGATGAATAAATGGTTTTAAATGTGTATCTTTAGTCAAAAAAAAAAGAAAAATATCTTTATCTCAAAGGGCAGGAAAGGAGTCATTCATGACCAGAAGTTAACTAAAACATGGGTTCAGGGGCGTTAGGGGTCTCTTGATGCTTGGTTATTATATAGGGAGTCCTGAAGGAAACTGCAATGGGAACCACTGGTGCAGAGTAGGAACCAGAGCTCTAAGCGTCTTGCTGTTCCTCTGCTGTTATTAGTGTGGATAGTCGTCATAATTCAGAGCAGCTCCTCCCATGAGAACCAGGCGCTCTTTATTACTGAGACCTGGATGTGTTTCTGCCATAAAAGCTCAACCCTGGTGATCAGATTGTCAGATATGCTGTCGCCATGGAATTCAAGGCGACTGAGCCATCAGCACAACTATGGGAAAGGAGTTGGTCTATACAGAAATGAGTTTAGTGTCATTGGATAGTTTGTGTCTTAACATTTAAAACTGTTTATTTTCATCAGGGACATGTGTTTTTATGGCATGTTTCAGTGGGAATTTGGTTATATTCCTGTTCCTCAGTAATTTAATAGGAAAATCAATCAGTATCTATTCTGCCTTTTTTCCCTCAAATGAAAGCTAAATACCCAACATTCCCGTCTCTTTAAATGTGCAGATTTTCTGCTTCTTTCAGCTTGCGGATGACATTTTAGAACGGTTGAAGTCCCGGTTCATCCTGTCCACACGTCAAAGCATCCGCGTCCTGATGTGTGTCCTCATCTGCATGTGTGTGTGACATAGAAATGTACTCGGTGTGTGCAGATTAAAAAGTGCCGTTTTAAATGGGTGAATGTAGCTTAAGCAGTGGAAAGCAACAAGATTAGAGAAGTGCTCTATAGATTCATTTACCATGCACATTTAGTGATAATATGAGCTTGTGGAAAATGCATTGGACATGTTTAGATGTTCTTTCTTAAATCCTCTATAAACCACATAAGTAATGCAGTGATATTAATCCATCATGAATGCAACATTTACAGATGTTCTGCTGACACCTGAACATCACATAAGACACTACGCTTCATTTCTTCTTCTGTAGTCACAACTTTGTTCACTGTTAGATGTAAAATTCTGCTTTGGTAGCTCCACTTCATGTGCTCTAGATTTTTTTTATTCTTTATCATTATAAATGTCAGAAATCATGAGATGCACACAGTGAAAACAACACAAGTATGATCATCTAACAAAAGTCTGGGTCAACAGATTTCTTAAACATCAATACAAGATTTCAGATTTCTTTTAATATTTTGGGCAATGTTTTCCCTTGTTTAAATGAAATAGTCACTTAGAACAAGAAGCATCCGCTGCTTTGCAGCAACGTAAATGAAATAATTTAGTTTAAGCAAAGGACAGACGTTCTGACGTCCCTTGCAAGGCTGCTTGTTTATCTTTATAAATCACTTATTTACAGCGAAGCACCCAGACGCATCATCTACTCCGAGGAAAGGTCGAGCAGTTGTTTCCCAGTTCTCTGAAAAGGCAGTTGGCGAAGCGAGAAATCCGTCACGACCGTCGTCATGCAGCTAAGTGAGCTGCGCTCGCTCCGAATGTTTCACATGGATCCCGTCTCTAATGGATACCGGGGCGTTGTGTGTCTGTAGCTGCGCGGTCCGCTCGTGTTTCTGCAGCACTCAGCCGTCTGGGAGAGTCCGCTCAAGTTGACTGCAGACTTTTTAGAGGTTGTTCTCATCGCCTCACAGCTCAGCGTGCAAAAGAGCTCCTTGACCTCCTCAGAGGGATTTCTGCACGCACAACTGATGCGTGAGTCTCAGAGTGACGAGAGAAGGCAGAATCTGCGCTTCCAGTTGTGTCCTGTTACATGAAGAAGTGAATAAAATGTGTTTGGGGGGCAATTTTTTGTGTCATCCTCTTTTATTTAAGTTGTTTTGAATGACTAGGAAAAAATGATGCCGCAGTTATTGTTATAAAATAGTCTAATTATGTAATTTGTTGTCTTATAATAGCTGTCTGGGTGTGTTTTTAGAGGTTTGAAACGACTGTTTTATTTCTAGCAAACTCAGAGGTTTTTTCCTCATTTGTGTTTTTTCTGTCCTAACAAATCCGTATCCTAATTTTAATCTGATTATGTCTAATGATGGCAGTGATTTTTCTGCTGTTTCTTCATAATCGGCAGGAATGCATCAATTTTAATGTGGTAAAATAAAGACTGTTCATTTATTGGTAACAGAGGAGTTCCATTAGTTTTGTCTTGCAGTAAAGATCCTCGTCAGTCTCATTTCCGTTTGTGTTTTCGTCTTCCCACCAGTGAGCCGTGTGGTTTGTCAGGGTTGGACTGCAACCACCCCCAGCAGCAGCAGCAGCAGCAGCAGGAGGCCGGGGCCATGAGTGTGTATGGCGTTGGCGCCAGCGGAGTCGGCAGGACCAGAGAAAGAGGAGCCGGCGAACATTATCGGGAACAACGGCAGCGCTCCAGCGATCGTTCACGCGACTCCTCGCACGAGAGAGGGGAGAGCCAGCTCACGCCTTGCATCAGGAATGTCACGTCTCCCACTCGGCAGCATGGTGAGGAGAAAACGAGAAGGAAGTTTCACCCAGAAGTTTTAACGGTTAACTTACCATGTTCATGTATCCTTTCACCCTCAGACCGTGAACGGGGCGATGGCGGATCGTCCTCCAGGTCCTCCAGCCCACGTCCTCCCAAAGTCTCTTATCTTCATTCGCATGTAGGAGGAGCTCTGATTGGGGGGCACATACCTCGATCCATCGGTCCTCCTGGGGGGGACCATCACTCTAACCTTTTGAGCCAAGGACCCTGTGACATGATCTACGTGTACGACCTCGGTTGTAAAGAGCATCGTGGTGGGCTGCGACCAGGCGAGAGAGTCACGCTTATTGTAGATAATACAAGATTTGTTGTGGACCCCGCCATCTTCACAGCTCAACCCAACACCATGCTGGGCAGGTAATGATCTGTTTAATACCAGTAAAGCAAAGAATATGGAATAACAGTGACATTAACAAAAAAAAAAAAAAAAAAAAGGGGACACGTCTGGAAAAGAAGAAAAAAATTGCATATATAAAAAAAATATATTTAAAAAAGAGAGAAAACAAAGAACAACTGTATGTTAAAATATAAACATGAAAATGTAAAGATATATCTTTTAAAAAAAAAAAAAAAAAAAGATAATTTTACCAAGATGAAATTTTCAACCTAAATTTTATTTGTGAACCGTCTGCTGGTTTGTTTTTTCCAGTATTATAAAGCAGCCAGTAAAAGAAAGCCCATCCTGAGGCAGATTACTGGTAATTTTGCCAATCGTGGCAAGAAAAGAGTAATAAAAATATAAAATAATGTGAAAATAAATAGTTAATGCAAAGAGATTGATTTGTGGAATGATCATGTTAATGTTTTTCTTATGCATTGTGATTAAAAAAAAAAAAAGAAAAAAAAATTGGCAATAATTCACCAAGCCAATAAAATAAGATGTTGCGTAATGTTTGGTTGTAACCAGGACGGAAGAATCAGGAAAAACCTGTCATGATTAATCCACAGCTTTCCTGTGATTACATCCGGGCTTCTCCAACTTTTTAACCAATGACCCCCAAGTAACACGCGTTGGTGTCCATGACCCCACGAGACCACGTGACTTTTTTTCTTCCGCACTCATCAGGTGATCTTCCTGCTGCATCTGAACTGTAATTTCACACTTCTGCTGGTTTTGTGGCAAGTTATGGATTAATTTTGCATTTAGTAGAAAACCCATGCTGATGGATTGTTTTTAATCCCATCCAAGATTCGGTCATTAAGTAAATGATGATTTTATTGAGTTTTGCTTTCCAATCTGCTTTATTTCTTTAGCACATTTTTATAAACGGTAACGGTCCCCAAAGCGCTGCACCAATAGAATAAAACGGGGAAAAAGAACAACAATGTTACAATGCCAAAATATGAACAATACTAAAATAGCAATAAATGCAGATTTTATAAGACTTAAATAAATCCCAATAAATAGGCATAAAAAACAATATATAATTTAATAGGATGAAATAAAAAAAACAGAGGTGCACACAACTCATGCGGTGTTAAAAGTCACAGAATAAAAGTGAGTCTTAAGATGAGACCTAAACCACCCCAGACTGGGGGCTGTTTTGACATGAGGAGGGGGCGTCAGGGCATTCCCCAGTTTAGGTCGGAGTTTTAAGCCTCGTCTTCGGAACCTTAAGCTGGCCCTGGCCCTCTGACTTCAGAGTGCACGGCGGAGTGTAGATGTGGATGAGGTCAGAAATTAGGGGTGGGAAAATCAAATTGAAAATTCAAATATCAGGATTTTTTTGCTTCAAAATTTAAAAATCTTTTATTTTTTTATAAATTTTTTCTTTCAAATAAATAAAAATAATTCAATTTGAAATTTTTGTCATTTTTATTGTTTTTATTGATCTTTTTATTTATCTTCTTGGGCATAATAGCAGCAGAATGATGGTCTGGCTACTGTGTTTTTTCCTAATTGAATTCAAGAAAAATGACATGCAAAAAAAAGTTTTGTACGTTTATTTTTGTTTTTAATCTACAAAAATCAACAATATCGAAGAATGATAAGAATCGCAATTTAAATCGAATCGGATCCCAAAAAATCAGAATTGAATCGAATCGGACCAAACGCATACCGTCACAGACCTATCAGAAACATATATCTTGGCCTTTCCATTCAACGCCTTAAAAACAAACAAAGTCTTCAAATCAAATCTAAAGCAAACAGGAAGTCAGTGCAAACAGCAAGAACAGGAGAGATGTGCTCATGTTTTTGGTTCCTGTTAAAAGGCGCGCAGCGACATTTTGGACTAAGTGCAGTCGGTAAATTGCGCTGTGATTAATTCCAGAATAAAGTGCGTTGCAGTGCTCCAGGAAATAAAAGCATGCATGACCTGCTCAAAATCAGAGAAAGATTTAAAAAAAAAAAAATAAAAATTTAATTTTAGCTAAAAAGGCAAAGATGATTTAAAAACTACTTTCCACAACCGCGTTAACTTTTAAGTTTAAGATCAGAGTCCAGTTTTCTTATTTTAAATGTTGATTTTGTGGGAAAGAAAAGCAAACACTCAGGCTTTAAGGTGAAACATAAAAGAAAGATGATTCCTGATTTGGTTTTGCTGTTATCGTTTATATTTATTCTGATATTCAGCCTATTTGCAGCCATTAATGCAACATCTTCTCCTTCCCCGGCAGGATGTTTGGGTCCGGGCGGGACAACAATTTCACTCGACCCAATGAAAAGGGAGAGTTTGAGGTTGCAGACGGCATCAGCTCCACCGTCTTCAGAGCCATACTGGTGAGAACCCACCTGCATGCTTTATGTTTTCCCCTCTCTCTCTTTGCTTCACAGGCTACGGTTGCACTATGATTTTTAATTTGGAATTAATTATTCCAAAATAAGGTATTCTCCTTCAACTTTACATTGAAATAGTCATTCTTAACTGAGGTTTACATGGAAAACACGTTTATTCACCTTTACTTAATTCCGCTTTAGACCGGGGATTAGGATGGGCTCTGATTGGACAAATTAATTTAGCGTTTTCTGGAAATAAATAAACAAACTCCACTTTCTGCGTCGTTTCTCTTGGGCTACAACATAAATAACCACATAATAGGTACCGTTTTCACTTTGATTGAATTATAATTTAGAAAAAATACCAGCTCGACATGCGCATAATACTGTTATTTTTTCCAGCAGAAGAGAAGGGAGATTTTTTTTTTCTTTTTCTCCAAACTTTGCACGTTTTCTATGTTTTTATTGTTGTGAAGCACTTTGTGACCTCATGTCTATGAAAAGTGCTATATAAATAAAGTTTATCTTTATCTAAAGTATCTGAAAATAGATCATTTCGCTTGTTTCTCTGCTGAAATAGTTTAACAGATCAATGTCCTGATTGGCTGCATGATAATATCATGCTTTCTTCACAGTTTATTAGCATCATTTCTGTAGTAAATATATTCCTAGTAATGCAGTGACTGCAATTACACGAGTACTATAAAACCTTCCTGACCAGGTCACTGTAACACCTAGACTCACAGCGTCCGCTCTTTTAAGAAACATCACTTAGTGAGAAAAGTCCAATCATACTTCTGAAAAAATATGTTCAGTCTCTGTACACTGCTCCTCATCTGTTAGTTATATCAGTACATTTGGGTTTTGTGTCCAACACATAGACTGTATATGAAAGATGGACGAAGCCTTCATGACATCACCGTAGGTTTCTGAGACGCCAAATTAAAGCTCAGTGGGTGGTTCCTACCGTCGCCATCATGGCAGCGTCATGTGTGTCGTCTCTCCCTGAAAATACAAAAATGAAATTAAACTCTATACTTGGTGTTCATAGACAAAAATATCGATATTCCACCTCTGAATTAGACGCCAACTATAGACGGTTAATTCAGCATCCATCCTGCATCCTACCTGACCTGTTAGCTCTCTCCAGCCAGGAAGAGATGATCTTAAGATGACTCTTGTTTTGTCCCTTTCTCTCTTTTAATCTTCTTGTTTCTTTGCTGAATCAGCAACGTTGCATGTTCAGAACAGCCAGTTCCTTACTATATGGCAAAGCGAAAAGTCACGTCAAGTTCCGGGTGTAAAAGTTGTATAGTGTCGGTTTCCCAGCCTCAGGACGCTGCTGGGTAGCAGCAGCTCTAGAAATGCACATAATAGATGTCACTGTGTCATCAAACAAGTCCGAGACGTGGAGTTTTAAGGTTAGAAAGTTACATATGGTGTCTTTAAGTTGATCACATCCTGGTTCGGCAGAATCCCATGCTCAAAAATGTGAGGTCCACCAGCAATCTGAATTTCCTGTATAACTTTTTTTTTTTTTTTTTTTTTTTTTTAAAGCTCAAAATTCTTCTTTTTTTACCAATTGCACAGGTGCAAAGATATCAATGCCAGAAATGATCACAACTAAGACTGACATAATTTTTACATAGATATTGGCCACTGAAGAATCCAAAATTAATAGAAATTTAAACATGTCAATATCTTTAAAGGAGTCATAACCTGGTTTTTTCATGTCTCTGCTGTCCTTTAAGTGTTTTTACATAATTGTTTAAAAACGTATTAAACCAAAAAGTTTTTTTAAAATGTACTTTTTCTGACCATTTATTCATAATAAAACTTTTCTCATGAGATTTCATGCGAGATTTTGAATGTTAATGTCAATGATGTGCACGCCGATTATAATAACTTTATATCAGTAGCAAAACTTGCCGTTTTATACAGATTATAAAAGTATCAGGGAAATGAATGGTTAATGGTTCGGTGATCAGATCTGATGCTATTGGAAATAAAAAAAGCAGTAAGATGTCACTTTGTTTTTATACATATACATGTCCTCCCTGATGAAATGATGGCAGCGTCAGACTACATGATGGTCACCGTGTTAGATTAAATGATAACTGCCATGTTGTGGTCGAAAGAAAACACTGGCATCATGACAAACCATCATAAATACTGTACTTACTGTGTGGTAGAAGGCATGAAAAGTAAATAGAGAAGTCTTTTACAAACATGTACGTGGCAGAGGATAAGATAGATATAAGAAAATAAAACACGGGGCTCATTTGTACACAGCAGGAGGTTAAACCTTTAGGCTTGTCCCATTAGCATTAGCGTTAGCATTATCTGCATCAGGTTAAGTCACGTCTCAGTCACGACAAAAAATAACTTGGTAAGTTTTGATACTGATACAAACTGCATCGATGGTGAGCCGCCTAAAGCTGCAAATGCCCCTCTTTCCAGCCACACCTGTTTTTTTCCCAAATGTTTGCAAAATGCACAAGCAGGCCGCAGCCGGCAGAGATGCAGATGCATTATCAACAAAAAATAATGTAATCCATTTGTCCCTGGTATTTTTGGTCTGCTGATGAAGAGAGAGAAAAAGCATCCCGGTGTTGGTTTTGGCAACAGACAACCGAGCAGTGGACATGGGACCGCTGTTTCCACATCTTCCCACAGCTTGTTGATACCTGCGACTGAGGCAGGCCCTGCAGGTGTATTCAGGCCTAGAACAGGGGTGGGTTTATGCAGTTAGCGACTCGGGATGATGAAATCCTAGGGGCAAAAAAAAAAACAAAAAAAAACACGTTTGTGAGACTTCAGCCTTGTGGACAGTTTCTGCAAACAAAGCACCCAGACAGAAAAACTCGACCGTCTTCAAAAGAGAGGCTTCCGGGGATGTTACCACATACGACCAACACCAATACACACATTTTAACTTAATAAAAAAGTGCAATTTCCAGGTGGTGACCCCTTCAAACTCAATATGTTGCATGCCCAGTTATATCAAAGACAGTTATGTCAACAGATGTTTTATTGTAGGACTGTTTGACCTGCAAAAACTATAACACTTCAGACCATGTATTTGTTTTGTTAGTATTGAGCTACTGACATGCCTTATTAGGCCCCACCACCCTCACCCACCCCTCCCAAAAAAACTCTGAAAGCCTCCAGTTGATCAGCAGGGATGGTTCTGTTGAGAATTAGCAGAGATCATAAATTATCCAGGTTTTGCTTGTTTCTATTGTTTCCCTGTTTAATCCAGAACAGAATTCCCTTCATGTATAGACCTCTGAGACTAAACTCCATTGGATCATAAAGATCTCGTAGTTCCACACTTCCCCATCAGATCACTTCACACTTTCTGAAAGAAGTTTTCCGTAAAGACGGAATGGTTTTCAGGAGTGCGCGTGTCCATACAAACCCAGTGACAAGGCTCTGGTAGATATGGTGGGTGTGTACATGATGCTGTCGTGCAGACACTGAAATACACTGAAAAGGAAGAACATGTTGGATGTGCAGTGACAGGTTGGGTCTGAGAAGTAGATGCTTTCTCTACCTTTACGACTTAAAACTTCCCTTTCAGACAAACCTGTCTGGAACCTTATGGCTGGCTTGGTGACCCTTAACAATCCCTTTAGTGATACTGCCATAGGCATAGACTGCTGGGGGTTGTCCCACAATGTACTGAGCACCTCCCTCCATTTTTTCTCTCTTTACTCCATTTTCCCTGGGGTGGCAGTGGCTCAGGTGATAGAGCGGCTTGTCTTGTGACCTGATGGTCAGAGGCTCGAGTCCTGCTCCCCTACGCTGCTGCATCCCCGAGGAGGATTCCTCTCTGATGGCCGGTCCCAAGCTCAGATAAAAGCAGAGGAAGGGCACCAGGAAGGGCATAAAACGTGCACCGATTCACCCCAGTGGCAACCCATCCAGAGAGACAAGCCGAAAGGCATTAACAACGGCTCTTTATTTTTCCTGTAGAGGTATTAAATAGTCACCGCGGTCTTGCTGTCCGTCTTCCTCAATAATATGGAGCTTGTTGACCTTGTTCCTGTCTTCTCCAGCCCCAATCAGTGCAGGCAGATGGCCACCCCTGCTGGTTCTGGTTCTTCCTAAGGTTTTCCTTCTTGTTAATTAAAAGGCTATTTTTTCCTTTTCTCTATAGCCCACCACTCTAAAGTATGCTTGTTAAGGTTGAGGGATGTAGCTGAAAAGATTAGATTCAATCTGTAGGTTTCCTTATTGGAGCCATTATTTTTATGAACCAGCTTCAACAAAAGCAAAGTAAACACAATGAACTGAAATAAAACCTCTGATGTTGGATCAAGCGGCAACCTCGGGCAGTTTAAAGTAAAGCCTATGCAGAAGTGCCAAAAACTGCAGTTCCCCCTTCATCCACTAGGGGCTCCAAAACAGAGCAACTCCCCATACAGTCCCATGTTAAAAAGACCAACTTCACAGCAGAAATTAAACATGTTTACAGCCTGGTTCAAAAAGACATTTTAGGTTTAATAGGTCAGGTTTACCTTCATGACTACTGTGGGGGGGCGTGAATTTTTTTCTAACTTTCCCATTCAGAAGTAATTTAATCTCAAAATTTGGCATATTTAGAGACGTGCTCTTTTGATTTGACAGGTATCCAGTCTCCCGCTTAAAGAACGAGAAATGTAGAACTGTCACAGTTTTTAGCTGCTTAACAGCGTGACTTAGCTACAGGCAGGTCAGAGTTCACTTGACGTCAGTCACACCCCTCCTCACAGCCCCCCTCTCAGCTCCACCTCTTTGCCTATTTTTGTATTTTCCGGGAGAGATGATGCAGGTGACCCTGCCAAGATGGAGGTGGCAGGAACCACCCACCGACTTTCAATTCAGCTCTTTAGAAATCTACCGGTGACATCATGGAGGCTCCGTCCATCTTTTTATATACTATGGGTTCACCACTGTAGCTTCAAATTACCTAATTGCTATTTTTGATATAGTATAAGTAACAACTTTATTGTTTATGCATTAATGCTTTAAAAAGTTAAATCCAGATTAATTCCTTTGCATTAATGTGTTCATTTTGAACCTGTTTGGGAGTTTCCAGTAGAAATGAGGCATGATGGATGAAGCACTTCCAACCCCATATCACAACCACTGTTGTATTTTTAGTGTTAGTTTGATGACTTTTTAATATATTTTGTGGGTCAAAATGACATTATTTTTTATTGAAATTAATTTATTTAGTATTTATGCTTGAATTTGAGTTCCAGAGTGAAAGCAGCTAATAAGCCAAAATGCAAGGCTGTGTTAGAAAACAATGCCTATGCCATGAAAATGAAAGTGATTTTTAAAAGAAAGTTCCTCGGTTCATTCAAGGCGATGCTTGGCCATCCAAAAAGCACCTCCAAATAAATATTGTGCTGAATCCAGGAGTTGTTTTTATGAGGAGATGAGTGGAGCGGGAGCTGTCTCCTCTGGTTTCCATTAGTAGAAAGTCTCCGGGGAAACGGTCACCGAGTCTTATTTGACTGAGGATGGAAAGTGGAGCAGGCAAATGGATGCCAGCTCTTTTTTTTTTTTTTTTTAACCCCTCCCTCTTCTCCTCTGTGCCTTCTTCTGTGACGTTTTATGACTTTTCTTTTTTTTTAAACCATCACTGCTCACTCTCCATCTCTCCACCACCTCCTCTTCCTCAGCTTTCTCTCTCTCTCTCTCTCTCTCTTTCTCTGAGCGAGGCAGCATTAATAATGGCGTCTTGTTTTTCCTTCTGTGCTTGTGTGTGCGCATGAACGTCCTCTTCCCTGGCCATTTTTATTTGTGTGTGTGTGTGTGTGCATTCGCTGGTGAAAATGGCAGGATTACTACAAGTCGGGGATAATCCGCTGCCCTGACGGTGTTTCCATTCCCGAGCTGAGGGAGGCATGTGACTACCTCTGCATCTCCTTCAACTACAGCACCATCAAGTGCAGAGACCTCAGTGAGTACACAAACTCTCCATGCTGTTTGTTTAGAGCTGCAGACGGATGTTGTTGTTTTTGTACATGTGTTTTTGGTTTATGCAGAGTTTGGTGAGTGCGGCGCTCAGATCTTTTAGTTGTTACTGCGTTGGAGAACACAAATAGACCAGTTTTATTTTTATCACAGAACAGGGACGGCACTGAATATCGAGGAGCCGCTAACTTTATCAGAACAAGCTTTAATTGAACGTAATTATGAGGAAGAGTTGTGTGTTTTCCGTCATTTAAAGCATCATTCAGCTGTCTTGCTGGGAAACCGGAACAAAGCTCTTGGTTTGGATTAACGTGGCAGATGTGCACATTTAATGCAGCTCTGGAGTGATATGGATTTGTGAGCTTGTTACATACGTGTAGTTTTGGTTTATTTGTTGTCACCATGCAAGGCATCTTGTTTGTGTGTTTGTGTGTGTGGGAGGAGCAGCTTGAACTCGCCGGCTACTGCCGCTGCTGTATTCTGGGCTCTAAGTAGGTCATGATTAGCTCTGAGATTTTCTGCTTGTTTTGCAGGAACATAACCAACCATAGCAAGCTGATTAAAATCAGCCACAGGATGAGAGTTTTCATGCTTTTCTTTATTAGTTTATGCTTTTTTGTTAGATTTTCATGGTCAGACTAAGTCTTGTTGATCTCTTGATGCTTGTCTTCAACATCATTCTGGCTGTATTTATTTACATTATGTTCTATATGTAATATCTCATGATGAATACATAACCATCTGAAGGTAAACAGCAGTTCTAGACCTTTTCAGCCTTGCTCTGAAGAAATCCTCTCTAATTTTAGCATTAATGTTAAACCACATGAATCAGAGCTGGTGAGAAAAAGCATCAAATTTGTTTACTGGGCTCAATATACTTTTTTGAGCAAAGATGCACTGGTGCACGTGGTAAAAACAATTACTTGCACCAAAAATAATTTAAGTGCACAACCCAAACTTGTTAAATATTAAGCTAGTATTTAATCTTATAAAGAAATAATACATTTTATTTATGACTCACTTTACATTTTAAACACAATCTCAAAGTGCTACGAGTTAAAAACAAGAGAAAGATAGAAACATAATTTCATATCTGATAAATACACTAAAGTCTTATAAAAATCTTTAGAAAACTAAAACATAAGTGTGTTTTAGTTCCGTTTCTTAAGCCTGGTTTGGTTTTTAATTCTTATCTGGCAACGATCAAAATCTTTAATCATGTTCATTTATAGTATGCACAAAATTCAGTGATAAAAAACTGGTTTGTTGAAAACTTTTATACTAAAAGTACTTCTATGTACAAAAGTTCAGTAAATTTTGGTTTAAAAAACAATTAAGCAGCTCAAACAGAAGTTTTCTTTTACAAACCGGCTTTTCAAATATTTCTTGTAAATCCAAACTTAAACATTGTAGTAAAATCTAACAAAGACGGAAAGTTAAGGATTTATTTAAAGAAAACTAGTCAGTAGTATGAGTTTTATTACGAAGTTGCTTTCTTCCTGTACACAAAGGGACATCTAGTGACAGTTGTTTAGTTGGCAACAATGCAAGTTACTGCTTTTTCCTTCCTTGCATGGGTGCACGTGTTGTTAAAAAACTCTTATTTTTCGTTCACAAATCTGCACATGCAGGCAGACGAACTTCCTGCCCTCAAATCACCACTTTTCATTCATCGTGTTGTTCCTGTCTCAGGGTTTTCAGCAGTAATTTAGGGTTTATTCACACCAGCCCTTCTACATTTGACCCCAGTTTGTTTGCTTGGAAAGTCTGGTTTGGTTGGGAGGTGTGAGTCTTTTACCTCGTCGTGTCCTTCAGTAACGTAATTCTTGACTCATCGCCGCTTCAGGTAAGGCGGATGACAGGATAGTCTGTAGGACTCGGCTCAACTCAGTTTGGTTTGCTTTCACATTGGATTTTTTTCAGGTGGACCAAACCAGACAGAACCTTGCAAGAACTGCTCTCGGGGGGAGATATTTTCTTAGAAACAAGCGCTGACCAGTAGGAGAAATAAGAAAATCCAGTTCAGTAAAAGGCCAGTCCTGAAAGGTTTACCTCAAGTGTTTTAACTCTGATGTTAAAACCTGATGGGGTTTTCTGTTTACTATCAGTGAGGTAGTGAACTGTCCACCATGTTGTGCTACTACATGTTTGCGCCACTTCCTGCTTGGTTCGTCAAATGGTCTGTTCGGAGCAGGGTTCACTTGCATGTGGACTCCTGGTTTCACTTCTTTGGTCCCCACCAGGGTGCTCTAAATTCCCCCTACTCTAAACGTGCTGTACTATCTCTATAAGCAGACCAAAGACCATTTATAGTGGACGAAATGGTGCCAGTGTGAATACATCCTTGTGCAAAAGGTTTGGTTCATTTGCCTGAAGACACATTCACATATTGGTTCCAGTTCAATGGAGTCGATAAACTGGGTTTTCTTCTTTCTCCTGTTTATTCTTCCCTTTGTGGCCAACAGACACTTTGGGAGGTAACACCTCTATCCAGCATGATGTTGTCCGGGCAGTTTGGTCCGCTTGAGTAAAGTGCAGTGTGAAAGCAAACTGGAACCAGCTGCATCCAGTATGATGTAAAATGCTACACCAGATGTGACCAGTTTGAGATTCCCGTTCCTCCTCCTCGCTGCTTGCTACAGTCCAGTTTCAGTTGTCTGTATGTAGCCAGGTCTGCTGTGCCTCTTTCTTCGCCACGGTGACCGTTTTTTTTTATTTTTTATAACTCTGTTTGAGAAGCACTGAATCATTTTGATTCATCTGCAGTGAAATGGACGCATTATTTTGAAGCTTTTGGTGTCGTCCTCATGTTTGACTCAGTGTTAAGATGTTCTTAACCCTGTTTTACTGCTTTCTTCTGTCATTTATAAACGTCAGCTTATTTTGATTCGGTAACGCTGAAATTACAATGCAATGGGAAAGTTTTGCTGGGAAATCTGCAATTTTAAGCAAGAAAAGCAGGAAAAAAGGAGTGTTTGTGCAACTGAAGTGACTTGTAGATGAAAACCACCTTCAAAATCCCGGTGGAGAAACTCGACACGTCTGATTTAACAAAGCTTCTGTTGGAGACTTTTGCTATATGGAAGCAACGTATCAGAACAGCAGTGGCAACAGCAGACTGGCGTGAAGCCTTCGGCACCAGTTCAGCTTTAATATTCAGCCACATATCAACAAACCTACTGAATATATTTCTTTCCTTGAAGTATTTTCCAAAATGTGCTTTTTCTTTTACTTCAATGTTATTTGGTAAATGTTTATTTCTGTGTTTTAGGATGACAACTTTTATAATATTTATATATTTGGGTTTTATTTCCCCCTATTTCATTCCTAATTATGGACTTTTCTCATTCTTAATATAAATATACAATATTTCACCATGTCTTTATATTTTATAAATACTGACACGTATTATTTGCAGCAGGGGTTCTACAAGGTGGAGTTGGTGTTATGAAGCCTCCTGAACGTGTCGAGTCTTTCTGACCAGTTGCTTTGCCAAAGGTTTCGTTTAGCGGCTCATATGAAAGTACTGCTGCCTGCTGGTTATATGACGTACTACAGTCTGGTGATATTTTACATAGGGGGTGTATACCATAGTAAACATAGTAGCACATGTGTTATGTCAGATAAAAGGAATCTGCGCTGAGTGGTATACCAATAAAGTATCAACACACAAATCCTGGTAATATAAGAATACTTTATGGATCAATTATACCAATAAAGTGTTACTTGTATCTTGTGGGTTTATATTTGGGTGAATGTTAAAATGCTCCCAAACTGCCGTGTCCTTTGCTCTGATGGCGGCTCCTCCTCAGATGGCGTGCTGCCAGTCAGTCTCGTGCACGTAATGATGCAGGCGTTGCAGCTTCTGTGTTAGACATAACATCACTGATACGAGGTCGGCAGTCCAGCAGGTTTTCCATTGTGTGCTGGGTCATTGTGCAGAACCTGGTAGGCTGTTGGATCCATTTCATTTGATTAAAGTGTGTTGAAGCAGGGATGGATAGAAAAGCTGCTGGACTGCAGACCTCATAGGACCCGTGATTTATAGCTTTGTTTTGGTGAAAAATACGTTTGTTTTTTATCATTTGAATTATTATTTTCAAACAGTATTTATGTTACAGTTCAGGGATCTCCAACCCTGGTCCTCGGGGACCGATGTCCTGCAGGTTTTCCAAGTGTCCCTGCTCCACCACACCTGATTAAAATCAATGTGTATTTAGCAGACATGTGCAGAGCTTGTCTGAGTCAGGTGTGTTGCAGCAGGAATACTTGGAAAACCTGCAAGTCACCGGTCCTTGAGGAGCAGGGTTGGGGATCCCTGTGATAGCAGATGTGTTTGCCAGTGTTGGGTGTTTCTAATCTTAAACATTAGTGCTGCGCTGATATAAAAAATGTCCTGATGTGTTTTCAGTGCCACGTGTTTTAGTTGTTTTATCGTCTCTCCATCCTGAGGTGCCCTGATGCACGAGCTGTCTAACGACGGAGCCCGGCGTCAGTTCGAGTGTTACCTGGAGGAGATGGTGCTGCCCCTGATGGTGGCCAGCGCTCAGAGCGGGGAGAGGGAGTGTCACGTGGTGGTGCTGACCGACGACGACGTGGTGGACTGGGACGAAGAGTACCCTCCGCAGATGGGAGAGGAGTACTCGCAGAGTAAGTAACCATGAAATTAGCTGAGGAAATAAGCAGAGGTCATGTTGTGATGAACAGCTCTGAGTGGTGTGGACGCCCCCTGCAGCTGCCGCCTGCTTCATCGTGTTTTTTAGACATTTTCTGAACTGGATGAACTGGAATGTGCAATGAGAAGTAGAGAAAATGTGGATGAAATGGACAGCAGCTGCTACACATGACAGGACTGAAGTCATGATAATGATGCAAACATTACAGAACCGTTGTAACCTCTCTAAGAGGACAAGCAGATTCAACCTGCACAACCTGGGGGGGGGGGGGGGGGGGGGGGGGCTTCCAACGATGGCCTTCCTTTGCGGAGTTTGCATGTTGTCTTTTAGGGCTTTTCAACCAAACAAGAACCGGTTCTGGTGCTAGAGCCAGAGCTTAGGTGGTCCAGCTTCGGTGCTAGCAAAGAACCGGTTATGGTTTCGACCTAAAGAGTCTGGTCGGTTCTGCATCATGTTGGTTTCTTTTGGGCTGTTAGTTGCTGCTGTGTCCCAGCTCCCCTTTCTGGTCTCCAGGAATCTTTTGTAAAATTTGTTAAACTAATTAGCAGCAATATTATTATTGTTATTATTACTGCATTACTCCATCACTATAACTGATTATTATAACCTTATAGATGATGACAGAATGAAGACATATTGCTTCAACCAAGTTGTTCTGTTATTATTATTTGGTAGGATTACATATATATAAGTTTATGCTTCTACCCACTCTTTTTGAACCATTTTTCATATGTTTTTATTTTTTTTTTTATTTTTATTTTTTTTTAGATTTGTCATTAATAAAAACTTTCTAAACCCCCAAAAAATTTAATAAAACCAAAACTTTCAATGCTCATATTTTGGCCAGGTAACCCCGCAACCAGCTGCTGATGCACACAACATGAAGCGCTGCTCAACTTTGGCCCAGCAAAGAGTTGGAGCCGGGATAGAACCGGTTTTGAGAACCAGGAGAGCCGGTGCTTAGGCAGTCGAAAGCCAAACAACCGGTGCCAAGTCTGGCTCTGGCTCCGAACCAGCGCTGTTGAAAAGCCCCCTTTGTGTATGCGTGGGTTCTGTCTGGGTTCTCCGGCTTTCTTCCACTGTCTAATAACATGCATGTTAGGTTAGTTAGGTTAAAACGCCCCTCGGGAGTGAATGTGAGCGTGAACAGCAGTCTCTCTGTGTGCGCCTTACGGTGGACTGGTGACCTGTCCCTGTCCAGTCCTCTCACCTGCTAATCGCTGGGACAGGCTCCAGCTTCCCCGCCACCCTGAATAGGACTGAGCGTTATAGAAAAATCATTTTATATCTCATTTACAGCCCGCTTTCTAGAACATTTCATCCAAAAACATGGACAAAACTAAGGTTTTTCTGACAATTGACGGTATTTTTCTCAGCTGTTGAGCGATAAATTAGGTATATTTAATCTCATTTGCTTATTCAAACATAAAATTTCAGAAAACTTGTAATACATGAGAATCTCAGTGTGAGGATTAAAGCAGCTCAAAGTGAAGGTGATTCATTCATTTTCTGAGCTGCTTAATCCAATTAAAAGTCGTGGGGAAGCTGGAGCCTATCCCAGCAATCACTGGGAGAGAGGCTGGTCCAACAGGGACAGTCCAGTTTAGAGCAACCAGTGAAGCTAACATGCATTTCATTGGACGGTGGGAGGAAGCCGGAGAGAAACCACACATACAAAGAGAAAGGCCGAGGTTTGAAACAGCACCTTTCTGTCTGGTGCGAACCACCACGCCACCGTGCAGAAGCGCCGGACCTGATGCGGGTTTCCGTCTCTCCCTCCACAGAAGTTGTATGTTTGGACTGAACATGTGGTCTCTTTCCTCTACAGTCATCTACAGCACCAAACTCTACCGCTTCTTCAAGTACATCGAGAACAGAGACGTGGCCAAGTCGGTGCTGAAGGACAGAGGGCTGAAAAAGATCCGACTGGGAATAGAAGGTTTGTTGTTTCTGGGAGAACTGGTTGTGTGATGGTTGCAGGAGGCTTCGGTTTCTCAGATCAGGGCGACTGTTTGTCAGCTTACTTGGCAGCTTATTCTGGGATGTTCAGCATCTCTTAGACCTCCACCCAGACCAGGCAGGGTTTGCTGCTCCTCTGCTTCCTCTTTAAACGGGAAGTTTGAGCCAGTCAGGCTTGGTTTAACTTTAGAGACTAGTCTGAACCGCCCGCTGTGTCCTGCCAGAAGCAGGGGGGCCGTTTATCCACACAAGTCAGAAAACTGGCATCTTTTCTATCAGTGGTCACTGAGGGGGGGCAGTCTGTCCTTCCAACCAGCATTCCCAGCACCATGTTCATGGACAGCGGTGCAAACAGACTGGATACCACACCGGGTCAGGATTGGCCTACAGAGGTTACAACATAGAAGTTGGTCTCCAAAACTTTTCACCAGTTCAGTCTGTGCCACTGTAGCACTGGTACGTTGTTCAGGACTGGATCCAGTGGCTTGTAGTGAAACAGTAAAGACCTGGTTTGGAGTCTTGGTATGAAGCAACACTTAAAGGACTAGAGTCATTAATGGAAACGTTGTAATTAATTAGTTATTATAAACAAACCTTCGTGGTTCAAATCCAGTCTTTTTATGATGGTCTGAACATCACAAATGTGATTCATATGTGGTCTGAGCCGTCACGCGCCGTTTCATCCAACTTCCATGTCATCAGCTCATTGGCTGGTAGGATTGTTACAGCGGTGGCGCCGTCCTGCCAGCGTCGGAGCGTTTTGGCTCATCTTTCAGGAGGATTCAGTTCTGGGACAGCAGATATGGAGGACCCATGTGGCCTGGTTCACACTTGCACCGCACATTTTTAAAAATGTTTTATTTTGTTTTATCAATAAGAATACATACACAAAGACAAAAAACAAAAAGATGCTAAAAACCAAAAGGCTGGGGTTAGTAGAGACATCAGTTACAGATAAAATAAAAAACATAGCGGGTACATTATAAAATAAAGTGGGATGTGTTTCTTCTTTCTATACAAAGCTCTTATTATTACAGTCATTTACATTGATATGACCAAGAAATGGTTTCCATATTCTTACAAATTGGTTTTGGGGTGCAGAAGACGGGTCAGGAAGTCCAGAGGTAGATGTTCTGTTGTCATCCTGTTATTGAAGGGACTTTATCTGAAATCCATTGCTGAAGAATGTTTTCCAGGCACAAAAAGTCAGAACATTATCCAGTTTATTCTTATATTTATCTGTTATTTGGCTACTGGAAAGACCAAAAGCACGTTTGACACAAGCACCCGGCTTTCCAGATAAAAGAACGTCCAGATTAAAAAAAAAAAAAAAGACGTCTTTAGCAGCCAGAGAGTTAAAGACAGACAGACATCACAAGCCAGAGACAGCAGGACGCAGAAGACTGAATGTAAACAATAGATACAACAATATTATTTTATTAGAAGTCATGTAGTTATGTATGATTCAGAGTTTTAGAGTCTGGAAACATAAAAACAAGCAAGACGGCAGCTTGAAATGTCAAGGTCACACAGAGGAGCTGAAAACCAGCAGAGCAGGTGAAAACTGAGGGGTTAACCCACAGGAAAGTTGCTCCAGTTAATCATTCTGGCCAGCCGGTCTCTGGGGAACATACTGGAAAAGTCCGCCAGCCAAAATGCCGTAACCCTGCGTGACAACGCGACTCGCATGGCGAAGGTGAAGGAATCTGCAGCTTCAGTCGTTCTGCAGATACGCTGCGGCTTGTCGATCATTACAGCTTCGTTTTCCACACGGAAACCTGGGAAGCATGTTAAACATTAACCAGTAACACTAGTTACATCTACCTTCGTATTAAGATTCTGAAGCAGCTACAGACACCGTCTCCAATTTGTTTTAGTTTTTTCTTATAAATTATTCTGGAAAACATTTCAATTGGATTCATTTTTATAACCAGTTGCTCTTGTTGAGGGGAGATGTGTGGTTTACTGCAGCCTGGTGAAAACTTACCAAATAACAACAATAAAGTTCATGTTAACTAATTGTTTCATATTTCAGATATCTGAACAGAACTGGAGCATCTGTAAATGTAGCTGAAGTTAGTGATGGGCAAGTTGGTGGAAAACTCTTCGTAAGTTCTGTCATCAAGCATCAAGACTCTGTGACTGGGAATGTGACGCAGTCTGGTTGAGCTGCATCAGGACGACGTTTTCCTTTCTGCTTGTGGCGTTATCTCTCGCTTCCTCATGGTTGTTACGACCCAGACTCTCCCAGACAAGAAAGACTTGTGGCAAGGTGTTCATATAGACCAATACAGATTTATTGTCCAATGGGGGAAGACGAGGCAACAACAGACCAGAAATGACCTCAAAATAGCCAAACCAAAAGCAAAACAAGCTCATAAAGCAGTTCTCCAAACAAAAGCAGCACCAGTTTAACTATTTAAAAAAAAACTAACAGATGTAACACTTTTACAGCCACAAACGAGATATAAGAACTACAAACAAGAACAAAACAAGAGAAAACAATGCAGCTCTGTCAAAGTCCTCTAGAAATACAAAAGTTCAAAGTCACAACGCAAGCTGAGGGCAGACCACTACTGAGCCAGTGGCTGCCGTTGAATGAAGGACTCCTGGTGTCTTTTAAGTCCTGGCGATTAGTGGAATCAGCTCCAATTATCCAGGGTGGAGATGAGCATGTGACAGGAAGGACCAATCCCAGCCAGGAGGCAGCAATCAGAGCTGTGTTTGAGCTGAAGGTTATCTGAGTTAGTAGGCTGAAGAGCAAGAAAACAGGCAGCCGTAACACTGGTTCTGGTGTTTCGGCTCACTGGTCCCGTCGTCTGCAGGTGGAGCTGAGGAAAGTCAGACTCATCGATGCCAAACATGCATAAACCCAGCAGCTCTGGGGGGGGAAAGCATGGACGCTGCTAACTCAGCTGGTTAGATGTCTTGAAGACAAGCCAGCAGATCAGTTTTTTTTTCTATCTGTGAGGTAAATCTGATGAATGATGAGGATTTGTGATTGACTTTCCTCCTGAGCGTAGACAGGAAGGTCCATGTTACTCCACTCGTCTGGGAAAGGAAGAGCTGCAGTCCAGTTCGCTTCGCACAAAGTCTGCCGGTGTCAGGAAACCGCATTAGCTTCGTTTAACGTCACTAATCGATTTATATTGGACGTAATTCTGTCTGAACTCTGGTTGCTTGGCAACTGATCAGAGCTACAATGATTCCACTTCCTTTTTTTTTTTTTTTTTTGTCCTCTCCTTCAGGATATCCGACCTATAAAGAGAAGGTGAAGCGGCGCCCCGGCGGCCGTCCGGAGGTCATCTACAACTACGTCCAGCGTCCCTTCATCCGCATGTCCTGGGAGAAGGAGGAAGGAAAGAGTCGCCACGTGGACTTCCAGTGCGTCAAGTCCAAGTCCACCACCAACCTGGCTGCGGCCGCTGCAGACATCCCCCAGGACCAGCTGGTCGTCATGCACCCTCCCGGGCCGCAGGTGGATGAGCTGGACACGCTGTCGCAGCCGGCGGAGAACAACCCGGCCCCCCCGCCAGCGCAGGCCTACGAGGGGTCGAACCAGCAGGCTCAGGACCACCCGGGCCAGGCGGCGCACAGCCTCCCCCACGGCAACCAGCAACACAACAGCAGCCACACTCAGGCCACTTACCACTACGATCCGGACCCCGACACGCCATCGCCCTCTGCATGACACCCTCCTCCTCCTCCTCCTCCTCCTCCACCACCACCGCTGTTCACACTGCGAGCAACAAGACCTGTCGTTAAACACACACAACAAAACACTCCACACACTCATTCTATCAGCACAAAAACCTGGCAAATGATGAGCACACACACACGATCTGCTTGTTGCTTTCAGCGTGAACGCCGACACCCCCTCCCCTCCCCCTCCTGAGTGGCTCAGCACCACTTTGCCTTCCGATGCACCTCTGCTGCAGCTGTTCAGGCGACACGGCGTCAGAGTCGACATGAAGCACATCAGCAGGCATCCTCACCCGACTCTGCTCACGTCACCAAAGCAGGGTTCAATCTGTACATGTGAAAGACAGAGTACTGCTTTACATGATGGTGAAGCATGCATGAGAGCTGCGAGTGTGTGTGTGTGTGTGTGTGTGTGTGTGTGTGTGTGTGTGTGTGTGTGTGTGTGTGTGTCTGTACCTCAGTGGGAAAGTGGATTTCAGTGCCTCTTTGTATATTTTGGGAGGTCAGTGTTAGATGTGAGAAAAGTCACATTTTCCGGTGTAAAAAGCCTTGAAAAGGTTTTGTTTTACACAACTTAAGATGTTTTATTCCAGTTTTGTTTTTACCGTTTGAGTCCTGACGGTGGAGCTGCACAGATCCGTCTTCACTGCTGCGAGCACACAGATGTCAGAAAGAGATGTCCGACACAGTTTTCTAATAAACCGTATTCACAGCTTCACGACTCACCTCTTGTTTCCTAAAAGCAATCCAAACATCTCCCGTGTGGACAGAAAAGTCCCACATTTAGGCTTAACAGGTGCTGAACACTGAACTCGGCCTGGACCAGAACCCGCCTACGGGTCACAGCATGATGTGTGAAGATCTCTGTAGAGACCAGGAAGCAGCAATTCTACCAACATGAGAAGAGCTCCACTTCCAGCGAACCACACAAGGAGTCGTATGAAGCCGACTCTGCTGGTCACTGAGCCGTCTCATTGCTGTGGGACAAAAACACGTCTTGCTGTTGTGTGATCAGAAGTATTATAAACTAAACACACACACACACTTTATTCATGCTCCCATTAAAGTAAGAAGGGGAGAAAACAGCTTTCACCACGTTACAGTGTAGCAAGGTTTTTGTTTTTTTTTTTTTAGAAATCCTGAGCTCCGCCTCCTGCTGTGACCTCATCACACCAAAGTGACTAAAATCTATTTAAAATAGATGAAACTTAAGTTTTTTCTAACAAACTGCTCCCTCTCTTTCCTCTGATCGTCCCGTCTCCTCTCGCATCCCTCCCACCAAAGTGCATCGACAGCATCTAAAGTTGTCTGCACCGTCCTTAGTTTGTGTTTGTCTGCAGTAACTAACCACACGTCTGTTCAGTCGTCCACACTGAGTGGACAGAACTCCACATGGTGTGTTTACAACAAACAGGGACATGTTCTATCTAGATAGATCTATATTATTTATGTGTTTGGTTCAGAGGTGGCAACTCCCAGTCCAGGAAGTAAAAGTCCTGCCATGTTTTTGGATCTACCTGTACATTCAGAACAGGTGTTTTCCACTAACAGGCTTGTTTACCTGGTAAATAAACTCTGCTCATTAAATTCAGCCGTTTGGTGACGGGTTGGAACAGCTGCCGGACTTACCACCTCTGGTTGGGTTAATAATTACTTAGTATTTAGTGGCTCTTCTGTAAAATATGAGATTACTTGTTTGTAAAGTAACTTCACTACTTATTTACTTTTACGTTACTACAGGCTATGTAAGGTTCCCTGCAGCTCTTTAACTACACGTTGTTGCATAATTTAGATCTATTAACGCCTCCCTGGAAGATCAGCACCCCCTTCAGAGTCAACCTCCAGCTCGGGTCTCTGATGTAGGTTTTCACTGTGCACACTGAAGGAAATTATGTTATGAAATATCATCTTGTAACCATTAAACATCCTTGAAATAATTCATATATTAGACACAGATAAGTATTTATAATTTAAGCCGGCGTTTGTCAGTCGGATCCTCTGTGTTTTAGTGTTTTTACACACCTAGATGGCTTGTTGACAGACGTACACACAACTCAATGAGGAAGTCCATTAATCTGAATCGGGAGTAGGAACATGTCTTATAAGACGTGCAGAAAAGTCCTGAGGACCTGGACCGAAAAACAGGGATTTAAAATTGTAATTATTTTACTGTTCTGCCTTAAAAGATGGAGTGTGAATGGGTGATTAAAGACAGTAGCCTCATTATCTGCAGGTTTCTGTCTGTTTAATGACGCAGTCACAACCAAATCAGTCATAATCTGGAGCAACGTCAATTGATTTGGAATTCATAACTTTATTCAATTTGATTAAAAGACAATTAATTGGAAAAGGCATAAAATAGAAAGTACAGATATCAGTCTTCTTCCCTCAGTCGGCTTCCCCGACCAGCTGAAACTTCTTAAACCTGAGGAGCAGCTTTTACTTCAAACCCTAAACTCTACATTTATGACCCACACACACACACACACACCACATGTAACGGGGTGATACTGACACATAAAATGAATGTATGATGCACTGCAGCCGGCAGACCATAAAATAAACGCTGAAAAATTCACATGTTTATTTGTTAAATTAATTACATTTTCATCAACTTAGTATTTTATAGTTTATTCATGTATTAATTTCCAACTTTCATTTGAAACAATCTTTTAATAATGATTTAGTTCTGTATTACGTATTTCATTGTGGCACAAATCTGTACAAATATTCCCCTTTGTATGAAGTTCTCTGCCCTCCATCGGTCTCCAGAAGTCTTTCCAGCAGGGAGATTGTCATCATGCACGTTCAGCCAACAAATCTGCAGCGACTGTGTGATGTTTTAATGTTTCCGTCTTGCTGAATGCATGGGGAATTCAGATTTGACCAAAAACAAAGAACATTAAACTTCAGATGCTGGAATGAAGCCAGCCTAAAGAAATAACTTCAGTTCTTTTGTTATAAAATCATCAGAGGGTTTCTGAAGGTTTTGGCAGAATATGAAAGAAATATCTAAAAAAGCTGGAAACAACCTGGAAAAGGAAAAGAGAGGAATAAAATATGCATCCGCTGCAAGGATGATTATTTCATGCAGCAGCTCAAAGTGTTGGCTCATGCTTGAAATAACTTTCTGGGGCCACGAAATCAAAGACACAAACAAACCATGTTGGTTCTTCTAATTTTCAAGTAACATTTGCACATTTAAGATCTCTTCCACTGACCTCCCATCAGTTGCCAGGGGGAAGAGAAGCAGCGAGCGTTTCCTTCAGCTCGTCTCCGTGGCGAATCTTCCTGCAGCTGGATGGCAACATCATTTAAAAATACCACAGGACGCTCTGATTGGCTGAGGGAGCACATCAGGTAAAAAGCAGAGTCCTGAACAAACTGAAAGCTCTTTCTTGCTCAAAGACAGAGAAGGAAGCTCGTATTTAGTAGCAAAAAAAAAAAAAAAAAAAGACCCAAATCCACCATGACAGAAAACAAATAATTTTTATTTTAAAAATATTTCACTGCTGATACATACAATACACTCATCATACTCATATATATTTGCATAAAGTATACTCTTAACATGATAATATTTAAAGATTTGATACATTATTGTCAGGTGGGGAGGGTATATCAACAAGGAGAACACTTTAATGTAGTGTGTAGCGTTAAAAACGATGAAACAGAAAACCACTAGAGTAGATATCAGAGAGGACCTCGCCAGCTGCTTGCCGATTGGAGGAGGAGGGTGAAGGGGCGGGGCCTGAGAACAAACAGCTCCACCCACAGGGGTGTGAGGAGAACCTTTAATTGGACGCAAGACGTTTCAGCGTCGAGTTAAAGATGCAAAACCTCTGCCTGTATGGAAAGCAAACGGCTCACTTCCAAGATTCACGTTAGATTTCATCACATAAATGTTTACAAAGTAAATATAATCACAACATTAACGTTAAAGCTTCGTTTCCAAACAGGGTTTTCAGATATTTTAATACTCAGTTTTGCTGGTAAGCAAAGAAAAAGTTGCATTTTATTTGGAAAGGTGTCATATTTTTGTGCAAAAAAATTAAATTCGAAAGATATTTTTATCATAAAGGAAGACAGTTTAAGCTACTTTTAAAATCCTTTTTCTTTAAACTTGGAAAAAAAAATCCGGGTAAGGTTATATTTTTTCATACTTTACAACATGCTTATATCAATCACATAAGATCAATCACGGTAAGAAGCTGATTTCACAAAAATGACTTCAATACTGGTACTGACAAGGACTTCAATACTTCCGTCTTCACACACGATGTCTTAGACCTGCAGGTTAACACACTCCCTCATTTGGCCTGTGCAGAGAGAACATGGTCACTGTGTGACTACAGCAGGTTGTTTTTAATCCAGAGGATTTTATAAAATCTGAAAAAGATTTAAATATCACCAGATTTTCATAGTTTTGAGCAGTTAAACTGGGATTAGGATTGCATTTACAATGCTGTGTTGTTTTCTTCTTTAAAGAGCAAAATCTCACGCTTTTTTTTTTTTTTTTTTTTTTTTTTTTTTAAATTATATATTTTTTTTAATAAGGTCTAAAATGTGTGTCTGGGATCAGGAATTAGGTGGTTTTTTTTATTATTAAAATGACTTTTTTCAACATACATTTCAGAAATGCAAAGAAAATCTAAATTTTTCACTAGCATTATTTCTAGCATTTAAACGATTTATCTGGTTCCAGGTTTTTATTTTTTTTTTAATTTTTTTTTTTAAGGTTGTCATCAGAAAATCAAAATTTTTTTTTCTTCTTTCACAACCGAACAAAAAAAATTCTAATCAATTTCTTCACAGGTTATAAATATTACAATTTTTTTTTAATACTAAAAATATTTAAACAAGTTGAAACTGGTTTGCTAAACAAGTCTTGCGTTTTATAACAACTTTGGCCCAAACTCCACATTTCTTTCCATACAGGCAGCTAGCAGGGCTCCTCCTGTGTCCTCCGCGGTTCCAGTCCCGATCGGACCAGATCGGGACTGGAACCTCTGGGCGGCAGAGAGCTGGCGAGGTGAAGAAGTTGTGTTGAGGAAACTCATCAATATGGAAGAAAAACTGACGCTGAAATGAAATTTTCCATCCAGGCCGGCCGCCTCTCCTGCGCCCCGTTCACCGACATGGGACGCGATCGGAGGACGCCGAGTGGCTTCTTCCCCATTATAATGTCCTGCTCTTCATCTCCACAACCGTTCCTCTGTTTCGTTACTGGTTCCCAGTCTATAGCCCTCTGCGCTGACAAGGTAGTTTGCATTGACAGTTGTGTGTAACCACAGTACATCTGCTCACCAAAAAAATGCTTAAAGTGATGAAAATCAGAAGAAACAGCAGCGTTTCCTGGTTAAAACCGCGTCCTGTAAACGTCATATCTGCTGAAACTCATTTAAAATCTACTTTTAGCTCCTCTAATCGCCAAAGCAAATCAAACGGGCCTGGTTTTTTTTTTGTTTTTTTTTTTTTAAATACAAGCCAATTTCCTGATACCAAACTGGATCAGTCTGAGAAAACAGGGTTTAGCGACACAGGCTGAAGTGCTTCATCGGTGTAGGAGGAAGATGAGCAGCTGGGAATCCTGCGACTGACACCACAGCTTCGTATCTTAGTGAGATGATGCTAAATAGCTTGTAGGATGTGTTTACCTGGGAAAACCCGTCCGCAGGTAAATGGCAGTGAAGACGTGTCCTCATAGAAGAGCACCTGAATCGTCTCGGAGCTGAACTCTTCCTCCCGAGTGCAACGTTACTCGCATGGACGCGCACGTCTGATTCTTCCGCAGAGACATTGGGAGGGGTTTGATTTTGCTAAAATGTGCAGGAGAGACGAAAGCAGCAGGTCTTCACAAGTCCAGCTCAGGTTTCTGGGCAAAACTACAGGCTCATGGCGTTCCCGTCTCCGCCATCCTCCTGACCGCCACATGGAAACCGTTCAGAGGAAAGCAGGAGACAGGAGGCCTGCCTGCCCTCTTCCTTCAGGTCTCTTCTCACCTCCGACACATTGAGAGCATGCAAACTGGGGAAAAGGAGCTATCCCAGCATGCACTGGGTGACTGCTGACCTCCTCGCAGTCTGCATCACATCTGAGCAACAAACGTGACTCATCGGATACCGTTAGACTTGATCTTTCCTTTGTCCATCCCAGTTTCCTTTTTGGCCTTTAGAAGGGCAGAAAAACCGTTGAATTTGGCGCTTAACTCCTCGCCTCCACTGGCTGCGTCGGGCGGAGGGTCGGTTTTAAGACTAGAGATGACAAAACTACCCCAAATCTCTGACATCACAGGACATGGACAACCTTTGTCAAAGTTTCTTTACCAAGTTGTTGTAACTTATTAGAACCAGATTAGTGTTTTATAATCAAGTGTTTGTATTTAGGAGGTCGTATTAATATACTGATGTTTAACTAACAGGATGACTTTGAGACCACCAGATAAGACACTTGTTAACTTGTTAACCATGGATTTCATCCCTTTGGACTTGTGAAGACCTCCAGCTTTACTTTGCTTCCTGCAGAAGAACCGCAGGATGTCTCAGACGACGGGAAAAAGGCCGAATCTGCTGAAACGATGAAGACGAGCTGCAGCTTGGAGACAAATAAAAGCTCGTGTTAGTCGAGGAAAACAGCAGCTAGCCGTCTTTTACTAAAATCATCTCATTATCTGATGTGAGTTTAACTGACATACACCTGATTGTGTGTGTGTGTGTGTGTGTTGTTTTTATAACTGAGGAGCCTTTCGTATGAGCGGGGTGTTCACACACACACACACATATGGGGACTTGAACAAACAGTTACTGCTTAGAGGATGTTGACACGGCTGCAGCAGGACGCTAAAATCAAGCGCTCCCCCACCCCAACGCCTTACCACCCCACATAAAACCATCAACAACTGTCCATGAACGTCTCATGAGTCCTGTGTTGGTTTTTGAGGAGGGGGGCGTGCGATTGGCTGTTGACCTGGCGACGACAGAATCCAGAGCCACTGCTGTGAACAGAGCGCAGTCTGTGAAGGAACCTCGATACGTTAGCACCACAATCCCACAATGCACATTTCAGTCTGTTGTTAAGAGCAATGGTCTCTCGCCGTGGCGATGTTAGGAAGCCGACGTCGTACAAATGACGCATCATTTGGAGCAGGAGCTATTTAAAAACCTGCCCGCCTCAGTGAAGTTCAGGTCCGCCTACAAGGAATGATGAATCAAAGAAGTAGGAGTGAAATCTAAGCAACCATCCAGTCCAAAGTGGATGCAGCATCTAAGAGATACAATCTCTTCTTCTGTGGAAGTAAAACTCTTTAGTATCTACAGACTCGTCACTTCGAATACTCGCTTGTGGAGACGGGCATGTTGGTGGTGTAGTTGTGTACAGGGCAGGAAACGTGGCGGCCAGAACGCCGCCTGACTGAGCGCTCTCCATCAGTGGCTCTTCCCTTCCAGCTTCCTCACAAAGGCCAGGGCAGGTCGCTGAAGTCGACGGGGCCGCCCAGGCCGGCGTCCGCCTCCAGTAGGGACATGATGACCGCCATGGCCGCCTCGTCGTTGCTGGGGCTGCTGGAGCCGGGCTCGTCCATTATGTCTATGCTCAGGTGGGAGTTGTCACCTAAACGGAGGGCGAGTTGATTAGAAGAGAAGGCTGACACAAAACAGAGAGAGTGTGTGATGGTGTGTCTTACTCATGATGGACTGGTTGGAGTACGGGTAGCCTACAGAATCAGGTCCAGGGATGATCCCCGTACTCGGCAGGTCAGGTGTCCCGCCGTTCTGAATCTAAGGAGGCGACACATAAACACACGGATCAGTTTCCAGCCTGAATCAAGTGTTTCCACCAAGCGGCAACCTCCAGCGGTAAAAAGTGAAGCCAAAGTGTATAAAACTGCAGTTCCCCCTCCATCCACTAGGGCAGGCCTCTTCAAACGGCGGCCCAGAACCAACTTCTATGTGGCCCAGCTTATGCAAAAAAATAAACATATTAATAAAGAACCTTCAGTCATTCTTTCACTGATTGAGTAGCCTACAATCCTACGGTTGTGCAGACCATGAATGCAGCCTTTGGTTGCCTAGCAACATTAACTCCAGCGCATGTTGTTGTGTTTTGAAGTTGTAAGAGCAGCGCCAGCAAGCACGTCACTCTCTGACCCTAAAAACCCGCAGTTAACAACGAAAACCGCAGATTTAACCCCGCCTGAACTGATTAGTTTTTGTTTATTTTTCCGTCACATTCGAGCGCCGAACCGATGTGTTTAATATGCAATGAGTGTATGGCAGTTTTTAAAGACTATAACGTAAGGAGGCGCCACATTGAGAAGTTTAGTTTGACAAGATCTTTTTATGTTAAAAGTTAGGAGAAAAATGAGTGAATTTTTTATACGACTCATCCGTTTAGAAGTATTTTCATCTAAAAATTCTGTATATTTAGGGGCGTGTCCTTTTGATTGACAGGTGCCAGATCTCCCTCTGCAAGCAGGCAGAGTGTAAAACAGCCGCGTTTTAGCCGGTTAACAGCGTGGGTTAGTTTTACCTCCGTTAGTTTATTAGCTCCTGTTAGCTACAGGCAGCTTGGAGTTCACTAGATATCAATCATCCACCATGACGCTCACAGCCCTCCTTCTCAGCTCTACCTTTTTGCCCATTTTTGTATTCACTTGAAGAGATGACACACGTGATGCTGCTAAGATGGCGACGGTGGGAACTGCCCAATGAGCTTCAACTCAGCTCTTAAGAAACTTTTGGGTGACGTCACGAAGTCTCCGTCCATCTTTTATATACAGTGAGTGGTTTCCACTCGTTTACCTTCAGCCACAAGAGACGTGACGCATTAACTCCTCCACGAGAACAAAATGCAACACAAATATATGATTAGAAGCAAATATTCTCACTGACATGACTGAGGGCTGCGCTGATGCCCAGCGGCGGGTTCAGTCAAAGCAGTGGAAAACCGGCTGAGACAACAAGAACGCAGCAGAACGCGATGGTGCATGGGCCCTGAAAGCATCGCTGGGTGTTCATTTATTCATGTGTAGAGAAAGTAGGAAAGCTGTAGGAAGTTTCGTTGTTATTGGAAGAAGTGCGGTCTGCTGCGGCTGCACGTTGAAAGTTTGATCTGAGGCGACTCTGGAAACAGACTCTGTTATGGTCTCTTCTAGTTTTATGCAAATACATAAAAAAAAAAAAAGAAAAAAAAAAGAGGATGTATAAGAAGCAAATGTTTCTTTTCTTCTCTCACTTCTTTCCCAGTTTCACAAACGTGTCTTTATTTTAACCTTCGTAGGTCTTCAGGGATTTTTTTACATAAATCTTTTGACCTCTGATTTTGGCCACCATCCACGGTAGTGATGAAATCCTTAAAGTTCCTGTTATTCTCAAAACATGGCGCTCAAAGTGAGAAGGCCTCATTATGCCTTCATACTCTCAAGTTTTCTCCTAGGAGTTCACCTCCAAGCTCTGACGCAAGTTTTACACAACATACACAGTTCATGATCATACACATCCAGAAAGAGGCATAAAGAGAGGCAGAGCAGCAAACTGCAGAGGTCTGAGCTGCCATTATTCACCTGGCAGCTTCTTTCTTTTATTCCTTTAACTCAAGGGTGTCCAAAGTTGGTATATGAGGTCCGAAGTCCTGCAGGTTTTCCATGTTTCAGCCATTAACACACCTGGCTCACATTAAATGGACCCAACAACTTGTGAAGTTTTACACAAGGACAGAGTAGTCTGAGTCAGGTGCGTTGCAGCAGGGATGCATGGAAAACATGGAGGATCGGAGCTGGACACCTCTGCTTTAACTGGTCACAAACTGGTCAGCTATACTGCAGCACTGCTGCCACGGCTTCCAGTGGGACGGTACTCCATTTACTTCATTTCATCGGGGTACACGTCTGCAAGGACCCCAAAGTAGGAGTAAGATGATGGAGGAACTGCTCCGCGTCGGTTGTTAGCGTAGAGCAAAAAGGGGCCTTTAGTGTTAGTTGTGCTGATGTGAGCGTTAATAAGCCTGTAAAATAAGCCTCTGCCCTCCAGTCGGTGCGCACCGTTGGGTTCTTCCTGATGATCTTCTGTATCATTTTAATAGCGGTGAATTCTAGAAACCAGGTAATCATCATGTAAACAGGCTCATTGATGAAGTTGCTGTTCATGTGTACAACAGGCCTACTGCACGTGTTTTACCTTCTTGCCCCCTGGGGAGCAGGTGTCAGGTGGAGGGGTGCTGGTTATATTCAAGGGGCTGGAGCCACAGCTGGATGGGGACGAGCCTCGAATCCTGAAAGACATGACACGTTTTCAGTGTTCCTGGTGTACTCATCTGGTCACTGTAACTTTCATCATGAACCACCACCGCAGCCGTGTTCATACCTGGCTTTAAAACAAAAAAAACATCCGCGGTGCATCAGACTCTCGTTTGTTTTGAGCGACCACGTCTGACTGAATCTCATTTACCTGCTTTGAGTGCCACTATTTTATATTTCACGTCCCGCGTGAGTTGAATTTGCAAAAGCGTCCGGCTACAGATGCAAAACACAACAGTTAAATCCATGCACTTACCCCTAATTATGTGCATGTGAAAGCTGAACCATCCTAACCTGAGGCTGGTCGCACAAGTCCCTCACTCTAAGCTGGGTTATGCAACAGCTAGTACAGCTTTGTGCAAAGCAAATGGCTAATTATAGGAGCAGGTACCTGCTGCAAAGCAGGACAAATTCTCTGCTTCCTTCCAGCAGAGGCGTGTCAGCCGAGTCGGTGCTCCTTCAGCAAGACGGACAACACGAACATAATTAGTGCTGCGTTATTATCGCTGCTATTGACTGGCACTCAGAAGATGGAAGAAGATATGGCTGTTTCGATGATTCAGGCACATTTTTGGGAACGGGAATAATTTTGTGAATCACCTGAACTTCATTTTGCAGCTCATACAGATCCAAGTTATTATTACTAAGTTATTACATATTATTACTAAGTGCTAGTTTTGTATCGTGACCGCTCTTTGCTTGTCTTATGAGCTCATCGTGGAAAGGACGGCTCTTTCTGGCATGTTTATAAACAGCTTACTAGTGTAAAACATTTAATGTACATGTAAACAATACATCCTATGAGCTCAAGACAAAAATACAATCCTCTACCTAGAAAACACACGCAATGACGGAAAACGCAGCAAAACCGAGTAAAAGGGGGATTTTCCTGTGTTATCATGACAACATGATTGAAGATGTATTAAAGCTGGGGTAGGTAATGTTGGGGAGTTAGGAAGATGTGAAAGTAGCACCCTGTCTTGGCTCCTCCCCCTCTGGTTTTACTCCTTGCGTGATCCGAGGCTTTCTTCTTACCTCCGCCAAGGAGGTTATGTTTTTACCTGCATTTATCTGTTTTTGTTTAAGATAACTCAAAAAGTTATGGAGTTGTTGGAAATGTGAAAAGAAAGAACAGATTTAATGTTGGTGGTGATCCGGATCACTGTTTGGATCCAGGAACTTTGTAGAGGCCTTGGAGGAGGTTTGCGGACTCCAAGTGCTTTTCTAGTTCGCAGTTTTTTTCAACCAACAATTTTCTCTTTCTCGGCTGTTTAGCAGGAGGCGGCAAATAAACCGAGTCGGGTCGGGAAATCCTTCCTGCATTTTCTCAGCCATGTTTGCCTTCCGAGTTTCATCTTCACTACTTTGTATTTTCATCCTAACACGCTATTTATATGCAGGGTGTGGCTATCAGGGATGTGCTGCTGGAGGGGGAGGAGGGGAGCCGGGAGAAGAAACTTATGGAATATAAGAAACTAACAACTTCATTTTGGTCCAAACAGTTTTAACAGATTTACAGTAAACTGAGGGGTCTAACTATATTTTTTATTGTTCATGATTACAAAATGTACAGACTACTATCAGGACGAGGAACCACTTCACCCAGAGTAAAAAATGTCTGAGCAACATTACCTTCCCCAGCTTTAATGGAGACAACGTATCATTTTTGCAGCGTTTCAGCCATTAGCAGATGTCTCAGTGGTAATTTTCCATTTAACTTTCATGTTTTCTAAAAAATGGAGAAATGACTCAGAGAACATGTGAAACGCTTTGACCCTGCACACAGTTTCTTCCAGAAGCTTTCCGGCTGCCAGCGTGTACAGCAGGCTTCTGCTATCTGATAAATCACGCCCTGGCTTCGCTCTGCGACACCTCTTATCTCTGGTCTACATTTTAAAACGAGGCCACTGTGGGTTTTTTTCATTGCAGGGATAAACAGGCTTTTGGAGTCGGACAGCTTTTTTTTCTTTTTTTTTTTTCTACAGCTTTGCTGCTCTCACCTCTGAATCTCCATCACCTCCTCCGCTATCATGCGGCCAATCTTCCCGGCTCCTGGTCTCGTACCACCGGGGATGCCAGGCACAGTCTGCAGCGCCCGTCTCCCCCCGCCTGCAGATCAGTAGCAACCAGAAAATGAGGAAATCACTCACTAAATCAGTTTCTTTTTATTTTTATTAGCCATGAATGTAGGGAGGGAGGAACTACTTCACCTTCTGAGGTCAGAACACTGTCCATGCTTTGTGGAGAGGCAGCAGACTGAGGGTAATCTGATCCTTCCAGCATTGGACACCTAGAGAGAAGCATCACATTCTGTCCATCTGCATCGTGTTTTTTGGGTTTTACGGCTCGACATGTTCAGGTGTCTGGATACTTACGACACAACAGTGTTGGTAGAGACGATGTACTCCACCTCCTTGGTCCAGGGGTTCATAAAGCTGAACCATCTGCTCCTCAATGTGATGAAGGAGCCGTCTTTGATTTTAAATTTGTAACAATTGGTGTTGATCTTCTCCCTCATCTGCAGCACTGTGAACATTGGAGGTAGAAGAGCGTCATACGGTTAGTCATTTCTCTCCTGAGCGCCGTCAGTGGAAAACTGCAGGTCTCACAGCTGGATACCTTGTCTGTGACACTCTGCCAAGTGGCCGATGTCATCCTGGTGGAAATACTCGTAGAAGGAGGTTCCGAGTAGCTCTTGGGGCAGGTATGCTAGAATCGCTGTGGCTCTGGAGAAACAAAAACACACAGGGTGTGTGTGTTTTTTTAATCAGCTTCTGGTATTTAGCTCCTCAGAAGAACAATCCTACGATGGCTGAGGTGTTGAGCAGAATGTGAGCGGCTGTGACTCGGTCCAAACTGTGATTCCCAGACAGCTGGGTCACAGCTTCTCCATAACGGTGTGTTCAGACCAAACATGTTTTGAGCGTCCAGAGCGGCAGGTTTCCATGTAAAGTCTATGGGGAGGCGCGGCAAGGGGGCGTCGAGCTTTCTCGCATCACGTTTTGAGTGTCGGCATTCTGCGCGTCAAAAGCCAGAGATGGGCAAAGCTGAACTTTTGCCGCTTGACGCGGGGCGTCAACCAATCAGAGCGATCAGCTTACAGCTCCTGGAAGATTCCTGTGGTGAACCCAGACACGGGGCTGAGATGCCATTACTCCGGGCAACAGTTAGTTTTTTTTTTAGCAAGGAATGGTTATCTTGAGTATTACTGATTTGGCAACGTAGCAGGATACTTTAGGGTTAGGGGGCGGCTCTCTGCTGAGTGTGGCTCTTGTTGCATTAACACTGACTATCACTGCCCTACGACAACGTCCTCTAGCTTTATTTATTAAATAAAACCATGCCATATCTCTACTGAATCCGCCATCATTCAAACTGACCGGAAGGAAAGCGCCGCCTCCCTCCTCTCTTTTCCGCTGCGTTTGCCGCTCGCTCCAGACACACAAGCGGCAGACGCGGCAGGAGCGTTGGGAGCGTTTTGGGCGTCGGACACAAAAGTGGCAGTTTTAGTGACCAGCGTCGAGCGTTCAGCGTTTAAACGCTCACAGCGCATTTGGTCTGAACACACTGTAAGTCAGACATGTCCAGTCCCTGAGGGCCACAACCCTGCAGGTTTTCCATGTATCCCTGTTCCACCATACCTGACTCCAACTAATCAGTCATTGTGCAGAACTTCATTGGTTGGATCCATTTAATGGAAGCCAAGTGTGTTGGAGCAGGGATGCATGGAAAACCTGCACGACAGCGGCCCTCGAGGACAGACTTTGGACACTCCTGCCATAAGTGCAGCTAATGTGTGAAGTTGCTGGTGGTCAGAGCTATCACAAGTGGTCCAAGGAAGGGAAAGCAGACAGCTAAGGCTTAGCGATGGAAGTAGAGAGAATTCTGGGTTTCTAGGATGCGGGCAACACAGACAAGATGGTGGGATATGAAAATGAAACTGGAATCATTACCAAAATGTGGAATATTGTTGGAATTCGCTTATATATGGACATTTATTTCAACCAATACAAAGGTTTTTCATGATGAGTTAGACAAATGGAGAAGAGTTAGAAGAGAGTTTAATGTGTTGTGATTGATACGTGAGGCCTTCATCTCTTCCCCTCTTCCTCAGAACACCTTTCCTTCATGGCTCAGGGATATTTAGCAGGTAAAGAGATCTACTTTGTGTATCAGCACCCCTAGACTAATGACATGAAGAAATTACTCCATGAAATGTCTCAACTGTTAATATCTATCCTCTGCTTAGTTGGATTTTATTTATTTTTTGCTGTTTGAGAGATTCAGTATCGTGTTTTCTTCATGAATAAGTCTATCATATCCGGATCTGCGAAGCCGTTTCACCAAACGTTGTTTAAATGTTTTCCTTTATCCTGAAAGCTGCGTAGGAAGCAGAATTAGCAAACATTCATTATTAACGCCTCCTGCGTTGGATGGAGTTCAGCATGTCGCGGTGTAAATCAGTCCCACAGCTTCTTTCCTCAGTCTGTAGCCATCATGTCAGCTCATCTCTCCTCTCTCAGATCTCTTTCCCATTCACAAAAAAAACATCTTAAAGCGTTTCACTGATACGACAGAAACTGGGAAAGATTAGGAATCGACAGGATGCTGTTATCCTGCTCACCTCTGGTCGACAAACACGAACTTTCCGTCGATGGCGTGCCGGGAGACGTACTCGGTGGGCTTCACCCTGATGTCTGCCGGACTGGGTTGGGGGACGATGTGTGGGTGAAGGCGGCCGATGGCGACCAGGCAGCTCAGGTTGCAGCCTTCGTTGTCCGGCTCGTTGTCCTCGTCCAGCCCCATCTTGGTGGGCGGCCAGCTCTTCAGGTAGCCTGTGCTGTGGATGGTGCAGAAGCTCTTACGGTCAGCTGTTATGGGAAGAGAAGGAAAAAAGAGAGGGTATGATGAGAGACAGAGGATTCATTCATCTTTATAAAAATCTGATCAGACATGTTTAACAAAGCTACATAACACTGAGAGTTCACAAAGTGTCTTACACAACCAAATAAACCATACTGGCACCATACTGTCTCAGATTTACTTTTCTAATTCAATACTTCTGTCTAGTGCAACATTAAAAGGTCGGTAAAGTAATTAAAGGGGTCAATGACGCATTAACGCAAAACCTTTTTAACAGCGTCTGTTGGTTTTTTTTTTTTTAATATGGGAGGTAAAATCTAAATTCTAATCAATAATAACTTTAAGGTTGTTTTAATCTTAGTTAAAGATTGAAATTAAAACAGATTTAATTTAGGTTGTTTTGTTAGAGGTTGGGACCCTATCCAAGCTATTATCAGGCAAAATAAAGAGGTACACAGTGGTCAGGACATCAGTCCATCACAGGCCAACTCTGACAGAACAAACAACCCGGAGAGAACCTGCACAGACATGCAAACTCCACACAGAAACACCCAGCTTATCTCATACGATTTTACTATTTACTAAGACCAACTGCAGCTCATGTTTGGTGTCACCATGTGTCAAAAAGAGTTTTTTCAGGATAGAGAACCATTATTTTTGTTCCTTATTAAACAAAGACAGAGCGTGCTGATCTTCGGCTGCCCCTAAGTAGAAATTACCATCAGTTCAAGTCATCAACATCAGCAGTTCCCAAACCTTGTGAGCCAAGATCCCTGAGATGATGTAAATGTTTGATCGCGAGAAGCAACAGAGTTGTCCTAATAGTAGTCCCTGAGTGGAAATAAATGTCTGTTAGCAACACGGTGAGTGCAATCTTTTTTTATTTATATACATACTATTATTATGAAAAAGTGATATAACACTGCAGATTTAGCAAACAGATTCCCCAAATAAACCCTACATTTGTGGCTGGACTGTAAACCTCCTGGACAGGATATAAACACCTGGAAAACTTCTAAAGATGGACTTTTAGGTGATGTGCTTCATCACAGTCTTCCCCACAGTTACACACTACTGTTCCTGTTGACAATATGATGAGTGGAGTTTTAATGATCAGCCTCTAAAAAGTCAGAAACTGACTCTAAAAGACAGATGAGCAGGATTTTTTTTCCCTTTGGAAATGACTTATTTGATGAATTCTATTTTAATAAGACTTCTCTACATCCACATGTCCCTCTGAGTCACTGAGGCAGTAAAACCCGACAGATTTCTACTTTGTGCCCAGAATAAAGCAAAGAGCCATGGGGGGGGGGGGGGGGGTGAAGTTTGTGTGCATGAAATATTCAGCGAAACGCTAAAAATACTCAGCATGGGTGGTGAAACTGCTGCGTGGCTTTAAGAGCCTCAGGTTCACTTTAGTCCCCCCACCGAGGAAGTGACGCGCAGCCAGCCGTACGTTTTATCTGCTCTGACCATGAAACATGTTCCAGGTAGAGCTTGTTAAGATGGGAAGAAACTTCTTAGAATTCAGATAGAAGCTGAGGTGGGAGGTTGTGGAGTCAGAATATAACACATTAGGAGGTGAAAAGCTTCACTCTTCAGATCTGAGGATTTATGGAGCCGTTTGTCTCAACACAACACAACACAACTATAGCCGGGAGGTAAATGACTAAAACCCTCTTGCTGACATCCATAACTTGAATTTTTAATCTTCCTACATGGTGTGTGATCTAACGCAGCACTCAGGAGTGCTTCCGCTGCATTTGTCACAGTAGAAATCACGATGCACAATAACATGGGGGGGGTGGTGGACTTTTCCGGTACTTATAACTGTGAGGTATATTTCTGTGAGTAACGAAGGGCAGAGCGAAGATTAGCCCACACTTACACCATGCAGCTGTGAAGCAAGCAAGAAAAAGAACACACACACAAGCTTTTATGACTTCACTTTGGAATCTAGTCCATGGCAGGGTGAGGATATAGGACTGACAGAAATTGAATAACTGGATTCAACTGGATTGTTTTTCTATTGCAAGTAAGAACAAATAATTTCAAAGCTAAAAAGACATCATTTTAATTTGATAAATTCATTGAAAGGCCAACAAATCCTGGCGTTTATGTGATTTCCTGCATTTCATAGTTCTTGTTTGGCTATCATCTAAGTAAGATTAAAAATCTTAAACTGAGTACACATATGCTTCTTCTTTTTTTTTTTTTTAAAAAGGTAAGATAATTCTTAGTTTTTATGCCAGAGAATTCCTCTTGTTTTAAGAGTATTTTTACTTGTTTTGGGAAGTCTTGACAAGCCAAATTTTCTTGTTCTGTTGGGAGATAATTTATCTTATTTTAAGCAACATTTACCCAATTTTTGTATATTTTTTTTCTTGTTTTTTAAAGCTGAGTTTTTGCATTGTGGGAGCTCTTTGCACATGTACAGATGTAAAATGACTAAATATATCAGATATACGGGTCTACATGCACAAACGTGTCGGGGTATTGTGAAAAATCTTTGTATTAGTCCGATTTCTCATCATCCGATGATGGCAGTTCTCTCATAAATTATATTAACTTTTTCTGTAGACATGATCACTTGAATCATCTGATAACTCCAGAAATCAGGCAATAGTCCGCTTTTCAGTGAGCATGTAAACAGGCTGCATGACATCTGTTAATGTGCTTTTCTTAGCAACACAAAATCTTTCAGCCAATTCGAGGAGATTAATGAACAAATCCACCTCACTGAAGACCAGTCCAGGATCTCTTTCCATCTCATTACTCTGAGAGACAAATCAAACAAATTACCAGCTAATAATTAATCAAAATGTTTGCTTTAAACAGCTGTTGGTGTCATATCCATGATTTTGTTTTAGAACAGAAGAGTTGACTAAGAGCTGCATTGAAAGGGGCACACCCCACTGACTGTGTAATGGAAATGCTTTTGTGCCAACAGAGGTGTGATTCCTTCCTCTGGTAAGGATGCCTCTAAAAATAGGAAATGGAAAACAAAAGAAGAAAAAAAAAAAAAGGAAAGAGAGAGAAAAACTGGAAAAACTAGAGCTTTTAAGTTCACAAGACTGTAAGAGAAATCCGGAAACAGCCGTGTGTCTTTTGTGTATGTGAGGTGTAAAGTGAGGGAAGATGAAGAAAACTGATGATGAGATGCTGCTGCAGGACAAAGATGCCTTTTCTCCTGCAGGAGAATACCGAGCAGCGGCGCCACGAAGATCGTTTCTGTACCTTTTTTCTTGGAGCAGGTGGAGGGGAAGTCTTTATCCTCAACTTTAACTGAAGGCCTGTTGCATTTCATTCTGCAGAAAAACGACCGCCGGGCTCCAGAACAGAGTCGAGATGGACCGGGGGTGATATCCGTCTTCACAGGAAGACCGGCTGAAACACACGCGCACACACACACACACACGCGCGCACACACACACACACACAAACACACAGTACAACTTCAGATAACCGGGTCAAAACTTAGATTTTTCCTTTTTCTTTTCTCAGTAAATCTGTTGTGCTGCCATAATAATGGCATAATATACCCACTTTTCATTGCGTTAGGAAAGACAGATTTTAGGGAAAATGGGCTGAAATGATCCTTCTGACACTCCTGAAGCCAAATTCAATCATTCTTTCAATTGTAGTGGCTTTAAATGAAGCCTATTTCCCCCATTTTATCTCCTGCTGGGTATGTGAGTCATTTCAGTCCACTTATTACATGTCATTAAGTCTCTGCAGGGCTCTGCCACATTATGTACAATTCTTTTGTTTATAGCTTTTAGAAAGGTTTCCTTCCAGGTTCTGCGGCCAAATAAAAAAAAAAAAATCCAGGCCAAAAGGCAGCTTTTATAATGGCTGATATGTGATTTTTATAATTCATTAATGACTTTGTGTGAAGAAGGCCGCAATCAAAATGAACAAAAACCTTTATTCTGAAAAACCGATAAGAACTGCAGCCAGTTGCAGCGTGGCGTCTGCATTTAGCCTCGACATATCTGACTACTACTATTTTTCCTGGTATTACCAAGAAGTGTCAAACAGATTAATACGCACAGTCAAGGTGGCGGGAAGGAAAAACGTAGGAAGGTGATGAGATCAACTTTAATTAAAGTTTTTGTCTCCAAAAAAATAGCAGCTGTGTGTGTCCTTGCTTACTTTTCGCGTCAATGAGCCTCTCCCGTGGAGCTGTATCTGAGGAAGACAGCTGCTCTTTGACTTTGGCGATGTCCTTGGGATGAAGGTAGTCGAATAGGCTCTGACCTATCAGGTCATTCTGGGGAAAACAGAAGAGAAACATGAGATAAAGCAGGAGAAAAGCAGGCGCAAACTAATTTAAAGAACATTTAATCCTGAAGTCACTTCTGTGACGCAGACGTTTGGCCAGGAAGCTGCAAAGCATCTAAAACTGTTTCACAATGATGATGATCTTTTTTTTGTTAAATAAAAACACAAACTTTGCAGGTTTCTGAAAATCCACAAGCCTTCTTTTTTTCCTCTCTGTATTTTACAGTGTGTGGGTGTGTACATGTACATGTATATCTGTTTGAGTGTATGTATGTGTGTATATGGTGCAGGAGAGGGGGTGTGAGGTGTTTTTAAATGTGTAAAGCACTTTGTGTCGTGTTTTTAATATATGAAAAGTGCTTTATAAATCAAATTTGATTGATTCATTGATAGAAAATGACTCCCTGTTTATCAATGGGCTGAATCCAGACTGAAACACTTTTCTCTTGTTAAAAACCATCAGTTCTGATTATAAATGCCTCTCTCTAATAAAAATGCTCCACACACCACCCAGTTTCACTACAGCACCATATTATTTCCACCTCTGACCTCGACTGCTACTGCAGTGCTGCTTCGCTAATAAATGGCCTCATGGTTAAAAAGAAATAAAACACGTTGTGAACAAAAAGGCTCTTTTTCTTGTCCCTCGGTCAGCGTACCTGGGTGTAGTTGAGAATCTTGTAGACAGATTCAGAAACAAAGAGGATTTTGCCACGATCACACCCCACCACAAACAGGAAGCCATCAGCAGCCTGCGTTGATACAGAAAACACACAAATACAGATTTGAAGGACTTTTTTTCCTGTGAAACACAGTAAAATAAAGATACTTTAATGATTCAGATCATTAGAATACACACTAACACACTGTATAATGAACACATGAATAAAGCAGCTACAGCCTAAAACACAAGCTTACAACTGAATGTTAACAGACTGAATATCAGAGCCAGATTTTTTTCCCTATTTTAAAGCTTAAATGATCCAAGCCAGGGATCAGCAACTCAGGTAAAAAAGCCAAATATGCCTGTGGAACTGAGTTTAAGAGACGTCTAAAGTTAAAGACATGTTGAAAAACATCTAAAACACACTGCTTGCAGACAAACTGCAGTATAATAAGCTGCACAGAGAACATTTGGGAAGATCAGTGAGCTGGAAGCAGCAGGATGTGTCAGTGAGTGAAGCTGAACCGAGGACGGCGGGCAAAACGAGCAAAAAGAACTGAATATTTCATGTCCGAGGTGAAGATGTCCGATCATTTTCAAACTCACTCTTAATATCAAATGCTTCAGTTCATCGTCTGAGAGGAAGGAAGGCTTGTAGTTTGCTTCTGTGTATGGGTTGGCTGCACCTGTACATGACAGAAAACACAGCTCACACCTGCAGGTATTCCCATGTCCACGCATGACAACTCACACACTCATTTTTACTTTACACGTAGTTCCAGCTTGTCTGGATCCTGGTCATCAATGTAAATGATCAGGATCAAAATCCATGTGACACTTTCTCTTTTCTTCTATAACCTTTACATTTTTACTGCGCAGAGCTGTGAAGGATTACACACATTTCATCTCTAAAACCAACAAAATAAAGTTGTATAACAATCCAATGTGATACTTCTCAATTTTTCTGTCCAGTTTTATATTTGATCAGGAATGCAACAAATTATTACTTTTATTGCTTTAGTCATTGTCTGCTTAGACTCAGAAAAGCAAAATTAAAAAAAAAGAAAAGAAATTGCTTTCCCAACTGGATGATGCTACAGTAAGAGAAAGAAAGAAAACTAATAAGACATTGTTTTGTAATTTAAGAGAAAAAAAATGGTCTTCTCTTGAATCCCAAAAAAAAGCAAAGGAGAAAAGATTCTTTAATTAACCTCCAAAAAAGTTATCTTTATTATATAACGGAGAACATAATGCAAAGTATAAGCTGCACCTTTAATGTCTGTACAGACATAACTTTAAAACATAAAGAAAAAAGAAAAATCAATAAAAATATACAAAAATTCAAATAAAATAATACTCAATAAAACAAAACAAAAAAACACCAAAAAAAACAAACCTAACAAAATAAAACATAACAAAATTATTAATTAAAAAATTAAATAAAACAATTAAAAAAAAATTACAAAAAACAAAACAAAAAAAAAAGAAAATGAACCAAAAACAAAAAGCTTGTTTTTTATTTAGATCAGTGTGACTGACGGTGGTTCTACTGAAAGATTATTCAGATCGGTTTCTGCCCTTCACCTTTCCACAGATCCAGTTTAGTTTACACTGCGGCTCTTCTTAGTGACATCCAGATTTTGCAGCTGGACCATTAACTAAAAACATCTCTAAACCACCTCTCCCAACATTCAACACTTCTTCCAGCCCGTTCTAACCTCTGAGTGTCTTCATGTGCTGGACTGCCATGCGCAGGACTGTCAGTTTATCCAGCTTGCGGGACATGGCGTTACAGGTGGGCACTAGTGACGCCAGCTCGTCGATGAAGCTGTTCATCTTGTCTCTGCGCCGCTTCTCGATCTGGCTGTGAGCTTCTCTGTAGAACACGAGCAGAAAATGACTTGTTAAATAACATCATACACTTTCACTCCTCCTGTCCTGCTCCAGTAGAAACTGAATCCTAAAACCAGCAGGAATGCAGGGGAAACCACTTTTCTTTCACCGGGCTGCCTCCTTGCAGTGTGCATGATCAACGACTACATTATCTTAACTGGCGTGCAAGCTAAACTCCGATGAAAGAAAGCCTGCACTCAAGAGAGGAAAGATAAAAGTCCATTTCTGATGTTTGATCCATTCTTGTTTGCAGCAACGCTTCAGGGATCCTACTGCCTGTGCTGCCTTCACTTCAACTACAGAAGGGAAGTTCCTTCCACTAAACGGGAAGGAGAAGTAGGAATTAATCACTAGGCATGCTCCCTTAGTCCTTTGGTTCCACATAAAGCACAGATCTATACCCTTCAATGTATTAAGTTTCTTATCATCCTCATACACAAAGCTCCCTCTGTCCCCAGCCAGACAGAGGGACATTTAATTTGCGTAAGAAAGATCACTAGGTGGGAAAGGGGGGGTGAGAAAAGGAGAAAAGATGGGTTTTATACCTGGCATTCTTAATCCTTCCTTGCTGGTCACTGGAAAGACAAAAAGAAATGTTAGAGAAGGGAAACCCTGCAGACGAAACTGAAAAGATTTGATGTATTTTAAGACATAAAAAAAAGGGTAAAATGATGAGGAAGAAGGAAATGGGGGCAAAGCTAACCTCACACGTTCTGTAACAGCATCAGGATTACACAACAAGGGCAATGCAGGCTTTTATTTAACTGTACAATCTGGTGACCGATGCTCTAATATGACGTAGTCGACCCTCCCATTCTTCTTTCCTCACATGCAAAGTTATGCAAAGTCACAACAAAATAAAGCTTCAATTCCACCAAAAACACAAAGCACTGCTTTATTCTTCTGATCAGAACAAACAAAAGCAATTCTGATCAGGTGGATGCGCAAAACGCGAGTTCCCCGATTCAGCAAAGCCTCTTAACCAAGTAATTTGCTCATGTCAAACTGATTAGTATCATCTGTTTACACATCCGTGTTCACAATCAGCATGCCTGACATCCATGACAATATGCTTTTGTCCCGGTTCGATTTCGATTTCTTTGGGTGCCGATTAGATTTAAATTGCGATTCTCACAATTCTTTGATATTGCTGATTTTTTTTTTTTTAAATAAAAACAAAAAAAAATGTATAAAACTTTTTTTTTTTTGCTCGTCATCTTTCTTGATTTCAATTAGGAAAAAACATGTCCAATGAGTCCAAGAAGACAAGTAAAAAGATCAATAAAAACAACAAAAATGAAAATCTTTTTTTATAATGGATTATTTCTATTTAATTGGGGGAAAAAAACGATTTCTTAACAAAAAAAAAAAATCCATTTTAAAATTGTGAAGCAAAACAAAAAAATCCTGATTTTCAACCCCTCAATTCGACCCCCCCCCCCCCCCCAAGTTCCAATGTTATCTGCAGATACGATTAATTTAAAAACCTCTACAACTATAAAGTAGCAGGCGGCACGGTGTTGCAGCAACATGCCGTCAAAACATCTCAGTGCTGCAGCCTGACAGGAACAAATGTGTCGCTCAGCTGGTTTGGGCTCAAATTCAAGCCTGAAAAAGTTTTGCAAAGATGAAGAAAGTTTTTACCACTATTAACACTTTACAAATACCAATTTTACTCAAGGCAGAACCATCTGCCTTCATGCATCACACCTTAAAAACTGTTACCAAGTACCAGAATTACCTGTAGCGGCTGTTATATGAAAACAATAATAAAGGAAACACTTGCATCGACACGTAAGACCTCCCATAAGTATAACTGCTGATCATTTACAGTAAATGTGTGAGAATTATCCCATTTCTTTCAACACATCTATGATGAAGGGACTAAACATGATGTACTCAGCAGAGTATCTGCACGCGCACCTGTCACAGCTCCCATACCAACTCTTTGCTTCATATGACACAAATCACATGAAAAATGTGTGCAATGGCTGAATTATTCAGAACAAGGCCACAGATTGCAGAAATGTCTGAATTGGGATTAACTGAGCAAACTGAAATTAAGCTTACATTAAGAAGAAAACAACACTGAAGGTAAAAGCTTGAATGTTAAAACAATGACAAACGACAGCGTCCTACCTTCCCAGTTTATCCTTATCAGGGTCCATGTCACTATAATGGAGCAGAAAGGAGATATTAGTTTTACCACAGAGATCAGAAGACGCTGAAATAACAAAAAGAGCGGCAGATAAAAGGGTTCATTGGGGTTGAGCAGGTTTGTTTTTCCAATCTACTGAATTATTCATGTTGCAAAAGGAAATGTGGGTCATTGGCATTTCAGCTTGAGTAATTACAGTTGCTAAATCTATTAATATGTAGTCATGTATGAACTTACTCAAATGAGAAGCCATCAATTCTGAAAAGAAACACAAATTTATTAATCAGCTTTTGTTACTGAGGCATTGAAAAAGTGATCATTTACAGCGTGCGAGGTGTGAAGCAGCATTGGCAGTCAGTGTTTTAAAGCTGTTAGGGTTAAATAAGGCACAAGTTTAATGATAAAAAACTATGTTAGCATCTGCCGCTTTCAGGGTTAGGGTTACGTCAGATTAGAGCAGAAGACTGGAAACCTATCCGTGACTGGGTTAATGCACCAGAGATGCTGCCATGTTTCTGTCTGATGTGACGATCTGTGAAACTGCATTTGTTGTTCTACTTTTCTCCTCTTTCTTTTGCTTCACTTTATTTTCTTTACTTGTTTCATTCATTCTTTAAATTTTCTCTAAGCAAATGTAAGAAGACTGCTGTCTCAGAAAGTGGGGTGCATGTAGGGATGGGTATCATCACAACACACTGGGATAATGATACATTTCATCAGAATAAATGCCATTAGCTATGATTCATCATGTGTAAATAACTGAATAGGTAAAAGAAAAGAAAAATCTGCTCCTATAAACTGGTAACGTTTTAGTGAGTTGCTGCTACCATCTGAAAACCTCACACTGCTTGGCTCATCTGCTGCTGATAAGAACAACAACATGGATTTGCGGCGCAAATCTGCTTCTAACTTAAATTACAAGCATCTTCTCCCTACTGTTGGTAATTTTAATCATAAATGAAAGTAATCCGTTATCTGTGGCTGTTTCCGTACACTCAGGCATGAGTTAATCACTTAGCTCTTTAAAAAAGTACTAGCAGCCATTAGCTTGCTACGGACCTCAACTAAAACAGCTTAAATGGAACAAAGGTCAGAAAATCTGGGCGCTGATGACAGATATGCCCAATTTGATATGTGTCCTGTGTCCATTATCTTGCAACAACTTGTGCAAATGCTCCATGTGTTGTGCAGAAGCTGCGACTGCTAAGTGACTCAGATCTACGAGATCATTTAAAAACATACATGAGGAAAAGCTACGTTAGAGTCCGGCCTTGACTGGAGATCAGAATTTAAAAACACACTCTAAATTAGACTTTATGACATTAAAAATATGTGTTTCTGACTTATATTAATGGCACAGCTAGATTTATTATGTGTATTCCTGAAGTTGTTGTTGCCCTGCAGATTCCTGAACCAGCAGCGGCCTATCAATACTAGGGGTGTCACGATTCTCCAAATCTTCGATTTGATTTGGTTTTTGATTTTAGGGTCACGATTCGATTCGACCCTCGATATTTTTCTCTTTTTCTCACAGCACAGAGACCTCTGACATTTTTAGACTCGTCTTGTCTATGATAATTTGTTTTCATTAGCTTTTGTACAGTAAGTCTTATGTCAAAAGATGGGCGACATTTAAGTGATGCAGTTTTCATTATTCTTGAGTAATGTATCACATTAGACACTTATGGTCAAATTTGAAATGAATTTATTTACAATATAAAAGATATAAAAATAATCTTGGGTCAAGTTAAAAAACAACAAAATAATGATAAAAATGAGAAGTCACAGAGGGTGCCTGCCATCTAGTCAGATGGCAGATGGCTGCCTGTCCTTGAGCCGGGTTCTGCCGGAGGTTTCATTCCTGTTAAAAGGGAGTTTTTTCCTTCCCACTGTCGCCAGTGTGCTTGCTCAGGATGGGAGATTGAGTTGGATCCAACTCAATCTGTTGGTTTCCTTATATTGGCTATTTTGAATTGGTTTTCATTGTTTTCTTCTCTGTCTGTAAAAGCGTTTGAGATGGCATTGTCGTGATTTGACGCTATGTAAATAAAGTTGAATTGAATTGAATCTCGTGACTGTGGTCTGCTGCTTTAAATAGCTCTATAGCATTAGTTGTAGCTTTCGCACAAGCTGAGGTATGTGGAAGCTTTATTGCAAATGAGCATGGAATAGTTGACTGGACCAGTCATGTTTTTCTGGTTGTCAAATCTAAATCTTTGTGATGCCGGCGAATGTGTCCTGCCATGTTTGTAGTGTTTCCCGTGGCCAGGTATGTTAAACGCACATAACATATCGTAAACACTGTGACCGTCTTGTCGACAACACGAACGTTGTCCACATAACTCACCGGGAACGCAAAATATTTCCACACTGGTGATTTAAGAGAAGCAGAATCGTCGATCCTCACTTTCATTTAAATGTTCGAGATCATGACGTAATTTCGATCGATTACGATTAAACATCGAAATTGTGACACCCCTAATCAATACATATATGCTGTTCTGGCTGGTTTGTCAAAGTATCTGAACAGACATGATCGGAGAAGGTGAGGAAAAGAAAGACAGAGCAAGATATAAAATTAGATTCAACACAGGACTTTTACTGGCTAGAGAGAGCTCAGAGAAGACACAGGCTAAAGATGGATGCAGGATAAGCCAAAATGCCGGAGCATAATTTAGTAAAGCCTCTTTACAACAGAATGAATAAACCACCAGAAGTTTTATCATAAATGCAGGGTAGCAAATTTACCATGCATTCATACCAATAGCAGCACCAGAACCGGTTTTCGATACCCATCCTTACATGCAGGTGAAACTATAAATAAAATCTGCTGATGATGATATGTTCTAATGAAAAGCTTCATGTATTAATATGTGTTCGAGCTTATAAAAAATAAACAACATATTCCATTTCTTTTTGTGTCCTTACTGATAGTCGGTGGTGCTGCCCTTTCTCTTGCGGGTGTAGTCCATGCTAGGTGTGCTGATGGAGCTGGAGATGAGGTCAGTGGAGCCAGGGGACATGAAGTCAGTCATCGTAGATGAGATGTCCATCCGTTGGTCTGCCATGAGGTCATCTGTTGGACAAAGATTGAAATCTGTGGACTTTGTTGTCGCCTTTGTGTTCAATATTTTAAAACGGACTCCAATGGTTGGAGTGAGGAAGGCAAAAAAAAACAATGTAGCTCCGACTGTTTCCATGGAGATTAATTAAAAATCACTTGTGCACAGAAGAAAATGCAACTCATACAGAAACAGCAGTCGTGGTAAATATAGCACACATCGGTGAGCTAGACTGAGAGAAATACAGCAGTAATTTGTGGAGCTGATGATGGTAACGTTGGGAGTTCACATAACTACATAAACCACTAATAACCACAGCATTTGCAAGATTAGTCATTTCACCCTGACGGCAGTTTGAGTACGTGGTGGTGACAAGACCTCGGTTAAATTTCACTGCTGTGAAAGTCAGTACAAGAACTCTGCTGCTTGAGTCCTCACTGAAACCAAGAAAGTGGACCACATCAGTCCAGTCTTGAGGTCTTCACACTGGCTGTCTGTCTGTCAGAGGATAGACTGTTGCTTGTCTGTAAAGCCCTGAATGGTTTAGGACCAAAGTGCATCAGAGACCTCCTGTCCCCGTATGAATCTATCAGAGCCCTCAGGTCATCTGGATCAGGTCCTTCATCAGTTCCCAGAGTCAAACCGAGACAGAGAATCTGCATTCAGCTTCTATGCTCCACATGTTTGGAACAAACTCCCAGAAAACCTCAGATCAGCTGAAACACTCAGTTTATTTAAATCCAAATGAAAGACCCACCTGTTTTCAGCTGCGTTTCAGTAGTTTTCATTCAAAGCTACATTAAGTTTACCTTTAAAGCTGAAATTAATCATGATTTATTGGTTTTTACGAATTGTTATTTCCTTTTCCATTCTTTCATTTTAATTTGAAATAATGCTTTTTATTTTTGAATGTTTTACTGTCTCTGTAAAGCAGGTTTTTTTTTTCAACCACTGTGTGGTTTCAACTAGTGTGCCGTGGGAGATCATCAGGTGTGCCATTAGAAATGATCCAATTTCACCTGATTGGTCTGAAAAGCAGCTGTGTGTTTATTCAACAGGCCCTGGTCCAGGTGAAAGGCCATAAAATTCCTTTTTCTTGTGTTTATCTGATTTATTTCAAGACACTTTGACAAGATGGATTTTTATACTAATCATATAGGCTTTAGAAAATTGTTTGTGGTGTGCCTTGTGATTTTTTCAGTGGAAAAAAAGTGTACCTTGGCTCAAAAAAAGTTGAAAAAACACCGCTGTAAAGCACTTTGAATCACCCTGTTATTGAACTCTACTATATAAACAAACAAAAAAAAAAAAAAAAAAAAACAATTGGCGGTGACTTTATGCACAACCTAAATAAAGAAAAATAAAAATCTTACTCCGCTCCAGATGTCTGCAGTTTTAAATGATTTGCCAGAGCATTACAAAGTCACACTCACCACAGATGTTCATCACAGCTTCTGTGTTAAAATCATCTCCTTCCATCCACTCTGGAGCCCTCAACTGCAGACACAAGAAAGCATCAATTTAAAGCCCCTTCAATCCATTCAATGCATTAATATCATGGCATCCAACCATTTAGATACAGATCCTATTTACATAAAGGTTACTCAGTTTGGAGGATAAAATACACATTCATGACAGAAAAGACAAAAATGATCAAGCATATGTTGACTTCATTTTATTTTCAGACAGTGAGATAAAAAGCACTAAATGCTGCAGTTAATTATCACAAAAAGACAGCACATTAGGAAAGATCTTTCTGCCACATTCAGGCAATCAGCAACATCATGTGTCATCTGTTTGTGTGAAAGAAGCCATTCAGACTTAGGTCACGTTCAGTGTTACCTTAATACTTCTAGATTCGACCTAGTCACACAGTTTGTTTTTTTTTGCTATTTCTGACAGAAAAAAAGCAACATGGTGCTCATTCAGACACCAGGCCAACTGGTTTGGTTGCCATCAGATAATAGAAAACCGTGTGTGTCAAGCTGGGCTTTACAATTATCATTCTGAGAGTCTGCAAAGACACGAATGAGAAAGAAAAAAGCAAAGGCTCAGACGACAGAGTCAGCTACTGTGATGTGAACACAACAGCTGGCAGACATAATGTTATCTGGGTAAGGTGCTACAATTAACAGGAAGCTGTTATTGTCTAAGGAACTATATAGAAATACTGTATGTCACACTTATCATTTCACATGCATATTTAGGTCAAACCATATCAATTTCTTGACGCATACATATGTGGGTGGTTGTGGTGTGCCTGAGAAGTGCTACATTTGTTTAACTTGTGGTACTTTTCTGGATATATAATGGATTTTCTGTCGTATTCAGTTACTTTCTTGAAGAAAGGGCGAGTTTCTGACCTGATGAACGAGTTATGAACGAGCTGACGTGCGTTTTGGCCAGTTCGCTCTTGGAAAAGAGATTTCTAATCTTAATGTGGTTTTCATCTGGTTTAATGTGGGAGAAATGACTGGTTTTACATTTTGTGTTGATAAGTAGCTGACACCGACATCTCTACACATGTTTTAAAGGAATATGTTGTTTTTTTAAGTACTTATACGGAGTCAGTGTCCTACAAGCAGAAAACATTCCTACCAGATTCTCTACACTGTCTCTCTACACTCTAAGCAGGACACTAAGAACTTTCCACGTACAATACATATCAATTTAAAACCAAAATCCCATTAAGGAAACACATTCAGAACGTTTGATGCTCCCCTAAGGGATGCTCATAGTATATATGGGGAGTCTTGTGTCCGTAGTCAGGAAAATAGTTAAGTCCTTAAAGTGTCAATGCAAACATGAATACACTGGTGGGAATTTCAGGCATCTATTCATTACAAGTTTATAAAAGGGGTCATCACCCAGAAATTTCACTTTTTCCAAGTTAAAACATGTGTATTGGTGTTAGCCGGAAGTGTTAACATTCCCGGAAGCCTTTTTAAAAGACGGTAGAGTTTTACCGTCTGGGCGCTTTGTTCGCAGCAAAACTGTCCACAAGGCTGAAGTCTCGAAAACGAGTTTTGTTTTGTTTTTTGTTTTTTTTGCTCCCAGGATTTTGCTATCCCAGGGAGCTAATTGCATGAACCCAACCCTGTTCTAGGCCTAAACACACCCCTCTTCTACACCTAAATACTTCTGTTATGCCTGCCACTGGTTATTACTCCTTTAAAAGCTAAAATTGACCAATAATTACAATAAATTTTCTACTAAGGGAAAAAGGTTTAAAAAAAAAATACAAAAACAAAAAAGAAAACCAAATAAATAAATAAACTAAAAAACAAAAGCTAACTTCAAGATGGAATCACATAGTGTCACCTTGATTTTGCTCCCTGTTACAGAATCAACGAGGAAAGATTGTAATTCTCCTGTTATCTACCATGACTTGCCAATAATCATATAAATGAAGCATAAAGACTGGCTAAAGGAAGTTTAATCAAGGATCCTAAAAGGGTATTATTATTCAGGCTTCCAATTTCCATTTGGCAAACATTACATAGCTGCAGCACAACTTCTATTTGATTATTGAGTCTTTCCTTCTTACAGTTTTGCTGTATTTATTCATTCTACTTAAAAGGGTGTTAAATTAAAAGAGAAAGTCGGTTTTCTACTCTGTAGCTGCTATGAAATGAGTCACATTGATGCACAAGAGTCCCTGGTTTAAGTTTGCCTCTCTGAAATATGAGTGGGAAGCAATTATACATGGCAAGAGAAAAAAGAAAAGGAACAGGTTAGGTACCTGGATTGGAAACTGGAACAGGCCTCCTGGATGGGCCCGATATTGTCTGGATCAGCCTGGTCCTCTCCGTTCTGATCTGGTCTCAGTCTGGTTAGATTCAGCCTGACCTAGTTTCATTCGTTTTTGATGTGATCTGCCCCGCTACGACCTGATCCTTAAGAAACTGGCGTGACCCGTCCACCTCTGCAAATAGGAAAGATAATTCTGTCAGTCTGATGCAAATAAAAGAAAACAAACTAACCACAGCATGGAAATTAAACCACACAGACATGATGACACTAAATTGGCAAAGTTGCTGCTTTCTGTTTGGTGGAAATACTCAAACTTTACTGACAATTTCCTTTCAAGTGATAATTTGCAACCTCTGTCATTTATGGGCACAATGATAAAAAACAAACAAAAAAAAACAAAACAAAACAAAAAAAACTCTATAAAAAAGCTGAAAGTAAGACAACTCGGCTAAAATGTTACATATACACACGTATATATACATTTAGGAATGGGTGATATGACCAAAACCTCATATCCCGATTGAGCTCATTTTATATCCCCATAACGATATACATAATATAAAATCAGTTGTGTAATTTTGTGTCAGTCATCAGTTATGTGTCAGATGTGCTTGGCAACAGCAGCCGTGATCTCCTTCCATCTGGGGAAACTATGGCCGTATGGCGTTTCACTGGGAAATAGTTGTTGCAGTGTTTGCATTTAGAGTTTATTATGATCGCTTTCGCTTCCACTTGACGCTGCTTTTGCTTGTTGACTCCATTGTTTATTATGTATTCTATATCCTTGTATCACGTATGGAGCAAAACCAGAGGGGGAGGAGCCAAGACAGGGCGCCACTTTCAAATCTTGCTAGCTCCCCAACATCATCTACCCCAGCTTTAAATGAATTTCTGATTAATCTGCTCGTCTTTTGGGATGTAAAAAGTAGAAAACATCTATTTTTGATAACGTCAACAATCTTTATTGCATCCAACAGGAATCTGGAAATATGGAAAGTACAGCAGTCAATTGGATAACAAAGCCTAGGAGAGCAGTTTCACTTTGTTCATTCAATCATTTTCCATATTCCATTTCAGGGGGGCGGGGTAGCTGGAGCCTATCCCAGCAATTGGCAGGCGAGATGCAGGGTTACACACAGACAGGTCAACAGTCTGTCAAATAACCAACAGAGAGACAACAGCCACTCACACTCATTCCTACTGAGAATTTAGAGTGACCAATTAACCTAATATTCATGCCTCTAAATGGTGGGAGGAAGCCAGTGTACCTGGAGAATGACAAGGCAAAACATGAGAGGCCATTGTTCGGACCCCTGTCCAGATGAGGATCAACCCAGTGACTTTTTTTATGCGGGGCTAGGGCGCTAACCACAACACCACCGTTCAGTCAAAGGGTAAAAGTACAGCTTTATACTACTGAGTATTAAACCAACTGGCCCACATTTAAGAAAAATAGATTACAAAGTGTCAGTGGTATGGTTTAAAAATAAATCAAATTTTCGTGAGGTCACTGAAGTGTTTCTTTGAGGCATAACAAACTCTCCAACACAAACTAACAAAGCAACTTAAATGTGTGCCCAAGAAACGCTGTGAAGAGGCAGGTGCTGAAGTACTAGGTCAGGATGAGCTTCGTGAGCTCTTTTATTGGGACAAAACTCAGGTCTAGAAGGGGAAAACCACTGTGTCACGATTGTACACTGAAAGAAAGCGGTGCTGGAGTGGAAACTGGGTCACTCAGTCTCTATGGTCTCAAACCAGCCTGCCTCAGTTTCCATCCACCACCTACTTTTACCTCATCAGTGAGTCAGCAAGCCATTCAGCTTCATTTCCCTGTTCCACACGATACACCCACTCAGACAGTCAGGAAGCAGCCAGAAAACCTGTTATTGAACCAGGGAAACATCCAGACAGCATCTCGGCTGCCAAACCTCTAACACTGTCACCTGAACCAGCGATGAAGGCTTTTTGGAAAGATGGAAAATGATTTAGCAAATACTTAATGCATTTAGGGATTTTGAGAAATGTCACAATATCAATACAAGCTTTAAAATGCCTCCCTAGCAACATGTTTTATTTAGAGATATTTACTTATTCAAATCAGCAACATAAGAAAATGGGATCTAATCTCTTTAGAAACTAAACATTATATTGTTCTTTATATGCTGCTCATATCATGCAATTGTGAGTGAAGAATGGGAACAAGATAAAATAAAAAATACACAACAAATAATAATAACAACAAGCAGATATTAAACAAATAGGGCTTAATGTCTGTCAGAACTTAAAATAAATCTGCACTTTTTTTCATAACCGCAACTTGAATGCGTTGAGTATCACAAGAATAAGCTCAGCTGCAAATGCTAAAAAGGTAAACTGCCTCTGAAAAGACTTCTTTCAAAAGGTAAATGAAGAATAACTACTCTTAAATATAAATGCTACTGAATGAGTATTCATTGTGGAATTATACTGCAAGATCATTTTGGTTTGGTGTGAGCAGTAACACAGAGATTACACAATGCAAAGTTTGATTAATATCATGCTAAACTAAAGTCAAGTTCTACCTGTTACGTTGTAATAGTGTTAAGGATCGACTAATACCTTTGGCCAGCCAATACACTGGGCCACTAATTGTGTTGTTACTTGTATCAGCAGTAGAATTAATCATTAAGAGCATTAAACTCTTTGTTTTTGTTTTATTTGAATGTGTGTTTGATAATGAATGAATGATCTGTTATCAAGTACTGCGAAGAAAAGAAAACCACTTAAAGGTGTTGAAGTTTCTTATAGTTTTGCATTTTTTACACTACATTGAGTTTAGCTGCCGATGTTAAAAGAGCTTTAATATAAACACATTTATTTTACAATCTTAGTGTATTTTCTGATTTATTATTTTTAATATGGCTTGTGATGTTATTTGTGTGGTGTTCTGACTCCCCCCCCCCGTGTAGTATCAAAAATAGTATTGAGCAAAGTCTTTAGTACAAAGCTTGAAATTGTTGTTTTGTGACAATCCAAATGGGTAGAATTAATCATATTGTTTTAATGTTAACAGCGAGCTGGCAAACATGCCACCTACTTAAACACTGCATTTGGGCATTCACACTTCATAGTAATCGCTCTCCCTGCCAGGATCTGCCTTCAGAACAGTGAATCATATCGCACCACAAAATTTTCTTAGAAACAGCTCATTGACAGTGAGAAAGAGTCCAAAACTGTGACCTGTCCTGAAGCTCTTCAGATCCAAATCAGCCCAGCAAATATTAAGAGCAAACATTGACAGAGACAGAAAGATGACTAGAAGTGAGTTTTTAAAGATTAATGTGCATATTATTAAAATGCAACAATGTAGCAGAAATAAGCTGAAAGCCTATCAATTCTGTCGGGGATAATCACCTCATAGTTCTGTATCATTACAATGGACAGTACTGTAAAACGGGCTGCATGGTAGCATAGTGGTTAGCACCGTGGCCTCACAGCAAGAAGGTCGGAGTACGGATAATGAAGGAATGAATGAGTATTGTAAAATGGAACTAAATGGATGGGGAAATACAATGTTGGTGGCTAAAAACACTGGAAGGTGAAAATTAACTTCACAGCCAAAAGATTATATTTTAAGAGTGTAAGAGGTTATGGACAAAGACACTGTAAAGGAAGTCATGTGGACCAATGAAAAGCATGAACATACACACAGAATGAATATGTGGCAGCCACCATGGGGAAGCGGATGGATTGTTGAATCACTGTTGCAAACAGGGTACGCAAAATAAGGCTATGGGCACATTCACATGAGCCTTTTTGATTCGAATCCTAGTCTGTTTGCTCGGAAAGTTCGCTTCGTTTGGGGAAATATGAATGCACCAAACAAATTCTGATTTGGATCAAAGAACCGGACTCGGTCCGCCAACAAACGCAGGAAATGGACTACAAAAAAAGTCACTTCCTGCTTTTGGCATAGCATTGTGAGTGCTTCTGTAGTATACCTGCATAAAAAAAAAACAAAAAAAACAAAAACATTAAACAGTGATAATTTTGTCTCCATGTTTAGCTCGCAAGTAGAAGAAACTGAGTTTTCTCCCACAAATGGGTCTTGTCCTCTCTTTTGCTAAATACTTGTGCAGCGCCACCTTTTGATGGGAATGGGGTTAAGTTATACTAAAGGTTAGCCTTGTTTGACCAAAGTGCAGCATGAATGCGATCTTGGTCTGCATGGATACACCCCCCCAATACTGAGCTGAGTCCCCAATTTGACCGGGTCTAGGGGACTATGCTGATGTGAATGCAACCCTAAGTTCATACGACGCAGAGGTGTGAAAATCGTAGCGAAAACTAGAAGAAAAGCTTTACCACCCCTCCAAAACCGCTGTAGTACATACAAGGCTATGGAGGGTACTATGATGATTAAAAAGTCGAACTCCAAAGTTAGAACAAGAATTAGCATGTGTGCAAATAAGGGACACTGTGTGTTGCAGGAAGTTCATGAAGTATAACATTCATGTTACATCTGACATATGCTGTTCTTCATATTTGCTTTCTCCTGCTGTTGATGGTACAACTGTGCAATACAGTTGTAAAAGCTGTAAACAAGCCAGGATTGTCTGGAGTAGCATCACTACATATTATACTGTTGTGTTTGGCACACGTTTGTCCCATTGATGTCATATCCTATAGTTGTGTGGTTACACTGTCCTGGTGAAATACAGACAGGTACAGGGTTCAAACCGATCCACCTTGGTACCTGGATTCAAACATGATCATTTTCATGGAGGTTAATCCCAAATTTTGTGTGGATGAAAGGGTGATTAGCTAAAATACTTCTGCAGCTTTACTTCAATTTGGTGCCATGTGAATGGCCCCTAGGTTATAGGCCATTTTCCTAGCACACTACATGTCAGAGTAGACAGCATTCTAGTACATAAACACCCCTAAGTTATCATGTAAATCAACAGTGGTCTATTTTGAGATAGACCATCATGTGGTGTAACCTTGTATATTTATTAGGGCTGCACAATTGTGACCAAAAAAATAATCGCAATTATTTTGATCAATATTGTAATCACAATTATTACTAATGATCATTCATTGTGTCTGGAAAAATATGCACCACTTGGAAACAACGTACCTGGCAACTGTACATCCACAAACACACATATACACATATGTGTTTGTGTATATATGTATATACACACACTTTTTATATTGATATAGTGCTCCCTCTCTATTCCCTCGACATTTTTCATACAGTGCTAGCAACGCCCCTTTAGGAAAGTAATTACACGAAGGGATCTTATATTTCTTATCCAGTGTTTAGATGCAGCTGTATTTTCCATTCTCGACATGACTTGCTCTCAACAGTCTAAAGCTTGTTACAACCTCCACAAGAAGCTTCGCTGAAGTCGGGCGGGATCAATGCGGGCGGCGATGTCCGCTTTTTGTGCAATGAAGCTGCTTATTTCATATTTAACGAGCAACTTCGTCCGTGGCAGGGCATGTTGTGGACGCGGCAGGGTTTGTGTATTTTGTATTTTTTACCACCTTGATCAGCTGTTTAATCAAAACAATCAGTTTTACCTGCAACAGGAAAAATGCGGAAGCGGCATCTTAACGCTTCATGCTTTTCCTTAAGGCCCACCTCAAATGTCCAACCAATCCAACAATACTTAACTGCCCGCTGATAAAAGGTGCGCGCTTTGTATTTAGGGAGCTTAATGAAGCCTTAACCACGCGTTAGCCCCGTGGTGGTTGGCAGACTATTGTTTGAGAACCTGAGAGACGCATGCAGCAGAGCTCGCATTTTGTGTAAATATTGTTGACGATCAAGTTTTTTTTAATTGTGGCCAACAAAATCATGACACGATAAAAATCTGATGAATTCTGCAGCCCTAATATCTATGTATTGTTCTAAAGGAAGAACGGCTGGATTGATTTTCTCTGTGAGCCGCCCATTAACAGCATCCATCTCTTCTCTGAGTGCTCTCCAGTAAATAAAAGTCAGTCTGATGTTAAATCTTTTTTTTTTTTTTAAATCTCCTGCTCTGTCCCTTTCTTCCTTTTTTCTCCAAAAAAGTCCTCTTCCATTACGTTGTTAAATAAGCTGGCATGAAGGGATACTCAGCTGTAACATGATACATCACCTCAGATACAAAAGGGCATAATAAATATTACTGTGCCACCAAAACCAGTCAAATGGATACTAATGAGCTCCAAAAGATAGACAGTACTACTTTCAAGTATGCTGGTCTGGTTTCTAATGTTTAAAAACTGATGAGCCAAAATAAACGATAAGAATATTCATGATACACAATACATTTAACATTTGACTTGAGATGTATGGTGGCTCCATAAAAACACCCCCTATGTGGGTCTGGCAGAAGCTGCTAAGCTTTAGGATTAATCAGGCAAAGTTGGCAGCTTACCTGACTTGTCTCCCTTTTAAGTCCAGCTTTACAAGCACCTCTTTAGAGCCGTTAAGCTAAACGTGCAATTTCTTTTTCTAACATACGTTTCACTACATGGTGTTCACATAGCCTGCAATATTTGAGAAGGTTCGGTTCGGCTCTGCACCCCTGAACTCAAGAACAATACCCAACAATAGAAGTTAATGAAAAAGTGAATATTTGAGAACTCCAACTGTATTCATACTGTTACTGTTGGGGTTTTTTGAGCATTTATGTTATTTCACAACAAAAAACAAAATATGAAAGATAGTCGTAGGCTGATGAGTTGTAAAAACAGAGCTAATGTAGAAGTAGATTAAACATACAAATGCTAGTTTCACATAAAAACAACTGGAGTAGGATCACCTAATGGATGCGGCGTTGTCTGGACGCGCTGGCGTTGCGGTAACGTATTGTGTCATTTCCTGTTTCCCTAGCGTGTGTCACTGCGGATTGCTACGAGCCGTTGGCTCCTTTAACTTCTTTCTAACTTCTATCTATTGTTAACCAACCACTCACTTTAGCGCACAATATCTTCCCAAACCATTGTTCTATATATTGCATTTATTTTTGGGATCTTTGGCTTTCTGTTTACTGACTTAAACAGCTCAAGCACTCGGTTTTAGCATGGCTGCTAGCTCTCTTCCCACACCCCGGTCCCCTGCCTTTTCTTGCTCGGTGTGTCTGATGTTTAGCTACTCCTCCGCCTCCTTTAGTGATAACGGTAGGTGTATTAAGTGTAGCAGCTTGGCAGCCTTGGAGGCGAGGCTCTGTGAGTTAGAAGCCCAGCTCCGCACTCAGTTAGGGAAGCAGTTAGTCAGCAAGCCCCCATTAGCCAGTGCGGAGCTACCAGCCAGGGCAGCCGTCCCTCAGCAGTTCCCGCGCAGCCGGGAGCCGAGGCGGGCTGGACGACGGTCAGGCGGAAGCGTAGCCCCAAACCAAAACCCACTGGCCACCACCGACCTGTTCACGTTTCTAACAGATTTTCCCCGCTCGGCGACACACCCGCTGAGGCAGAAACCCTGATTATAGGTAGTTCCATAGTCAGAAACGTGGCTCTAGAGACACCGGGGACCATAGTCAAATGCATTCCTGGGGCCAGAGCGGGCGACGTCGAATCGTATTTGAAACTGCTGGCTAAGGCTAAACGTAAATACCGTAAGATTGTAATTCACGACGGCGGTAACGACACCCGGTTATGCCAATCGGAGGTCACTAAAATTAATGTTGCTTCGGTGTGTAACTTTGCCAAGAGCATGTCGGACTCCGTAGTTTTCTCTGGTCCCTTGCCAAATTTAATCAGCGATGACATGTTTAGCCGCATGTCATCCTTCAACCGCTGGTTGTCTAGGTGGTGTCCCGATAACAACGTGGGTTTTATAGATAATTGGAGCGCTTTTTGGGGAAAGCCTGGTCTTATTAGGAGAGATGGCATCCATCCCACGTTGGATGGAGCCGCTCTCTTATCTAGCAATATGGACTCTTTTATTAATCAGCTAAATTGACAACTCAGGGTTGGGACCAGGAGGCAGAATTGTAGTCCTACACACTTTTCTGCAGCTTCCCACCTGCCGCCGCCCACCCAAAACCCCATTCCGACCTTATACAACTTCCCAGCAGTAAGAATTAAACAACACAAAAACACTTCTGGGGTTAATCGTGAAAACCTCATAAAAATAAAAACAATGGATCTAATAAAATCTGAAAATAAGACAATAAAGTGTGGCCTACTGAATATTAGATCCCTCCCAAATAAGTCTTTATTAGTCAATGACTTGATAGGTGATCACCACATTGATTTATTCTGTCTTACGGAAACCTGGTTACAGCAAGAGGATTATGTTAGTATTAATGAAGCTACGCCAGCTAACTATTTAAACTTTCACATTCCTAGAACTACAGGCAGAGGAGGAGGTGTTGCAGCTATTTTTAAGTCAGAATTTTTAATTAATCCTAAGCACAAAACTAACTATAAATCCTTTGAATTCCTGACATTAAATTTATCTCATCCAAAATGGAATTCAGAGAAACCGCTCCTTTTAGCATTAGTGTATCACCCACCTGGACCTTACTCCGAGTTTCTGACCGAATTCTCTGATCTCTTGTCTGAGTTTGTGCTGACTACTGATAAGGTCATTGTACTAGGTGATTTTAATATTCATGTTGACGTTGAAAATGATAGTTTAAACATTTCCTTTAGCTCTATTCTAAACTCAATTGGGTTTTCACAAAATGTCAATGGTGCCACTCACTCTCATGGTCACACTCTTGATCTTGTTCTAACATATGGTATTGAGACTGATAAGCTCAAAGTATTTCCTCAAAACCCTGTCTTGTCTGATCACTTCTTGTTAACCTTTGAATTCACTTTATTTGATTACTCACTGACCAAAAATAAATTCTACTATAGTAGATGTTTATCAGACAATAATATTACAAAATTTAAACAATCAATTGAATCAATTTTTTCACCTCTACCATGTGTTAGCATGACTGAGAGTCCCCCTTTAAGCCTTACTCCTGCTCAGATTGATCAACATGCTGATACTATAACAGCTTCAATGCGTACAACCTTGGATAATGTTGCTCCCCTAAAGAAGAAGAAATTAGGTAAGATTATGAAGGCTCCCTGGTTTAATTCCCAGCTTCGAGCTCTAAAACAGGCATCAAGGCGTTTGGAAAACAGATGGCGTTCATCAGGACTAGAGGAGTCTCACTTAACCTGGAAAGAAAGTTTAATCGTATACAAAAAAAGCCTTACGTACGGCAAGAACAGCTTATTATTCATCATTGATAGAGGAAAACAAAAACAACCCTCGGTTTCTTTTCAGCACTGTAGCCAGGCTTACTAGGAGCCGGAGCGCTGTTGAGCCATGTATTCCTTTCTCACTTAGCTGTGATGATTTCATGTATTTTTTCATCATGTATTTTTTCAGGAATAAAATTGACACTATTAGAGATCAAATTCACAATACTCTTCCTTCTACCTATAATGTTGAGCCTGTTGTGGTCTCCGAAGCATCCTTAGAACCAGGATCTGACTTGTGTCTAAATAGTTTCTGTCCTGTCCAACCCTCTGAACTAACTAAAATAATAGCTTCATCTAAACCATCCACCTGTATCTTAGACCCTCTCCCAACGAGCCTCTTTAAGGACATTTTCCCTTTAATTAATACATCACTACTAAATCTTATCAATATGTCTTTAGTGACAGGATATGTACCACAATCATTTAAAACTGCTGTAATCAAGCCTTTACTTAAAAAGCAATCTCTGGATCCAGAGGTGATAGCAAATTATAGACCTATATCTAACCTCCCGTTTATGTCCAAAATTCTGGAGAAAATAGTTTCAGCTCAGCTACATGCCCACCTGAGCAGAAATAATTTATGCGAGGAGTTTCAGTCAGGATTTAGAGCTCATCATAGTACTGAGACAGCATTGGTGAAAGTTACTAATGACCTTCTTATGGCCTCAGACAAAGGACTTGTGTCCGTACTTATCTTGCTTGATCTTAGTGCTGCATTTGATACAGTCGATCATAACATTCTGTTACAAAGACTAGAACAGGTGATTGGAATTACAGGTACAGCGTTAAGCTGGTTTAAATCATATTTATCTGATAGACTTCAGTTTGTTCATGTAAATGACAAGTCCTCCTCCCAAACTACAGTAAGTCATGGAGTTCCTCAAGGTTCTGTACTTGGACCAATACTCTTCACGCTATATATGCTCCCTTTAGGCAAAATTATTAAGACAGCATGGAATAAACTTTCATTGTTATGCAGATGATACTCAACTATACTTATCCTTTAAACCAGATGAAACAAATCAGCCCAATAGGCTACAAAATTGTCTCATAGACATAAAGACTTGGATGTCTAGAAATTTTCTCCTCTTAAACTCAGATAAGACTGAAGTAATTCTCGTTGGATCTGAAAAACTCAGAGCTAAATTTTCCGGTTTTGTAATGAACCTGGATGGCATTACTTTAGCTTCCAGTGCTACAGTGAGAAACCTTGGAGTAATATTTGACCCTGACCTGTCCTTTGGCCCACATATTAAGCAGGTTACTAAAACAGCCTTCTTTCATTTACATAATATAGCCAAAATTAGGGACATTCTGTCTCGGAGTGATGCAGAAAAACTGGTTCACGCTTTTGTTACTTCGAGACTAGATTACTGTAACTCTCTATTACTGGGCTGTCCTAAATATGCCCTGAAAAGCCTTCAGCTGATCCAGAATTCCAGAGTCCTGACCAGAACCAGCATGAGAGATCATATTTCTCCAGTTTTAGCCTCTCTTCATTGGCTGCCTGTTGAATCTAGAATAGAATTTAAAATCCTTCTCCTTACATATAAAGCCCTCCACAACCAGGCACCACTATATATCAAAGACCTCATTGTTCCTTATATACCAAGCAGAGTACTTCGTTCGCAGACTGCAGGCTTACTTGTGGTTCCTAGAGTCTCAAAGAGCCGAGCAGGAGGCAGAGCCTTTGGTTATCAGGCCCCTCTCTTATGGAATAAGCTCCCAGTTAGTGTTAGGGAAGCAGACACCCTCCCCACCTTTAAGACTAGGCTGAAGACTTATCTTTTTGATAAGTCCTATAGCTAGGGATGGTTAGCATCCCTTAGTTATGCTGCTATAGGTTTAGACTGCTGAGGGACATTTCCTGATACACTGAGCTTCTTTCTTTTTCTCTTTATCTCTTTCTTTTACCCACCCCCCCCCCCCCCATAACAGTGTTGCATCATTTGCAACATGTATGTCTCCTGTCTCAGCAGGTCTCCCTGGCCGGGAGTAGCACTTCCTGTTGTCTGTTGTCTTTCTGTCCTCTTCCCCCCACACAGCAGAGGCAGATGGCTGCCTGTCCTGAGCCGGATTCTGCCGGAGGTTTCCTTCCTGTTAAAAAGGAGTTTTTTCCTTCCCACTGTTGCCAGTGTGCTTGCTCAGGATGGGAGATTGAGTTGGACTCAACTCAATCTGTTGGTTTCCTTATATAGGCTGTTATGAATTGGCCTTCATTATGTTTTCTCCTCTGTCTGTAAAGCGTCTTGAGATGGCATTGCCGTGATTTGACGCTATATAAATAAAGTTGAATTGAATGCTACTTTATGGATGTGTACAATTTCACTTCCAAATTAAAGGGGACCTTAATAGGTTATAACATCACAGTTGTATTCTACAGCAAAATTAGCCGTTTAACCTGTAATTGTAGTGAATTTGTATCATGGTAAAACATGAACAATATTGCCATTTCAACTCAACTGTTTCAGAATTTCACTCTCTTATGCAAGTCGCTTTGGATCAATTCTACAGTCATTTTGCATCTGCTGTATATGACTGTAGAATAGAATAGAACAGAATAGAATAGAATAGAATTAAACAAGTGGGCCTACAATGGCTCACTAAATTTACCTCACAATTAATGTTTATTAGTGTAATTATTTTAGTCTTCTATTATTTGTCTAATTTTGCACATTTCTTTTAATGTTTTATATATAAAGCACTTTTTTACATGTAATGTGCAACAGACATAAACCTCGAGGTTAACGACAGCCCTAAATTTCTCTGTCAGCATTTCTTACAAATATAAAAAGGCCCATTAGATGATCCCATTATGTCACTGAAAATAAAACCACTCTTTCTGTAATCTGTGGTCAGGGATGGAAAAGCACAAGTCATCCCACAGTACAAGACATTCAGCATTCTGCTTAAACACTGGCATTGTGTTCGAAGTGTTGCAGGACAACCAGACATATTTTCGGAGATGCATCACTTGTTGAACTGGTGACCAGAATTTGTCAGCCATATCTGGGGACAAGCCTTAACCATGTCAGATATGTCCAATTTGATGTTAATTTAATTTCCACGCAAACTGACATGTTGCAACAACACTCAGCGTGAATCTTCATCCATCAGTCAGACATGTTTACATACAGAACGCTCAAACACCAAAACTTACACCATCAAAACTTTGCACAACCTTTTGGAAACTGATTTGTGCATAGAGGTGTGTGTGTAAATGTATGTATGTGTATATGTATATGTGTACATATGTATATATTTGTGTGTATATATATATTATGTGTGTATACGTGTGTGTATATGTATGTGTATGTATGCGTGTGTATGTGTGTGTATATGTATGTGTGTGCCTGTATGTGTGTATGTATACATCTGTAGGTTGTTTTCTTTCTTTTTGTTTTTGGGTTATTTTTTAGTTGTTGTTTTTTTCTCTCCCTTTTCTCTCCCTTTATCTCTTTCCCTTTTCTTATGAGGTGTTTCTTCTCCTTTCTCTTTCTGTCTTTTGTCTGTCCTCTCTGGTCCAGCAGTACAAACTCAACAATTCAAACAACAATACAAAATAAACATAGAAATAAAATAAAAAATCAGAAAGTCAAGGGGATCATTATATCTATAAAGCTTCCCTTGGCAGAGAAAATTTGCTCAGCAGAACACAGCATCCAGACCATCATTCTGCTTGCCTAAATGCTGGACAAGACAAAAAAAAAAAAAAAAGAAACTGATTTTTTTTTTTTTTTTTTTTTTTAATGAACTGCAATAAGGTCAACAATGAAGTACTTTCATTTTTGTTCAAACTACTCATCCTTTCGGCAGAGCATCTTTGTGTAGACAGCTAACAGTGATTAGTCTGCAGGACACACCCACCAAAAACACCAAAGAAGAAGAGTACAACTTCTGTCTTTTATGTTGAATAAAGCTGCAAATACTTGAAATCCCTTTCAGTCTGGTTTCATTTGCACAACAAAAGCTCACTGCATTAACCTGAACTACTTTGTTTTGGGATTTGAGCGTCAGCAAGGCAGGAGCTTATAGCATGCTTTGGTTTTAGAGTCAACAGATTTTTATAAACTGACTATTGAAAACATAAAATGTGCATGCTGTTAATTATGGAAATGGACAGTAATGAAATCACAAAATGAGCTGTTAAAAACTAATCAGAATTAACAGAGAAATTGCCGTTTTTATTTAATTCCTGTGTGCATATTGTTGCGTTTGGGTGGAGCAACCCTGTGAAAGACTACATATGATCTCAGATAAACTAATTGTACAAAGAATTAGGCAAGGGGTCAAAATATTTGTGCACGTTTGGGTGTAGCAAACTCAGCCTGAAACATTGGTGTGTAAAAGCTTGAAAAGATTAAATAAGCGTCTTAAAAAAAGATTTTTAAAAAAATCAATAAACTTAATAGAAAAAAAGCTTACTGCTTGCATTTTTAACTGTAATGTCACTGTCATGGAGTTTTATGTAAATCTGAAAGTGAAAGGATTTTTTAGCTTTTATAGCTAGTTTTTTTTTTTTTTCCTCTCTCTTCTCTCAGGTAAAACAATACACATCACTGGTGGATTCACTGCAACTCAAACTGCATTTTAAAATCCTGCTAGCAAGTGAACTCCAACAGGGAAGACTTGCTATCATGTCTTGTTATCTCAGACTTGATCTATGTCTCAACTTCTCAGCAAGATACAAGAGTCACATACAAGAGGTTTTTTCTAACTAAACTGAGCTTGTGCCAAATCTCTGGGTAGATATGTCAGTGTGACACGTTTGACAAGTGCAGCAAACACATATAAACTCTAATTAAGACTTTATACACTTCTTATCAGGCAGATATTGAGCTAATATCCAGACTTGTTTAACTTGGCAGAGCTACTTAGTCGTAATAGCCAATTACCGACAAGGTCATTTAGCTTCAGTCAGAAGTGATTCAAATGACTTTCCTGGATACACTGCTTTTATGATGATCTGTTTTTAAAGTTGAACTTGTTGAACTTGATTCAGCTGTTGTAAACTACAAGGGAATAGGTCAAAGCAAATGACGCTTCAAAGCTCAGTGACTGGGAAAACAAAAACTTGATCCGGCTAATCAAGATGGCAAGGCTTGTTTGGAGTCGCATGACTCTACCGACACACAAATGCCAGACAGCAAGCAAGAAGCGGAAAACTAAATAAATGACATGAAGGAAAATGTTATCATTGCTTATTTAGACAACAATACAGGAGAACAAAGAAACCTAAAAATCAATAATGCGTTGATACCGTTCAGGTTAAATAGACAAATGTTGTTACCTCCACCGAGGCAGTCATCATGTTTTCAGCCGCATTGGTTTGTTTGTTGGTCTGTCGGTTCGCAATATCACTCAAAAGGTTATTCGTAGATTTAGATTAAATTTTCATGAAATCTCAGAAATGTTGGGGGGTTATCCAAAACGTTGCCTGGATGGAAGAATTTTTTAAAGAACGCTTTACTATGAGAAGATGGTCATCATTTTGCCATAAGAGCTTCTGGCTAAAAAAAAAAAAAAAAAAAAAAAAATGCAAACAACTATTGGCAAATAAAGGTTGAAGTTTACTCCCTTGTCCTAAAGACTAAACATACAGGCAACGAGAATAAAATGACGTCATGTCCTTGGATGTAGTTGGCTTGTTCTCAGCTGAGCAGAACTTTCTTCAAGTGTTGTGTGATTGGTCCGACATTTGAGGTGGTGGGGTTAACACAGAAAAGCGTGAAGCAGAAAGTTGTTACTTCCACATTTTCATTGATGTGCGGTTGAACAGATAGTTTTAATAAACAGCTGATAGAAGTGGTGAGAAAGTGTATGCAGTGTGTGGTATATAAAGACCTGCATGTTGCTGCATACACAACCTTGCAAGTTTCTCAGTTTCAGTGCACATAAAAATACAGCTTTTACCACATTTCAGCCTGTTCAGCTAGAAAACGTTGCCTGAAGACTCCAAATAGAGGAAAATGGCTGTTCTCCACCATGTGTTTTGTGTTGTCAGAATAAGCCTTCCACCTTCTAGCACCCATGAATCTTATGAATTAGTCAGGGTGAGAAATTTCGAATGGGAAAATCAGGATTTTTTTGCTTCACAATTTTTTGTAAAAAAAAAAAAAAAAAAAAAATTCAAATAGATAAATATAATCTACTATAAAATTTTTCTCATTTTTATAGTTTTTATCAATATTTTAACTTTTCTTCTTGGGTATTATAGCAGCAGAATGATGGTCTGGCTACTGTGTTGTTTTTCCTAACTGAAATCAAGAAAAATAACGAGCAGAAAAAAAAAAGAAAAAAAAAGTTTTATACATTTATTTTGTTTGTAATCTACAAAAATCAGCAATATCGAAGAATTGTGAGAATCGCAATTTAATCGAATCGGCACCCAAAGAAATCGGACTCGAATCAGGACAAAAGCACACCGTCACAGCCCTATGAGTTAGCATGAAAATCTTTTTCTGAATCTTTCGCATACTCATACATTACAACCCTTCAATACATCCCAACAGGTCTCACTATCCATTTGTTTGAACACGTGGAGACAGAACTAATCGGAAACCTACTGGCTCTCCTCCTACAAGACACACTGCAGCTATCATTTTAAAAAGATGCGTACACTAAAGCCATTTCTCTGTTCCTGTTATTAACAGTGGGTTAGACATTTATTCATTTTCAATCATGAGTTCAACCCAATGCGTTTTGCAAATTCAGTCTGAACTACAGCCCATCCATCCCTGCTTTTTGTACATCCTGCAGGTTCATTTGACTATGTACAATTGAAGTTTGTCTGATGTTAGCTCAATTTTTAATTTGCCCAAATTTGATTTCTGCAGGATTTGGCCAAGCATCATGTAATAAAGTTGATAATTACAAGTAAAATTTTACGACTGGGATTATCTTATTGCTCAAGCTGCTTTCTTAAAGAAAAGAAAAATCTACTGTTTAGAAAAAAATGCTGAGCTCATATTTATCTGACACTTTGTGAATTAAGGCAGCTAGCGTGAAACAGCAATATCTTAAATAAATACATCAATAATATTGTCACTTTGATATAGACTTTAAGATACTGAGACAATTCTAGCAACAAATAAGACAAATGAAGAAATATTCAAATAAATTTAATTTAGTAAGAACAGTTTTAATAAATTAAGACAATGAAATATTAATAGCGAAGTCATTGTATTACAAGAGTTTTCATTATATTATTCAATGTTGGTATCATGAACTTTTACGTGAAGGTTCGCATCCTATTTGAGCTAAAATTATACTTTACATATCATTCATAGTCCCTGCCGAACAATGAAACACAAAAGCCACTTTTGGAGCATCTCCTGGCAGAGACCGCTGGGACTGTGGGCGGTCGCCACATTTCCTCCGCCAGTGCCAATGTTGTCACGATAAATCATCACTTAACACGCTTCGTTGTAGTGTTTCGAAACACCAAATCAAAGATTACAGCAAGGATTGCGAATAAATATGTGTGTGACATTTGAACAGAGATGTGGAGGGAGCTTAGAAGTTATCACAGCAGGATGGATGCTGTCGAAGAAACCGTGTGCGAGATACCCATCAAGGCCTGTTTACATTGCTAGCGTTTAGCACAGAGTACTCTAGTCGTTCCCACGTAGGTCACGTTTGTCCCACGGACCGTCACTTACCTTCGCGTGGGCTTTCTTTACATCTCGGTGATTACTGGCAGCATTTAATGACATCTTAACTAGCTAAAAGCGTATTTCCTACGCTTGATGCATTGCAGCAAATTATCTGGAAAGCTAGTATTAGCATACAGCTAAGACTTGGCCAGCGAGCTAAGGTCCCTCCTCCTGCTGCTCCACTAAACCACACTGACATGACCACAGCGCTGACTAAACATCGACGATACCAATGATGGATTAAACCCCAGCAAAGCCACGGAGATGTCTTATCAATACAACATTGCCTTGTTCTCTTTTTATACTTACAAAATATCCAATGAAATCCGTCTATCCATTGAAAGTCGCTGGTAATGTGTAATAGCAACACACAGAACTGTGACATAAACGATTTTCAATCGGTGACCCAGTTTCTCTTCACCGTCATGCCTGTCGGACCACTAACCTAGTTTTTCAACCAATGGCGTTTGCGCCACCGCCGTAGGTGTCCCTTCAGCCAATCAGACACGACTTTAGGCTGGGAAAATATGACGGACGTATCAGTTGACCAATGAGAGTGGGAACGGAACGCAGAGGCCAGTTTTGTGTGAGCGTGTTATGGCAAACACACTGCAAACAAGCCATTTAGTAGGAAGGCTTACACCACAATCTGGCCCCGTGCCTAATAACCCTATGTCCATTTTAAACCTTAAAATAGATTTACTGTGACCTCAGGTCTCAACTCATTCACTTCTAATCTGGACAAAAAGAAAACATTTGACTCTAGTTTTTGCACAGACACAGGACTTTATTAGCATGGGTTTCCACATTTTCCTTATTTCTTTTAAAAAATGTGTCTAATATCAAATTGCATATATGTCATTTTAAAATAGATATATATTTCGTTTTATTTATCCTGTTATACATTGTTTTAATGTATTTAGTTTTAACTTTTTATTGGGCAACCTGGAAAGTTGCAACCATCGTTTTGGGTTAATGATCGTATAATTGTACCACAATTGGCTTTTTGTTTGTTTTTATAACTAAGTAATTTAAAACTGAGAAATACTTAACGAGAAAGAAAACCAAACCAAACAAAAGAACATCCTGTGCGACTGCATGTACCAAGTCCAGGTCCCAAAGAAAAAGTCCTAGGTCATTATGAACCATGTTTGTGGTGAATGGCTATGATAAATCTAATCGAGATTAAATCCCATGTTGCAGTTTTATTCAGGCTCATCTAAAAAGTGGAACTAATGTTAGGCATTGGTTGAATTAAAATTAAAATACCATGGGAAAGTTTTGAGGCATACCTAACTACATATTTACTGTCAAGGGGATTTAAATTATGACTGCAGTTTGTGCATTAATCCACAAGATGGCAGTGTTGATCAATTTATATAAAACAGGCCATTAAAAATTCACATTTCACATGTTGTTTGACTGTAGTTAAATTCTGGTTTGTGTACCAGCGTGAGGGATTATTCTATAATATGTTACCTGACATACAGTGAAGATATGAGAGGTCTTAAAGTAAAGTTACCAAAGAAATGTTGGAGGTCTGAGTTATTTCACAATATCCAGCTAATTTGGTCACATCTTGCTCTCCTGATACCTTCAGGTGTTGTCACATAAGTTACTTAAAAGTTGAAAGTTTTTACCATCTTCAGTTGACGAATTCAATTTACAAATAGGATATAGGAATAGCAGTATCTTAAATTTAAATATTTGTTTCGGCGTATTTGCTATCCATGTACTGTAGCGTTAAAAATCTGTTGCTTCTAAAATAGTTTTCAATTTTATCAGCTAGCTCACACAATATATTGTTTTACATTAACAGAATATATATATATATATATATATATATATATATATATATATATATATATATATATATATATATATATATATATATATATATATATATATATATATATATATATATATATATATATATATATATATATAATTATTATTATTATTATTATTATTATTATGCCGAAATCTTTGACTGAATTAAGCTGAAGTCAAAGTAGAGAACGACGAGCACGTGAGTTCTCCGAGGAGCTCGTGAAGGCATCGCGCCTGTCACATGGCAGGTGATGCAGCTGAGAGAGAGCTCGCGCTTCGGTACAGGCACGCGCTGACTGTACGTACAGGTCGAACCGGCTTTGCTGTGAGTTGGAGCCATGCGTGCTCGTGTTGGTGGGCGCGTTTTCTTTTAGCGCTTCTTCCTCCAAGAAAAACTAAAGGATAAAAACCTGAGAGGAGTCGCAGACTGTAAGTAATAACAACCAAAAGCAAATTACTGCTTCAAGTTTAGTTTAGTTGCTGCTTTTCTGTCATACAGCAATGAATGTTGACCATTTTGGTATAAATATAAAGCTCAAACTCTGTTGCAAGTTTATGAAGCTTCTTATGGAACTGAGAAGTTGGCTTTCCCTATTTTTATTGGAAATAATTTGGATGCTGTTAAAACTTTTGTTCCCTTCTTTCTGTTTTTCTTCTTTGAGTAACTTTGTGATTCAGTGGTTTTATGCATGAGAAAGTGTTTATTTCGACTTTATGTATGTATGTTTCGCCTAATTTTAGACTTTAAATTATCTATAATTTTAGATTTACACCTAAAAATACCAATTCAGACACAAACTATCTCTTCGATTACCTTAATTTATGAAATTCATGTGGCAATATTTTTATATGACACCTTCTAGGCTCTTATAGATCTATTGCAGCACATTCAAACAGTACACACACACACACACACACACACACACACACACACACACACCAGGAAAGAAAACATTGTACTTTTATTGGTGTTTTCTCCGCCTGTTCAGCCATGTACATGTCAGCTTGGAGCAATTAAATGATGTTTAGTGGCATGGACTCCTGCTGTGTTAAAGCAGATCATCAATTTCTGACATCGGAGGAAGGGGTAGGAAGAAGGGCTGCTGATCTGCTAATAGCAGAATATCAAGGCTGATGTGTGGCTCCCCTCTGCTGAAGCATCTGCTGCATCTAATGCTGGAGATGGGAAACACACACACACACACACACACACACACACACACACACACACACACACACATATGCATGCATCATATGCAACTTGAAAGAGATTAAGTAGCCTCCTCATAGTGAATACAGCAGCCCGGTCCCTCTTTTATATTGCAAATTTCATTTACAATGGAGAGAGTTGAAAGGCATCATTGGCACTGACGACAGTGAATTGATTAAAGGCTGCTCTGGTTGCCACTTGGCTCGCATTAGCATTTACAAACACAGGAAATAAAAACAGGAGCCAGGGTGAAGTGGCAATTGATTAAAAGGCATAACTGACCATAATAATGATAATAATAAAATAATATAATTGTAATAGTTATAAAACAGTTTATTTTGACAGAACCATTGACCGACTTGCAGAGTCGGGTTCAGGACTGTGCCACACATACATATGCATGCACAGTTCACACACACAGTGGATCAGCAAATGATGGCACTCATCCCTGCGATCAAAGCGGCTTGGATAATTCCTAAAGCGTTGCGTTTTCTCTGTTCCAATATTGGATCAGATGATTGCTCTGTCATCTTAACTGCTGCTGCTTTTCACACCACGCATGTAGTCCACTGGAGGTAATCCACGGCTGCTGAATGATGTGCAGATGTAAGGGAGATTAATGGCAAGAGGAATGGGAGAGGAAAAGTGAAGGGACCGGGAAGAAAAAGTCAGGCTGTTAAGATACAAGAAATAATCTACTGTTTGCTGAGGGAGTGAAGCAAAATGAAACAGAGATGGACAAAATGTTCATAAAAATGAAATTAGCATTAGAGGTTGTCTTCAGTTGGCTCTGATGGGGATGAAAGGAAATTAGAACGTGGCGGTAGAGGAAAACAGGCTATGTGTGCTGTGGCTGTGTTACTGTCAGAGATGAAATAAAACAAGAAATGATTGCTTTATTGATGTGCTGCTATTCCAAGAAACTATTCCATGTGCACTTCTTCAGGCATTTCCTCTTGCAGCTGTGACCCAGAGCAACAGCTTGCGAAGGATGACTTCAGGCTTTTGCATGTGGGGGGGGGGAAGGAAAAAGTAGTGTGTTGGAAAAAGGATGCAAAAATAATGCATCGTATTGAAGTGTCATGGAACTGTAACCGTCTTCTGGAGTGAGATAACATGTGAATACTCTAGAGAAGTAGATCCCAACCTATTTTACCAGAGGATCTCCTTCATTCAACTACAACAATGCTATTGGAACCCCCCCCCCTCCCCAACCACCCCATGTTGCATCCATGCTTAGTTTTACGATTTCATTAGCTGCTTCTCACCATAAATGATGCTTTCTGGCTGACTCTTTTCCTTTGATAAAACCAAAGTTAAGGTTATTACCAACATATAGTTACACTTCTTTTTTCCAAAATAAGGACGAATCATCTGCACTGTGGCATTTCTCTGACAAAATAAAGTGAGTAAAGACAAGATAAGGTAAAGCTATAAGATCATGCAATAAAAGCAATCTTACTAAAATAAGCACTGAGGGAAAAAAATGAACAGAATAGGGAGAATTTAAGGCTACTGTCACTCACTAGAGGAGACATTGTTGCGGAGAAAAGTTAACCTGGATGTTGCTTTTTTGGAGGGGAAATTGGTTATATAATGACAAAAAGAGGCCTTAACCCTTTATAGGGCATTCAATGAAATACTTTGAAATCAGAGATTTTAACCTAAAATTGTCCTTCTGGTATGAACCAAGACCTCCATTCTGTTGTTACATTAACAAAGAAAAATAGTTTCATGCTGAAACTGAAAGAAAACAAAGGGTTAATGCTTCATTTTTAAAACTCTTTTAGTATGAAATCATCTCTTAAGAAAAGAAAGGAGTCTTCTTGCCGACTTAAATTTTGAGGATCATATACAAACATTTGAGGAAATTCTCATTTATGGTACTTACACAGATAGTAGTAGAGCCTGTTTGTATGTCTTCTGTGTTCTTTACATGCATACTTTCGTCTGTTTTTTTAGCAAGCTTGCGAATGAATACCCATACATAACAAATAGGTACCTCTAGAAACTGGAAGAGTACTGTTTCACTGTATAGCTCACATGCAATCAATGAAAGAAAGAAAGGAGATGGGACATTTTGAATCATTTGAAGCCTGGCTCAATAAGTGATGCTCATAGTCAATTAATTGGAGCTTTTTTTAGCCCTTTAACAAAATATAAGAAAAATATGAACTATAATAATATGCATATAATTAACGTTTGTTACTGCATAGTTTGTGAGACTGTAGTACAAAAGGTATCCATCAAGGGGCAGATTGTAAACAACAAGGTTTTGTTCAAAGTTTTTACCATGAAGTGACTCAATACAACTCAAAAACTATCAGATCTGATATACACAGTTTTAAATGGTTAATGACTATAAACAGCACCATCATCTACTACTTGCCTCCTTTTATATCTGTTTCTGGGGAAATGCAGTCATATTCTCCACCTTCGCCATGTTTGCTGTTGTCTGAATTGTACGTCATAAATTAGAAGTGAACTCTGCATTGCCCTCTAGTGGATGTGTTGTCTTAACAACCGGGCCGATGAAAACATGACACATGAAAGTGTGAGGGCAATAACGTTTGACAGTGTTTCAAGTCAAACAGTGTTTTAAAGTTCAAAACACTTATTTATCTATTTATTTATTTATTTATTTAAAATAGGGCATAAATGGGCCTGTTACACGGTTCATCAACTTTGATCCCCCACTCTGCTTCAGCCCTTCCACAAATCAAACCAATCTTTTACGAAGATGAATCACTTTCCACTTCAAAAAGCAGACATAGTTGTGATTTAAAAAACTTTTTTGCAAAAACGACACACAAAGTATTTAAAAAACAATGGAACTCACGTAAATGTTGTTCAAATTTTTTAAATTTGAACATATAAATACAAAGAGTACATGCTAAAAATGTATGAAAAGAATAGTGTAAATCATTAAAAGGGAAAAGGGAAGAAAAAAGCATCTCTTAGCTGTGTTCCAGGTGTTTTCCATAGATGAGGCCATCCAGTTGGTTTATTTTGAAATAAGGATGGCGTAATAAGGTCTTCTTCCTAGTCCAGTTTTCTCTTCTTACATGGAATGTTTTACTATTGTTGTTAGGGGTGGGACATCAAATCTAAATAATTCATAGTCCCTGCTGAACAATTAAGTAAAAAAATCAGGATTTTTTTACTTCCAAAATTTTAAAAATGACTTTTTTTTTTGGTCAATTTTATTGTTTTTATTGATCTTTTTACTTGTCATCTTGGGCATTATAGCAGCAGAATGATGGTCTGCCTACTGTGTTGTTTTTTCCTAACTGAAATGAAGAAAAAAGACGAGCAAAAAAAGTTTTGTACATTTTTTTTTTTTTATTCTACAAAAATCAGCAACATCGAAGAATCATGAAAATTGCAATTTAAATCAAATCAGCACCCAAAACATTGGAATTGGCTCAGTACGAAAGCATATCCTCCATCCATCCATCTTCTGCCCCTTAATGCGGGGGCAGCAGCCTAAGCAGGGAAGCCCAGACTTCCCTCTCTCCAGCCACATCTGCCAACTCTGCGGGGGGGGGATCCCAAGGTGCTCCCAGGCCAGCCGGGAGATATAATCCCTCCAGCGTGTCCTGGGTCTTCCCCTGGGTCTCCTCTAAGGAGGGACGTGCCTGGAACACCTCACCAGGGAGGCGTCCAGGAGGCATCCTGACCAGATGCCCGAGCCACCTCAACTGGTTCCTCTCAATGCGGAGGAGCAGCGGCTCTACTCTGAGCCCCTCCCGGATGACCGAGCTCCTCACCCTATCTCTAAGGGAGAGCCCGGCCACCCTACGGAGGAAACCCATTTCAGCCGCCTGTATACGAGATCTCGTTCTTTCGGTCACGACCCACAGCTCATGACCATAGGTGAGGGTAGGAAAGTAGATCGACTGGTAAATCGAGAGCTTCGCCTTCTGGCTCAGCTCCTTCTTCACCACGACAGACCGGCGCAGACCCCGCATTACTGCAGACGCCGCACCGATCCATCTGTCAATCTCACGCTCCATCCTTTCCTCACTCGTGAACAAGAACCCAGGATATTTAAACTCCTCCACTTGAATGCATATCGTCACAGCTTTAATTGTTGTGCTACAATTATTGTAATTTGGGGTTTTGTTTTATTTTTATTCTCTACTGGAATTCAGTACATTACCACTGAGAAAAGAATAAAATGAACAAATAAAAAAGCTTGTAAAATGGACTGATTTCTGTCAATTTAACATGAGCTCCAGTCGTACTAAATACAATGTGTTGCATGAACACTGCTAAAGCAACAACATTGTATCACCACTTAAACGGCTTTTTGACCCAGCCTTGTTTTGCATCGTTTCTGAACTGGACAGAATGAAGGGAAGTTGTTAACAAAGGAAGATAAAAGCTTATTTTATTCAATTTGGCTTCCATCAGTTCTTTCCCTCCTCTTAGAGGGGAAAAAGGGAGTGCCTGTTAGACTGTTAGATGTTTAGATTTTGAAACGAAGCCAGCACACATCATAGGTCATATGCACCTTTTTGTATTGATAGAAGAAAATTCCAGGTCAGGCTTGGACAGCAGCAAAGCTAGCAAAAGGAACAGTATTTTGTTCCCATAATCAAAATTCAATATTTGAACGGATTAATAATTGAGGAGTTGATTTGTAAGTTGTAGGGATGTCATAATTATAGAGTTTATCATCAAAGAAATGATCCTGGTGCTGTGATTATCATGATCATTTTGTGTTAATTAATATTCCTACTCTATAAATGTGAATAACCACATCAATAGACCTGATAGGTTTTTAAGGTTTATATATTTCTGTCTTTTGATGCCAACATAACAAAACAATATAGAAAAGAACAAAGTGGATCCTAACTAAGGGATTGCTGCTCTTTAACACATGAATAATCCTGCAACAGTGGAAATAAATCTGGAATTAATCTGGAATTATTAATTTCAGATAACCCTCATATCTGGAATTAAATATGTTTTCTACTATAGAACGCTGCATGCTGACAACTAAAAGGAGTGACGCCGACATCTTTTGGTGGCTGTGGTTGCGACCACTGTTAAGTTTGTGAGTTCAGGTTTGTAAACCGGATTATGTAGGATATTATGTGTGCAGAGTAGGATGTAGAAAAGGTCTCTTGTGGTTCGCTGGTGGGGGGGGAGGCAGGTCTGAGATGAGCAGAGATATTATGGTGGTGTTGATGGCAGACAGGGTCAAAATTTTCCTGACAGGAGCAAACAAAAACACAGTTATACAGAAGCAGAGGGAAGACGACTGGTAAACAGTGGTGAGGAATGGCCGAGTGCTGTTACTCCTGGGTGAACAAACAATCTGGTGATGACTGAAGGGTGTGGGTTCAGATACTGTTGCTGATTGCAGATGGGAAGCAGGTGAAGGCTGCAATCGTCAGGGGAACTGGCACACCCACAGTAGCCACTCAGAATGGTTGCACGCCGACTGCTATCGCTTTCAGAATGGTTGATAGCTGTTGTAGCCGCTTGGCGAATGATGGATACGATACACATTACTGCACCCTCAGGTTTACAAAATATGCTGCCACATTCAGATGCTACTTTTGAGTTGAAGGATTCAGGTCATGGCCAGTATAATTTTCTGTGACCAGTGACCACTCTGTCAGTGTTCGCATCCTATGTCTGAATGGTTGCACACCGGCTGCTACTGCTTTGATATGGTTTATACATCATGCTGCCACTTTCAGAGTGTTCACAGCAGCATTGGAGTAGGAACATTGGCCACTGATGGACTGGTTGCGGCCTTTCTTTGTTTTCATGACCACTCTCGTCAGTGTTACTGTCCAGTGTTAAAATGGCTGCTATTGCATTGATAATGGTTTGTTAACTGTCTGCTGGAGAAACAACAAACCTTACAGAACTTTATCACACTAAAGAAACACAATCTACTGAATGCATCAAGTTAGCAGATTTTAAGGACAACTTCAAGTTCTGCCTGCAATTCATTTCAAAGAGGCTTCTGTCAATGATGTTTAACATTTAACCAAACTTCTGTGTATTTATGTTTATCATAAAAAGCTGCTGGTTGTCCTGCAGGTGGTGAAACGTATTTAATGTATTTCCTCCTTTCTCTGCAACTTCTTATGTCATGCATTACAGCAGGGCTGTTCAACTACAAATTCCCATAATCTAAATGAACCCTTCGCTAAGCCCCACCCTCCACGGTTACTGTTGCTATCGCCGGCAATCTTTTTACTCTGCCATTTTTTCCCCTGTAAAAAAAACATGTATTTCTCAGCAATTTTAGTTAATGATATTCCAAAGGAAATCATTTCAGATTTCTGGAGTAATACCGTACACGCAACTCTTTGGTATTTTGTGCAGGAAGGGAAAGTTTGCCAGACCTTAAATCGCTCTCTTAGTTACCATCTTTGACGTTTGATTGGTCAGTGGCATTTCTAGTAGGGGTGGGAAAATTGAATAAAAAAATCGGAAATTGAGATTTTTTTCTTCACAATTTTAAAATGGATTTTTTTTTCAAACAAAGAAAATTAATCCACTATAAAATTTTTGTCATTTTCATTGGTTTTATTGATCTTTTTACTTGTCTTCTTGGGCATTATAGCAGCAGAATGATGATCTGGCTACTGTGTTGTTTTTTCCTAACTGAAATGAAGAAAAATTACTAGCAAAAAGAAGTTTTATCAAAAAATTTATGCATTTAATTACAAAAATCATCAATATTGAAGATATTTGAGAATCGCAATTTAAATCGAATCGGCACCCAAAAAAATCGGAATCGAATCAAATTGGGACAAAAGCATATCGTCACAGCCCTAGTTTCTAGGGTAGGATTTAGTGAAGGTTGAGTTGTTGGAAGGCTTTGGCCAATGTGTATGGTCTTTGTCACGGCTGGTGGAGAGAAGGTGTGGACCCAAATGCAGAGAAACTGACAGAGATGCTGAGTCAAGGCGGATTTTATTCTTGAGCCACAGGAACACAGGACATTAGGCATACATGGGAGTGACTAACACAATGAATCCGCAACATAGATCTGAAACCGAGGGTATAAATACACTGAACACAACAAGACACAGGTGAAACAAATGAACTAAATGAACCCAGGTGAACTAAATCACCAGGAACAAAAGCTAAACAAGACATAAGAGAGCTGAACAGGAAAAACTATAAAATAAAACAGGAAAAGTAAGACACAAAAAGGCCAAACCATGACAGTTCTTTATTTTTAACCTCAACTACTCTCAATTAACATAAAGTGCCAATATCTTTTTAAAACTTTTTGCAAATGGCACTGGAAAAAAAATCCCAGTAACATAACAAACTTGCTTTTAGTGCAATATAGAAAAGACACCCAGTTTACGGTTTATAAACTTTGTATAACTATCAATATTTTGTTCTCTGATGAAGACGAATCAAAAACACACACAGGCCATTTTTGTGTATAAGTGCAAAAAGAATTTTGCTGGCAGTCTTAACTAAGTTTGTTTTTTCGGCCGCTGAGCATCTGAGCCTGGTTAAATATTTGTTTTCTAAACTGGTGTTGGTTCACTGAGCAGAGGCTGAGACTGCGTTCAGCATCTTTGATGCGTGCATAATCATCAGTACAGGTGTTATTAAATTTTCTGTGTTTGCTGTCAACTTCTTCTCTTTGAATGTGATGCTTTTCATAAGAAATGGGGATCTTTGGCCTTTGGTCAACGGTGTGAACAGCAGTGCTGTGTAATGTCACAACATATGGTGCACAAATAGTTTATACGCAGCTATGAAACCATTATTTCACTGTTCGTGGGTAAATGGATAGTGGGCCGGTCCAAGTAGACTGATGTGCCACCAGTTGAATGGCCTGGTGAGCCGTCCTCCACAATGACACCATTTCTTCTTCTATAACCAGCAAAAAAAAAGAAAAAAAAATCTGACAAGGAATATTTAATCCATTTGTTTAAGGGAATAACTCTTCCTCTGCTGTCCCACTCTAACACACCTCTTCTGCAACTCACACGGAAACAAAACTAAGCAACATGCGGATGTGGCGTAACTTGTTTTCGTTCCATTGTGCTGATCTGCTTCTATGCTTCATAAATCTTCTACAGAAAGCGATGATATTGAGGGATCTTTATGATGAATAAATCGTAGTGTTAAATACTGCAATTAATTGGGCAATTAGGTCATCGTGACATACCTAGTTAGTAGGCTTTCCTTTAAATTTTATACACATAAAACTTGGATTAAAAGTAACCACAACACATAACATTCTGCCCTGAAAAGTGGGCGTGTGAGCATAGCTCTGACTGTCTGAAATGTCAGAAGTGATATCAAACCAACCAGTTGAGGAGCAGAGGAGAGAGAGAAGGTGAGGACAGAGAGAAGTATGAGGATGATTAAAAGGAATGAGCGTAGCAAGAACTCAGGAGAGTGGAAAACAGGGATGAACAGTTGGGGAAATGAGTGGGAGAGATCAGTACTCGATTAGTAGTGACACATATTAGGTGGGAGGACAATTTTGTAGCTAGAGTTACGTATTCAAATGTTTGTTGACCCAAAAATCCACACCCAAAACCAACAAGCAGGGATTGTACAAGAATATTGACTTTGAAAGCATAAATCAGAACAGCACTGAGTTTTTCATTATTCATAATTTGAGCCTGTGTTGAGCTCTTTGACACAGTGCTGCAGAGTTGGGCGCAAAATGCTGCTATTCTGGATGAAGTAAACTTTCAGAGTGTGTCCTGTAAATTTACTGCAGTTTGCCCCGTTTATGTCAAATCCTCCAGTCGGCCAGTTACACTGTCCTGACCGAACACAGACAGGTAGAGGTTTCCAACCTGTCCATCTTGGTACCTGGTTTCAGAAATGATTGGTTTCATGGAGACTAGTCCCCGGTTTCATGTGCATAAAAGGGCAGTTTACTAAAATGCTTCTGCAGTTTTACTGCAATTTGACGCTGTGTGGACGACCCCTAAGACTGTAGCTGAAGTTAGCTGTATAACTGCAGCTAAAGTTAAATGTCTATTAAATAGTTAGTCCACTATCTGCAAAGCAATAAAAACCAAACACACCTGCATGCAGCACAGCACCTGTGTTACACATTGAATGTTGAAAATGGACAATGAAAGTTCAGTGAGTGAAGCTGCAGCAGATGTTGAAGATGAACATGACAGAGCTGCATCTGTTTGGAGATACTTTGGTTTTAAAGCCTCACTACTGAACCTTTGCTGCTTTTCATACTGAAACCGCTAACAACAGCAAATTAAGCATCTGTCTTGCATCCTGTCTCCTCTCTGAACTATCTCCAGCCAGCAAAAGTCATTCAGTTGTTGATTTTGTCTTATCTCTTACTCTGTGACTTTCTAAGTGACCTTTCTAAGTGCACATTCACACCAGGCATTTTGATCAGAATCTGAGTCCCTTTGTTTGGATAATCTACTTTTTTAACAATATTGTGAATGTGTGAATGGAAGCTGATTCCAATCAATGAAGCAGACTTGTGGCCCTTTTTCATTTGTATCAGCTTGTCTCAACTCAACTTGCCTGGACTCAGTTTGTAGGGTTTTCCACAAGGCTTTTGTACCCGTTTACTGGTACCCTTTTTTGTAACTCCTCACCTTAGGTTCTAAGCGAGCTGAGTCGGGTTGTGTGTGACATCGCCAGACTGCATGCCACTATTAGTCAGGGGCGCGGCCAATCCTAGGTCAGGGGAAGATCGACTCCAACTTGCAAGTTGTTTACATTTTAAGCTGACAAGCAATGGCGCAATAAAAGTCTGTTCCGTGGTCCAACACTGAGGTGGAGACATTTCTTTGCTCGGTGGCTGAGGAAAGGATACAGAGGGAACTAGATGGAACGGCACAAAATGAAAAACTCCATCAAGAGCTTTCTGAGAGAAGCTGAAAACTCCATCTTGGTGTTGTTATAGAGCTTGTCGTGCCCAACACTGACATCACAGCGATTTCACTCAAACCTTGCCAATTTTAAACCTGGTACTAAATTGTAATGGAAAAGAAACAGGACCAAGCTGAGATGAGCTGAGGCTAGTTAAGTTGAGACAAGCTGACACCAATGGAAAAGAATCATTGATCCACCTACAAATGTGGGTTTCGGTCAACTGAAACAAGTCCCGAATCGGACCTAGTCTATCTGGACTGTCTTGATGTGAGTGCACTCTTTTTTCCCTCTCTTCCTCCTTTACTGTTCCTTTGAGTCTGTCATGTTGCATGCTAGAGGCGGACAATATGTTGATGTCATGTGATCTTCTATGGAAAAAGTTGTCAAGTTCAGGTTCTCAGCCTCAGAATTGTGCAGGGCAATGACAGCTTCAGCAATGTGGATAATAAAAGTCAGTTTGCCCTCAAGAAGAGTCAGAAACAGTTTTAAGGTCTGAAACTTATGGGGTGTGGCTTTAAAAAGTTGAGTATGGATCAAATAACTATTTACTGTGAATGCTGCTGGGTTAAAGTTGTCACTGGAGGAATTAGCCGCTGCACCATCGTCGCCACAAATATGCTTTTGAGCACCAAGAATGTATGGAACTAGGATGGTCGCCCTCCATATCCTCTGGTGAAACTGTAGCAGCTCAATGACACTTTATTCAGATGTCACTTAAAGAATTCCCACATGCTGTGAGTAATTTTGGTCATACCTCTCAGAAGTACTTTCCAGCCAACCTCCACCCCTTTGTCTTGTGTAGGAGTAAATCTAATTGGGCTGTTAAAGCTGAAGTTTTCCCATCCAGGTGGATACGGAGAAGGGTTGAGAGCTGACGTTTCGTTTGGGAAATATTGTTTGTCTACTTGTTTAGGATGGCAGTAAAAAAAGGATGAGGTGATGCTGGGTTGCAGTTAGTTTTAGAACAGTGTTGGAAGTTTGGATTGATGTTTCCTAGTCTCTTTCCTGTCTCTCATCTCTGTCTAGATTTCACTCATGCAGTTCTCTCTCGACTGTCTCCAGACTAACCGTTTTCACCCATGTCTGCACGTTTGCTGAGGTGAGGCGCAGATGCAACAGTCTTCTGCTTTGACCTCAGACATTCTCCATGAAACCCCTTTGTGAAAACTCTGGGCTTGCTGATGAGAGTTACTGTGTGCTTCTTTCCACGCTGCTCTGTTGTCGCCTGTAAACAACTCAGTGATTTCTGCAGAGTACTTCTCATTTCTTGCCTCTTGGACCCAAACAGAATTTCTCTTCATCATCCTCTCTGGTGTTTTATGCTGGGCAGCAACTGCAGTAAAAGTCAGAACCATCGGATTTTAATCTCAATTTCAATCTGGATTTTCAACGATCATAAAAATAAAAGGGTGCGATTATTTTTCTCTTTGCAGTTTCCTCTCCTGCTGTCTTCAGTTGCCAATCGAGCTTCTCTGACATTGCAGCGCTGTGCTGTAAACTCCTCCCACAGCCGCTTTGGTTTCATTCAGACACTGTTGTCAACTTGGCGACTTTCTCGTTAAATGTACCGACTTTTTTTGGTTAAAAGAGACTAGCGACAAATCTAGCGACTTTTACTGGAGTTATTAGAGACTTTTCGGGTGTTTTGGCGACTGACTTGAAGGCACATATTGTTCTGCAGTTACTGTAAGGAAGGAGCAGCGGGAGCCTGTCCCGTCCTAAAGCACTCCCAGGCGGCCAGTCTCAGTCGGCTCCGGCTGCAGGTGGATGTAGAAGAACTGCTGTAGGTTGTGGAAGTTCACCTAAACATAGTTTATACCATTGTCAGTGAGAACTGGCTGCATTATTTTCGTATACATAGTTTGGCGAGTTAAACACAGTAATATTGCTTCGTTACGGGGCGTTACCATAGCAATGTGTTAATCAGCCGGTTCAGATCAGCTGTCTTGACAGGTGAATGAGAGAAATGCGCTGCAGCCTGACAGCGGTTGTTTGGCATGAAACTTACATCAAGGCCAACATAAAATAGTTCCTATATGACCAGTATAAGCAGATTAAACAACTCGGAACCGTGCATTAGACGGTTATAATGCGCGACATGGAGTCGAGAACACCACGACGTGCAGCGTTGTTTAAAAATACTTAATAATTGTGTTTAATAATCAAGATCTCAATTTCAGTCAAAATGATCGTGATTATAATTTTTGTCATAAACCAGCAGCCCTAATACCCTTCAGATAATCACATGATTTTTTTTTAACTTTTCCTAAATAAGGGTGAGTTTTACCTTTTTAAAAAACACTATGAATGAGTAACTGTAGGAAATTTCTACATTTTAGAAACCATACTATGACTGTTCCTCAGAAGAGAAAATCAAAGTCATCTAAAACCCCAACGACGGTAAATTTGAGACAGTTCTTTAAGTGCTGAATTTGACATGGCAGCACTTTGCAACAGGCAGTTGTTGATTGTGTAACCTATTAAGAATATTCGCAAAATTTATATCCAGCAGTAGCCCAACAAGTCTGACATAACACCAGTTAGCCTCCAAAAAGTATGGCTTGTTTGTTTCTGTACTCCTGTGCTGGGAGGATATAATCCTCTTCTTAGTTCAATCACGACCAGTACCAATAATCACTCCATGAAATGTGGCCAGAGTCAATATTTGAGCTAGTTTTTATTTCAGTGTATTGTTGTAACAACTCTTCTGTTGCAAGACCTGTCGTTTTTACCGGTGGGTCTAACATCTGTGGGGTAAGACGAACTGTGACCTGTTGCAGGAACTGAACCATCAGCTGTTATGAGGCTTCACATCTTTGTATTATTTTGCCAGCAAAGACTCATGCAAACATTCTCACATAAAACGAAAGAAAATTTAGGGAGTAATTTGCTGAAATTATGTGTTTTGTTTTTGAAGTAGTACTGCTCAGCTTTTCTGAAATGTATTTGCATCTGAACATGTGCCTGTTTGTGACAAACACACACACACATCCTAAGATTCTGTGAGTGTAACATTATCCTGTAAGTTGATCTGTCGCTGCCATCCTGATAGCTTATTAGGAGGTTGTGACTCTGTAACCCAAGTGTCCTGTAGCCAAGACACCGGGCTCTGATGTGCAGCACTGTTTCACCCAGCTCAGCAGGCTTGGCGCTTGTCATTGTGAGGATAGAGGTCCTAGCCACCCTGCTTGTGTTTTTTTTTCCTCTTTTTTTCTCACTTAAAGTAAAATTTTTCTTTTGTATAAAGGTGAATGGGGATGACAATCAGAAGGCTGGTGGCCAGAATCTTAGAGAGCCCCTGAATCCGCTGCCAAACTGCAGACTTTTCATGGTCTCAGCTGGTTTACTCTGCTGGGATTCCAGCACAAAGTGGCTCAGCATTTACTGTCACTGTAAATTTTGCATGGGGACTGAACTTTTTTCTTTTTTTGACCTTTCCTGGCCATGAAACTTGCCAGTTTAACTGGTGAAAAAAAATATTTGGAACAAAATTGTGCGCATTTTTTACTGGGAAAATGGTCCTTACTTGTCTTTATAACCGCAGTTTGTGCGTTTGAAGACAAAGTAACATAAGCTTCATGGAATTCATGGAACATAGAGGAAATCTGTTGTGTTTACTTTCAGCATTGTACAAGCAAAAGAATATTAGCATATTTCTGCTTGTTTCGAAATGTTTTGATTTTGTTTTATAGCCATATTACATTCTGCTGTAGTACTTTAAATGGCAGCACCAGTGAATTAACCAATAATTTGATGCAGATAGAAATATTTTTTCTTATCTATTGAACATCTCCAACTAATGACTTTCTGATGGCCTAATTTGGCCTTTAATTCAATTAGCACCATGGGATTACTTTAGCAGCAGAAGTCCTGAAGTCCATTTATTTAGTCTGGAAACTTGTAGAGTGTTGTTATAAAACCTGTTACATACTCTGTGAGAGGCGAGACCTTTGTTCTTGTTCTTAAGGTTACAAGAAGAAGAAAAAAGTTTGTTTTGGTCTGGTGATATCATACTTAACGAGAAACAGGACTGAGAAAGCAGTGGTGTCCGTGTCTTTATATTGCGCAAGTGTTGCATTTGTTTCTGTAATTTCTCACCACATCAGTCAGCTTTAGTTCAAGCTATCCGTTCAACGTCGAATCAAACGAAATGTGGAAGTGACAACTTTCCGCTTTCAATCACACAATATTTCTCTGAAGAAGAACTGCGCTACTCAGCTGATGCGTCAGGAACAAGATGACCAAACCAAGTCCGCGAGAACAAACTGACGTCATTTCATTGATGTTTTCATACCAGACAGCAAATTACTGTCAAGCCAGTGTGTAACAAAGTCTGGAAGTAGTTAACTAGATTATCACAACTTGATTGTTTAAACTTAAAACAACATGCTTTGGTTTGCTTCAGGCAGGTTTCTCAGATATATATATATATATATATATAGATATAGATATTAGGGCTGTGACGATATGCTTTTGTCTCGAATCGATTCCGATTTTTTGGGTGACAATTTAAATTGTGATTCTCACAATTCTTCGATATTGCTGATTTTTGTAGATTAAAAACAAGATAAATGTGTTAAACTTATTTTGCTCGTCATTTTTCTTGATTTCAGTTAGGAAAAAACAGCACAGTAGCCAAACCATCATTCTGCTGCTATAATGCCCAAGAGGACAAGTAAAAAGATCAATAAAAACAACAAAAATTTAAAAAATCTATAATGAATTATCTTTATTTGTTTGAAAAAAATTGATTTTTTTTAAACAAAAAATCGACTTAAAAATTGTGAAGCAAAGAAATCCAGACTTTCGATTTTTCGATTCGATTTTCCCACCCCTAATATATATATATATATATATATATATATATATATATATATATATATATATATATATATATATATATATATACACATATATATATATATATATACACATATATATATATATATATATATATATATATATATATATATACATATATATATATATATATATACATATATATATATATATATATATATATACATATATACATATATATATATATATATATACATATATATATATATATATATATATATATATATATACATATATATATATATATATATATATATATATATATATATATATATATATATATATACACATACATACATATATGTCAACGTGTGACAGGTATACCCATCATGCTTTGCTCTTGTCATCCCAGAGCCAGCAGAATGAGTCCACATCTAACTGTGTCCACTACAGTACTCTCAGTGTCCCCTATTGGCCTTTTCTTTTAGCAAAGAAGTGCTGATTGGTTCATTGCAGCTGTCACACGTTGCTGCGAGTGTCTTTAACGTCTATGTATTAAGTGGTGTTGACATGTTGTTTTTACAGTGTCGGCTTGCTGACTCTGGCCTTTGAGGTCTTTGAGCTCTCCACTGGTTTCTGCCCCTGAGGCCATGTCACGTCAGGCCTTCAGAGCAAGCTGGAAGTAAAACATGAGTCTGCTATGGAGAGATAAAACTGTACAGCTGTTCTTCCAGGTGTTGCTCCAAATGAATGCATTCTTTCTTTGTTCATATAAATAGTTGGAAAAACTGGCAGGAACTGAACATGGAGACAAGATGCTTTTTGTGTGATGGTGAAGATTGTAAAGCTTATAACTAAAGGCAATCATCCTGTGATCACTTGAGTTATAAGAAAAAAATCCCAACTTAAACACCAAGCAGTTATAGCTTGTTAAAAAAAAAAAAAAAAGTCTTGAGACAAGAAAACAAATCACAAGTTGCATCCTCTTTTGTGATTTTTCCCCCCTGAAGTCTTGAAGGCATAGATGAGATGGGAAAGTTTTCATGTTGTATGTGTCTCATGATCTCCTTCATGACTCCTTGTTTGTGTGTGCATTAATACATATTTTGGAAGCAGTTTTGAAGCAAAGCTAAACAAGCACCACCCATTGTTTGTAGTACTGACAAGCAGTGTTTCTCTTGCATTTAGATCACTGCCAGAAATGAAGAAGTAGCGTTGCAGCTAGGTTTATTTTTTCTTTAACACGATTCTGAGAATGTTGGCGTCAGCTTTTCTCCAACATAGTGTGTCGGATGAAGCTGCAGTCAGGTCAGATTTTAAATAGTAAAGCCTCTGTGCACCTTGAAGTGCTGCACACAAACATTTAACATCATTTGTTTATTGAAAAAGTATATATTGGATCAGTTTTTCTTTTTAGAAAGTAGTTCATTAGCTGAAACTACTACATGCTGTTTCATCACCACGTCGTATCAGACTGTTAAAGCTTCTGACATCTGTAAATTCAGTCATATAAACATTAATTTCTTTGGTTTGTCAGTTTTCTTGTGAGTTGAGTCCCAGAATCAACAAACAGGCTCATTAACTACAAGCGGATGTCAGATCAGCGCGTTGGAGGGCAGCACTGTCATATCCTGAGGCCACATAAGAAAACTAAAATACTGCCGATGCCTTTCATCATGTAGTCACTGCTGTTAGGTTTTATTCAACAGATAAAAGATAAGACAGTAAAAAGACAGAAACTCCCACTGAAGCTCCACAGCTGAGTAAATACGACTTGCAAAAGCGGACTGAGATTTGATGTCTTGTCACTACTCATGTTTTTTGTCCGTCTTGTGTGTCGGGTATTTTCTTGCTTTAATCATTCATGCTAACACAATTCTGAAATTACTAAGACTTTATTACTCTGGATTAGCTCTGTTGATGCTGGTCTGCCCTTCGATGGACATGTGAATTTATTGAATCTTTTCTAACTGTGGACAGAATCAGAAGTAGACTGTATCACTGTAATTAAACTTCACTGAAGTAAAAACTGTTTTTCTCTCAGTGCCTATAAACTGTAGCACTTTGAATTAGAGTAGCAACTGCAACCGCAATGCATATGTTACTGCCATGGAAAAACCTAACACCTTGCAGCCAGTGTTTCTCACTGCATGTGTAAACACCACTGACTTGATATAAAAGATGGAGCCTCTGTGACATCATCTGTAGGTTGAAATTTATTGGGTGGTTCCCACCATCACCATCTTGGTAGCGTCACATGCAAGCAGCAACCTCCGGCAGTTAAAAGTGAAGCCTATGTGGAGTGCATAAAACTGCAGTTGCTGGCTGCAAAGCAGAGCAAATCTCCATAGACTCCCAAGTTGAAAAGGCCAACTTCACGGCAGAAATAAACATGTTTACAGCCTGGTTCGAAAATCCATTTTCGGTTAATAGGTCAGGTTTACCTTCATGACAGCTGTGGGGGGAGTGAATTTTTTTCTAACTTGGCCATTTAAAATTAATTTAATCTCGAAGTTCGGCATATTTAGGGGCATGTCAGGTACCGATCTCCTGCTTCAAGTAAGAAGAACGTAGAACCGTGTTTTTTAGTCGGTTAATAACGTGACTTAGCTTTAGCCCGCTTAGCTCCGTTAGCTGGTTAGATCCCATTATCTCCGGGTTAGCTCGGTTAGCTTTTAGCTACAGAAATCTCGGAGTTTGCTCGATGTCAATGACGCTTACAGCCCCCCTCTCAGCTCCACATTTGCCCATGGCGTGTCGGTGGATGATTGACATCTATCAAATTCCAACATTCTTTAAGCTAAGAGCTAAGCTAAATCACACTGTGAGCCAACTAAAAACCATGGATGTGTTGCACTCTGTGTTCTTGCATTAGTATGTCGGGTACCTGTCAATCAAAAGGACACGCCCCTGATTATGCAGAATTTCTGGAGGAAATTGGTTATAAACGGATGAGTTATTAAACACCAACAGTGATGAGTGATGGGAAGACAGAATAGAAGATGTCGAATGGGGATGGGAAAGGGTGAGGTCGAGAAAGCGAGACAAACAGGAAGTTGAGGAGGTGAAGCGGGTATAAGGCAGGCAATCAGAGGCCTGGATGAGGCCCCGCTCCCAAACTAAGTTTACACATTAACTCCGCTGTTAGAGCAACACAGGAAAGTTTGTCTTTTTAACTCGATACATTGCACAGTGCAATTATTATTTCTGTAAACCCTCACTTTGTCATTCATGTCTGAAACCCTGACATTGGTGTCTGAAAGGGTGTATAGGCATCTTAGAACTTCCAACAAAAGTTAACCTACTTGAGATCTGAATCCTCGAAGGCTTGGCTTAAGATTTGAATATAAAAACTGATCAGATAAATATTGGCAAATAAATATTGGATGATGGTCAACCGAATGTACAAGCAGTTCTGGAGAGTTACCAAACTGTCATGAATAATTACCAACATAAAGTGTCTCCATGGGGCTGCATGGTGGCATAGTGGTTAGCACTGTTGGCCTCACAGCAAAAAGGTCACTGGTTCAATCCTCAGTTTGGTCTGTGTGGCGTTTGCATGTTCTCCCCGTGTACAAATGGGTTCTTTCCGGGTACACCAGCTTTTTTCCACCGTCCAAAGACATGCATGTTAGATTAATTGGTTACTATAAATTGGCCCTATGAGTGAGTGTAAGTGTGAAAGGTTGTTTCTCTGTGTGGTCTTGTTGTCCATGCTGTACCCTGCCTCTTGCCCAGTGATTGCTGGGTTAGGCTCCAGCTTCCCCGTAACCCTTCACCAGACTAAGTAACCCTTCACCAGACTAAGCGGTTAGGATAATGAATGAATGAAGTGTCTCCGTAACATAGGACATCATTTCAGTTGCTGCTTCAGACAATAGAATGAAAAAAGTAGAAACAGATTTTGATGAAAGACATGACGTTTCCAGTTTGCAGACTGTTTGGTCTACACACATTATTGAATAGTTTCCCCTTCTTTTAGTATATCCGGCGTATTACCTACTTCCTCCCTGTACTCGTTTAAATAATACAGAAGCATGAATCATTTATCTGGAGAAGATAATTCACTGTCAGTTATGTTTTTTTGCTACTGAGCTGTAAATATAAACTGCATGCAGCTTGGACTTTATAAAGACTTGAGACAAAAAAAAAAAAAAAAAAAAAAAGTAGTCCTGGTTTATTATTGCAGATGCATATTTGTCCCAGGATGTAAAAGTTTAGTTTTCACACAAAACAAGTCCTGAAACGTTTTTCATCGAGTTACAGACAGATGCTAAAAGCGGGAAAACATGACTACAGTTTGTTTCATGATGCACCTCATCAAATAGCAGGAAAGTTGGAATTATTAGCAAATATTCCTATCAGGCTGCACGTCCTCCTGATGATGCTTTTTATATAAAACCCCAAACCAGAAGCAACAAAAATGCGTCCATGCTTTGTGATTTTTTTCTCTATGTTGAAATTGTAGTTTTACTCTAGGAATACCAAGAAAGCATGAATCTGTAAACATAAGAAAAGAATACACTCATATATTTATTGTATATTGTCTATTTGGGTCCCAAGATAAAACAAATGTATGTTATCTTTGGGATCGTGGCTCAAAGGTTGGACAACCACTATCTTATGTTGTTGTCAGCGTTAGATGTGAGCAAACCACATTTGAACAGGAGCCTGAATCCAGATGTTGTTCGGACTTTATATGTGTCAAGCGCACACATCAGCCATGTTGATGGAACAAGATTATGATCTGTTCATGCAGCTGCAGATGTCAGGTTGCAGCCATTCTCCTCAATGAAGTTACAACTTAATGTGCTCAATCAGCTTCTGGCGTTGACATGTGGCCGCGGTTTTAACACACTTAAGGACTAACTTTAAAAATCCTGGCTGTGCACTCTGGGTTTTTACATTGTTCTGCCTGACAAACTTGCTTTAACTCTTGCTGACCAGTACCCTGCATCAGTGTCTGAATATGTGTGACAAGACCAGACGACGTCTCTTGTCAAGCTAATTTTACTCTGGTCATCATGCACAGCAAACCCACACAGCGTCCACCACACACAGCAACAGTGTCACACACTGTAAACCACTGTAACCAGTGCTCATTAGTTGCAGAGCTCGGGCAATGAGATGGAAGATCTAAACATAGTTCTGGTCAAGTTTGCTTCAGCTGCTCAGATATTATGCAGGAATATCAGGTAGTAGCTGAGTGACGACCTGTGTTATCACACAGCTGCATTTTCTACTTATTTATTTTTTCAGCCTTATTGTTTGTTTGAATTAGAAACAAGAACACAGTTATAGGCTTTTTTTTCAATAGGTAACATATTACATTGCTATTCAGTGTTGTAGGATTTACTGTGTTCAGCAAGAGATTTTATATTTCTGTCACGTTCTTTAATAAGCCGAGAGCCAGAGAGAGAGAGAAATGAATATTTTCATTCCCTTTTTTTCTTTAGTTTTTGGTAGCTCAACCTCCCTTTTGTACCAACCGTGACTGTAGTTAAGTGTATCACAAATTTTTGAATGGTGAAAGATGGCTTCAGATGTTTGTAATCTGGCTTCTTTCTTTAATGATTTTTTTTTTGTGTCTTTTTTATGTCTGTAAATGAAAGGGACTCCCAGAATAAACATGATGGTCATGGTTTTGGTGAAGTGTTGCAACAAAGCTTTTAAAAAATCAGACTTAAATGAAGGCTGATGCTTGTCAATAACTTTTTTTGAAAATGTAACTGCTGAGACTATGAACAGGCTGAGGTTTCTATCTGTCCATTCATCAAAGTTTCAATCAATCAAAGTTTATTTATATAGCACTTTTCATACAAAAGTAGTACAAAGTGCTTTACAAAATAAAAGGCAAGAATAAAACAAGGCTGAAAACCCACCTTCACACACAAAAATATAGAATTTACCCAAAGTCTACCACATACTTACTTCACAGACACTCACACATAAAACACTCTCATCAAAACAATCTTAGGGATCCACATTGGCACACTAAAAAAAAAAGTAAGTAATTTAAATGACAATCATAAAAGAAAAGTCTAGAAATAGAACTAATTAAAAGCTTGATTTTAATTGGTGGTCGACTTTTAAAAACCTCAACAGTATCCATCCGTCCATCCGTCCATCCATCCATCCGTCCATCCATCCATCCATCCATCCATCCATCCATCCATACCCAGGTGTTCCATTGCAGGATGACAGAGGAGATTGCAGAAGAAACCTTGTAGGGGAAAGCCTCATGTATTTATTAGGGCTGGGCAATATGACCAAAATCTCATATCCCGATATAGCTCATTTTATATCCCCATAACAATATACATAACGATGTGAAATTGTTTGTGGAATTTTGTGTCAGTCATCAGTTATGTGTCAGATTTGCTTGGCAACGGCAGCATTGATCTCCTTCCATCTGCAGGAACTATGGCTGTATGATGTTTCACGGGTAAATGCCTGTTGCATCGTTTGCATTTCGAGTTTATGATGAGCTTTCACCACCACTTGACGCTGCTTTTGCAGCTTTTGCCCGTTGATTTTATTCTTTATTCTGTATTCTTTGTCCTGATTCTTGTGCAGGTGCTAAAATGGGTTAGTTGCATCGGAGTCTGTTGTTGCGACGGTGAGTTAGTCTGTTGTCGTTTCCACGTCGGTCTTTTTTTTATATCCAAACCGCATCCATGCAACAGAATGGATGCGGTTTTAGGAACAAGCTCATTGGTTTTGTTGACTGGTCATCTTTTAGTGAATTATCCTGCTTTGAAACACGTCTGCTACCGTCTTCCTCCATGTATTGCAGCGTGCATGCCATAAAGTGCATCTTGACATAAAGTACTGCAATAAAGCACGTTCTCGTGGGGTAAATGATAGAGTCTCATATTAAATGATAGACATTTTCTATTGTCTAAAAGATATATATCGTCTTATTGCCCAGCCCTAGTATTTATTAATTCCCATTAAAGACACAATAAAAACAGTGATTCCTTTTGACAAGACTACACTGATAAGCTACAGCATTAAACCACTGATGTAAGTGGAGAAACATTGATACCTTTGTCACTGTGGCACCTGTTTAGTGCAATGTTGTTGAAGATAATAATAACAATTTAAACTTAAATGACTAGGTAGAAAATTAGGCAGTAATTTGCACAAATCAAGATCTACCAGCAAGCAGGGGGGTTGCCATGTATTGGAACACAGGGAACAGTTGGGGACTAAAGGTCTTGCTTAGGGGCCCAGAGTGGTTTTCCGCCATTTGCACATTGGAGACTTGAACCAAGGTCTTGTAGACCCACCTGTGTAACCACAAAGCTACGACTCCCCCCAAGAAGGTGAAGATGATCGGTTAGAAAAACAGACAAGTTAAAGGATCCGAGGAACTTCCATAAGGATTGCATTGCGATGACTGGACTACTTGATCACATTTCAGAGCAATTCTTCCAACATTAACCACATTAGCTATAGAATATAGTTTATGAACAGTTTGTCAGACATGACAAAGACTTAAAGGTGTTTTATTCCAGCTTTCTTGGTTTTCAGCTCTGAGGGAGTCCATGACAGTGATGTTTTGCCTTCATGAGGGCGACTTATGTTTGATGGGTTTATTGTTGAGCCTAATCGGTTTAATTTACTGCTAATACTTGCATCAAGTGCAGCGGAAGGAAAAGAAAAGGGTTGGAAATGTTAAAGCAGGACGTAGCGAGGATGAAAGAGGAGGAAGAAGAGGGGTGAATTTCCCGGCTGAACTAAAGGACAGAACAGGGAGCATCCTCATCTTAAATGTCAGTGGTCCTGTCGCATTGATGTTAATTGCTGAAGAATCTGATGTTTCTTGTTGGCTCTGCCTGACATACACACACAAACACACACAGTTGTATTTACCCTGTGTGACAGCAGGGCCTGGGGGGCTTAGGTCTGGCCTCTAACTGGTGACACTAATCCAAACAGGCTAAGCCAAATGAGGGGAAACGGTAAACGCGCACACACACACACACACACACCCTTCTTTCTCTCTTGCCGTGCGTTAACGTGTGTATTATTCTCTTTTGTCTGCCTCTATGTTAATGTGTAACCGCTCATGTCAACAGTACAGATTCACATGCATGCTGGCATTTCCTGTTTTCACCAGCTCATCCCAGTAGCCAGGCTCTGTGAAGGCTTTAGTGATGTGGAATTTCTAATTCCAAAGCGCAGGATTCCCCCACGTTGCCAAACACTCCAAGCTTTCTTTAAATATTTGACAGGTAGTCTAACTTAATATTTAACCTGTTGACTGTGCTGTTGTGTGCCGCTGGGAAGTTGGGAGGAAATGTTTGCGTCTTGACCTTTTAATCTGTTTGTAAAAGGGCAGTTTTGTGCAGGTAGTGTCCTGCTATAAGCCTGATACTCTTACATAACTGTGAGCGCTTTGAAAAAAAACTCATTACTTGCATTTGTTATGTATGCATGCCCAAATGTCTCGTCCAGAGTATGTACACATGTAAACTCACTGGAAAAAATGTTCACTGCCTTCTCTTCTTTTTAGGCAAATTGGAGAACAAACTGAAGATTAGATATGTTTTACTCAGATTATAATAATCAACTTGATTTCCCTTTGTGTTGTTATAGTGTATTGTCATTCATACAACCAGTGGCGGATTTAATCAGACAATCAGATTTTTTAATTTTCATTCATAATTCTTTATTGTCAAAAATGTTATGTGCTGATTTAACTATATACACATACTACTGTATATGTGTATTTAGAAAAAAAAAGAAGTTTAAAGGGCGTCTGGCTTAAAATATTTAGTGTTTTAATGGATATTTAATGTTTTCCTGCTTCACACTTCAGGCCTCGATACATAGGATGCGACAAACAGCAGCGACAGCAGCATTACGCTCTCAAATGTCTTGTCTGAGAAACATATGATATGATATTGAAGGGAATTTTGGCACTTTCAAAGCAGTCTGTGACAGACTGAAGGATGGATAGTCAAGAAACTTTGCTGTTAACTTTATTTTACAAAAGAAAAAGACATTTGGGTTCATCTTATGTTAAAAACAAGGAAACATCCTGATGAATGTCATTATTTGATGGAAGATATCAAGGCTGATCCAGAAAGATTCAGGTTCTACCCGAACCCTCGCTAATTGGTCGTGGAGTCATGTTAAGGCGACAAAAGTTGAACATATGTTTCAACTTTCTTGTGTTGCGTTGCAAGCCCCCTGTGTGCGCGTCCAGATGAACAAGGGAGAATATCGACATGCATGTATGTCGCTTGGCTGGAGGACAGCAGCAATTTTTGCCTCATCACGCAGCTTCCGTAGAAAATGAATGGAGAAGAGGTGACGTCGCCACCGGTGTGTTGTGCCCATAACGTAGCACTGGTATTCCCTACTGGAAACATGATGAAAACCAGCACAAAATAACATCATTAAAATCAGCATTATGAACATAATTCCTTTTGTATTGACTCTAAACTGCAATAATTAAATCTTCTGGAAGTTAATTAAATGCCTAAATTAGTTTTTAAAACATGTGGTCAGATACTAAATGGTGCTTCATTTTTTTAGACCTAAATGCCAAACTAGCAAAGCATTTAGCAGAAATGTTTAAGTCGAGTAAAATACTTGATGTTACTTAATATGTTTCCCTGTGCATGCTTTGTTTTTATGTAGATTTTTTATTACATCCGCCAATGAGGTTACGTTTCTACCTGCGTTTATTTGTTTGTTTGTCTGTTTGTGTTCAAGATATCTCAAAATTTATGGGTGGATTTTCATGAAATTTTCAGGAGTTGTTGGAAATGTGAAAAGGAAGAACTGATTTCATTTTGGTGGTGAGCTGGATCACCGTTTGGATCCAGGAACTTTTTAAAGGCCTTGGCGGAGGTTTGCGCTCTCCAAGTGTTTTTCTAGTAAATCATGTAAAAAGCCTTTAAATTTATGTCAGTATGGATCATTTCAGCTTTTTGTATTACACTGTGGGGAATCTTAATATACGTTCACACTGCAGGCAAAAGTGGCCCAAACCCACCGTTTTTGCCCAAATGGGACTCCTCTGATTTTAAATTGTGTTAGTAAGACGGGTACATATCTGATGTTTCCCAAAGTGACCTCATGTCGCTTTTATGTCGCTGAAAGATAGGCAGACCAGATAATTCAGAGACAAGCAAATGTAAACAGTTTTATACCCTCAAAGAGGGATCCCCAACCCTGGTCCTTGAGGACCGGTGTCCTGCAGGTTTTCCAAGTATCCCTGCTGGAACACACCAGACTCAGACTCAGACAAGTTCTGCACATGTCTGCTAAATACACATTGATTTGAATCAGGTGTATTGCAACAGGGACACTTTGGAAATCTGCAGGACACCGGCCCTCGAGGACCAGGTTTGGCGACCCCTGCCTTAGACTAATCAGATTAGATTGCACAAAAGCAACTTCAAAACTGATGCACTCACGCTGACATGTATCATTCACGTTTACCTCTGCCGTATGTGACCTCATGTTGTCTTCTCTGCTTGTGAAGGCCTCAGACTGTGCAAAGTCTGATGACGGAGATGAGTGATGATCCCCTGACACTGAACGCTTGTGCCGTACCCCATCAAGCAAACCTGTCAAACTTCTGTGCTGAAACTTGGTTTGATTATGTGACCACTTATATTCGAAACAGTCGATTTCGCCTGGTTTGTCAAGCAAATTATTAGCAGGATTTTTTCTTGTTTTCACCTTTTTAGGAATGAACGATTGTGTCATTAGGGGGAGGGGTTGCTTTTAGAGTCGCTGGAAGGAAAAAAAAGCAATGGAGAATCTTACTTGGTGAAAACTGTCCTGTTTTCTAAACATACCCTCTTTCCTCACACACTCTTGAAGCTCTATCAATGAAGCCCATGGCACACTTTGCCTAAATCCATATCACATGAATCTGCACCAGTCACGTTGTTCTGTATTTGTACAGCACCATTTAAATGTTTTATTTAGTAAAACATAAGTGAGGACAACATGGAGGTACTGCTGAACAGGCCAGATAAGGTAACCGTAAGATAAAAGTTACTGGGTGTTGATGAAGGAAAAACACATTTTGTTGACCTCTAGATGTTCTACTGAGGTGTTGTCTCACTGAAGCCTTAGGTGTAAAAGCCAGCAAACAAAGCTTGGTTCAGCCTTCACCAGAGGTCGCATGGAATCTACATAGTTAGGCAAGTTACTGTGCGTATATCATTGAAATAAGTGTAAGCTAACGTTCTTCATTTCACCACAGTGTTTCCCCTACAAAGTAACCTACATTAGCTGCAGCCATACCAGTGATCAAACTTGATTGTTCAGCTTTTAAAATCTTAACCAAATTATCAGCATCTATCTTTCCCCTCTCTGGACTCTGCATGTAATAAGCTTGTCAGTTGTCCCAAAATTTTACCTTACCCGTTGGCTTAACTAACAAAGGTTAATTAGGCCCCACCTCTCTCGCCGTTGTTTCGCTCTGTGTGATGTGTTCACGTACAGAGTTGATGTTGGAAAACAGAGTAGCCTACTGTTGCTGTGCTTCCAGAGGCGTCATTGTAGGTTCTGTTAGGAGGTTTTGATTGTGTTAATCTGAAACTAAGTAATTCTCAGCATTTTGAAGATGTAGCACAAACTATACAGCTGTGTCGGCCCCCCACGGCAGAATGACTGTAGGATGAACACTGCACCATCTTACCTACAGCATACTAGGACTGCTCGATTATGACAAAAATTATGATCACAATTATTTTGACTGAAACTGAGATCTCAATTATTTACCACAATTATCCAGTATTTTTAAACAACGCTGCGCGTCGTGGTGTTCTCGACGGTTAAGAGGAGATAAATAACATTGGTAACATTCGTGATGTTATCTAAAACGCAAGGAAAAAGCATTGAACAGTCTTATTGAGGTGAGCGGGAATGATTTCCTGTAACGGTCCGTGTGACAGCGAAGCTGTCATAACGTCATGTTATAACCAACTAATGAACGGTTCCGAGTTGTTTAATCCACTTTTACTGCTTATATAGGAACTATTTTACGTTGGCCTCAATGTACGTTTTATGCCAAACAACCACTGTCAGGCTGCAGCGCGTTTCTCTCATTCTCCTGTTAAAAGACGGCTGATCTGAACCCGCTGATTAACGTGTTGCTATGGTAACACCCCTTAACAGAGGGATATTACAGAGTTTAACTCGCCAAACTATGTATAGGAAAATAATGCAGCCAGTTGTCACTGACAATGGTATAAACTATGTTTAGGTGAACTTCCACAACCTACTGCAGTTATTCTACATTGACCTGCAGCCGGAGCCGACTGAGACTGGCCGCCTGGGAGTGCTTTAGGACGGGAGAGGCTCCCGCTGCTCCTTCCTTACAGTAACTGCAGAACAATATGTGCCTTCAAGACAGTCACCAAAACACCAGAAAAGTCTCTAATAACTCCAGTAAAAGTTGCTAGATTTGTCGCTTTTAACAAAAAAAAGTCATCAGATTTAGCGAGAAAGTCGCCAAGTTGGCAACAGTGTCTGAATGAAACCAAAGCGGATGTGGGAGAAGTTTACAGCACAGCGCTGCAATGCCAGAGACGCTCGATCGGCAACTGAAGACAGCAGGAGAGGAAACTGCAAAGAGAAAAATAATCGCACCCTTTTATTTTTATGATCATTGAAAACCCAGATCGTATTAGAGAATATAATCCGATTAATCGCCCAGCACTACAGCATACCTGAATCAACAACATTTAATATGTTTTACAACTGGATTGTTTCTATTTCTTGTGTGTTTTGGTGTTTTTGAACATGTAAAAAAGGCTGACTTATAACCTGCTATGTTGGATTCAAAACAGCGATGAAATGGCCACTGAAAACCACAGAGAACATAGCACATCTCGTAGGTGCTGTTTTCCTGTGACAGTTATCCCAAACTGTTTTCTTTCACACATTTTGGTTTTTCCCTCCAGTGCCACTCTGTCTCAGGGGGGAATTTAAAAAAGATGAGCTGCAATTTGTGCCGAATTAGTTGTTAAAACATTGCAGATTATCTGGGGCTTCTTCACTGACTGAAACCGGGAAAATAAGTGTGAAACTGAGTGCGTCCACTGACTTGCAGTCTAGTTTTGTGTCTCCCTCTTTTTTCTGATTACAGCTTGTCAGCTTGACATTAGTAATAAGCTGTGCTTACGATAACGGTTGGGCAAAGTGTCATGCATCAGTTGGCTCAGTGTCAGCTCGTATCAGCTCTGCTGCTCGCCTTTGTTGGAGCAGCGCTGTCATGTGGCTAAAATCTTTCACTGCTGTCTCTTTGGAGTTTATCTTGACCACACTTGACTCTAACTCTTCTCTGCATCTTTACATCTGTTTATTAGTTTTCCTCTCATAGCTCATGTAGTGGTGTAGTTGTGACAAATGGTGCAGACTTGTCATTGCTTGATATGCCGTCAGATTTTCTTAAAGTATGGGAATTTCTCAAAAATCCAACTGGGTTAGAAGTTTGGAGGCTGGTTATACTGATGGAGTTGCAGATTTGCCAGAAATCCTTGGTGCTTTTCCATTTCATTAGTTTTCTTTAAACATGCACTATATTATTGAACACAGCAGCATGACTCTCAGATATTATTAGATTAGATTACGCCACCATTTTTTATTACACAACATTTTTATGTATTCGTTAAGCGTATTTGGGATTTTTTAGATACTGCATGCACTTTAGGTAAGAGGGGCTTCTTTGTTGGAGTTGTTTTTAAAATGTGACACCAAAACTTCTGAATTATAATAAATAAACTTTGGTTTAACCAGTGTAAAATCCACCAAATATTATCATGCTGCAGAAATGGTTTTACTTTATGATACACGGTGCTTTTGGCAGTAAAATTCATAGACTCTTCCTTACTTTGAACCACTTATAGTCTATAAAATTTGTATTGAACCATATAATTTTGTCAGCTCATAAAAGGGAACATAAATCTTTTTTAGGGGTATCACACTGATATTTGTAGATTGGCCCTTTGGGCAAGTAGTTACAGTAATGATACTGCAGTCAGTCAGCTCTGTAACTGACTGTACAAGAATGTGGAAAGTCTAGATAACCTGCCAGATGTTCAGATGTTCCCGCTGAAAAACTCTCTCTCTCTCACACACTGCTGATACAAGTGAAATTATATATTTGTTTATGCGTAACATTCCCTAAAAGTACTTAAGAAAACTCTAAATAAATAGATTTGTAATTAAAAACCTTGTTGATGTACCATGCCATTTCAGATATGGAAAGATAATGAATTCATGGATGTAAACATATCTAAGATGCTGAACAAACTTATGGACATTTATCTATGACTGGAGTAGGGTAGCTTATATGAAAGTGACTGTTTTTCATTTGACAATACGACCACTGTGTTATAACAATTTGCTAGCTAGTAGACCAATGTATTATCTCCACCATTGTTTCCATGCCTTAAAGACGCAATATGAAACTTTTTACCGTAAAACTTCACATCCCAGACTTGTTTGATGACACAGTGACATCTTTCATGTGCATTTCTTGAGCCACTGCTGCCCAGCAGTGTTCGAGGCTGAAAAACTGACACCATACAACTTTTACATCTGGGACGCAACGTAACGTTTCACTTTGCCTTTTAATAAGGAACTGGCTGTTTTAAACACCCAACATTTATAATTAGGCAAAGAAACGCAAGAAGATTCAAAGAGAGAAAGGGACAAAACAAGAGTCACCGTAAGATCATCTTTTGCTGGCTGGAGAGAGCTAACAGGTCAGGTTGGATGCAAGACAGATGCTGAATTTGCCATCGATTGGGGAAACATGACGGGGATAATGGCAAAAGTTCTGTAGTCTGTCTTTAAAGGTGCAGTGTGTAACAAAATCAAAGGACAGCGACCAAAACCTGTAACATATAACATGCCTATTTATCTGGCGGGGCTAACTCCGGTACATGGTGCGGCTGAGGTGAATGGCAGGGTTTACCTTCATGTTTACAAGAGAAGCTTTGCAGCTAAAGAACATTTCGCAACTGACCAACTTCCTGTTACTTTCAGCTACAATGCAGTTAAATAATGCTATAGCAGTTGACCAGGTAAACTTGTTTGAGGTGATTTAGCCTAAATATTGTATAAGGATGTTGGCACACAATAGCTCTAAATAAAGATTCAGATTAAGTTGGTCAAGGACTTTTTTCTGCTAATGCTTGAAACCGGGCTTCCAGCAATTGCTAGCTTAAAGACAGCCCTAGCTGACATGAAGATTTCTTTTGTGGCTAATCACTTCCACTTGTTAGAGTTATAAAACCACACTTGCATGGCAGTTAACTGTGTGGCAACCATGCAACCATGACTGGTAACCAATGGGAAGAGCACTGAGAGAAGTGCTGAAGCACAGCAGAGAGGAAATAGAATTTCTGCAAGTGATATTCTATTCTACAGTCATTTAGCAAACGCTTTTATCCAAAGTGATGTCCATATATACCCCAATGTACCGCACATCGTGGGGGGCAACTTGGGGTTCAGGGTTTTGCCCAGGGACACTTTGGCATACAGGTATCGTGTCTGGAATCGCTTCCCTAACTTTCGAGTTGAAAGATGACTGCTCTTCGTCCTGAGCTACAGCTATATTTGTTCAGCTCTTCAACTTAGGTCTGCCGTCTTCTCTGGGTTATTTGCTTTAATGTATAAAATGTAAATATTAGATCATTTGTTTGTATTTTTAACTATCTCTTCTTTTTTATTTGCAAGTTTTGTTTTGGCTTCGCTCAGGCCAATTACTAATATTAGCATTGAAAGCCAAATAAGATTTGAGCTCAGGACCCATTCTTCTCCTCACTGTTTGTATTTACATCAATCTAACCCTTTTTTTCTTTATAAATTAGTTCATATCATGCTATTGCATGACTGTAATGTCAGAGAAAAAGATTGTTTCTGACAACTAGACAAACTCCAAATAACATTTTGGATGTTCACATCGCTGCTTGTTAACATCCTGGTGATCATTGACTGGAAGTCATGCGTTGTTTTGAATGATGGTTCATTACCCTCACTCTGAGGGCAAAGTGGATTATAACAATGAACACAGAAGTCAGCTGGACTGGCCAGAGTATAAACCAGAACCCAGGCGATGAGAAAAGAAGCATATGTGGAGGAAACAAATCTTACTGAGGGTTAAGGAGAGTCGAACAGAGTTGATCAGACTCATTTTATCAGGACTAAACAGGAAATAAGAGCAGAGACATTCAACACTGAGCTGTGCAGCTTTACAAGTCACATTAAACTTTATTCTTACCCCTTTTGCAACAATGCATGAGGCATGATTAACAAATCTCACACTATCCACAGACATACAAGAGAACAGATAATCTAACTGATGTTAAATTCACACACTTAACTCCGAGATTATGCTTCTTTAAAAAGGTTTTCTCTCTAATGTATCAGTGTGTGAGGTTGGCAGTGAGCCTGAGTAGATAACAGCCTACTTACATAGACATAAGCTTAGTGACTTGATTAACTAGTTACTGCACTATATAGCTATGCCAGTAAGAATGCTGCTGTTTAACGGAGAGTAGGAGTGTACTTCTGATTGTTTTTCATTTAGTTCTTTGTAAGAAGCAATGTATTTTATGTGTGTTTATCTTCACATGATTGACCCCAGTTGAAATAAACCCATGAAATGACTTTAAAGCTTCCCGGTAAACCACCAGTTAGTCTTTAGTGTTTGTGTTCAAATAGACCAGAATCAAGCTGTTGTGTTAAACTCTGTGTGTTTCTGGGCCATCTGAAGCAGAACTAGTCATCAGGTCGTTGTGGATGCACAGGTTTCCTCTTTTAACTGGCTGGCAATGGAGCTGACACAACAAAAAGACAGTAGACAGAACGGGCAGAATAATATGATCATTTCAGATGTGGTTGGAGTGTCTGAGAAAAGAATCTTCTCCGAGCATGACATCCTGGTATATTTCAGATCAAACAACACCAGGAGACAGACGCTGGTTCACCCACAGGACAAAACACAGAAAAATGAGCATGGCACAACACAGAGCCAACCAGAGCCAGTGCTACAGGTCAAGATTCAGCTGTCCATCACCTGCATCTCTAGGATAAAGGACTCTCCTCTGAGGACTTATTTTGGACTGAGAAAACAGATGGTTTGTGGGAGGTGTCAAGTAAATCATAAACATTCATTCATCCATCATCCTATCCGCTTAGTCCGATGAAGGGTCACGGGGAAGCTGTAGCCTATCCCAGCAGTCTGGGCGAAAAGCAGGGTACACCCTGGACAGCTCGCCCGTGCATTGCAGGGCGAAATCATAAACAGTATGTTAAAATGGTAAAAAAAAAAAAAAACATCTCTGAACAGAGGGGAAAAATATCTCCCTCATGGCATCCATGGTGGAACTGTGCAGAAGGTTTTGGCCACGCAGGTAAACGACTTACAGGTGACGATGGCTTGAGCGACTGACAGATTGGCTGAGTGAGAACACCACGAGACATTAGTGGTTCTTAACATGTGGATTTTTCTTTAATGCTTATAAGCTGAAATTCTTCACCAACTAGTTAGACCTAAAGATTTGGATGAGAGATAAAGTGTCTTTAAAAACCAAGAAATAAAAGTCCAGTTGACTTTATTCCTGCTCTTATGACTTACAGACACACTGCAGAACTTTTGCCATTTTCCCCGTCTGGCGCCCCCAATTCGGCATCCATCCTGCATCCTACCTGATCTGTTAGCTCCCTCCAGCCAGGAAAAGATGATCTTCTAGTCATTCTTGTTTTTATCCCTTTCTCTCTTTTAATTTTCTTTCACTTCTTTGCTGAATCAACAACAGCTAGTGTGTTTATATCTGTTTTCTAGCGTGAAGCAAAACTCTACCGCAGTATCTCGCAGCATCCTGGATGAAAAAGTTGTGCAGTCCGTTTTCTCCCTCAGAAGCAGCGGATCCAGAAATGCGCATGATAGATGTCACTGTGTCATCAAACAAGTCAGAACCTGGAATTTGAAGGTCAGAAAGTTGTGCAATGCGCCTTTAGGGAAAAATGGAAAAAAAAAAAAACATGCATCTATTCTTCCCTTTGTCTTCCTATGTGAGTTTACATTTGATTAAAAGATATCAAAGTATCACTATGCAACTTTCTGATATAAATTATGTATTTCTGATGTGTTTTGATGGCACAGTGATATTTTTTAGATATATTCCCGAAGCCATCGTTTCCCAGCAGCTCCCGAGGCTCAGAAATGTTTTCTGTCAGGATGCTGCATCACTTTAAAGCATTTTGTTTTGCTTTCTGCAACACAACATACATCAGGAAATGGGTATCACCAGCTGTTTACAGTGCACATCATGGCAGATTCATCACAGAAACACAGGAGGACATTATCTTAGGTAGAGAGGAAAAGAAGAAAAAGAACAGAGCAAGACTTGTCAACATCAGACTGACTTTTATTGACATAAGAGAGCTCAGAGTTGAGACAGGAATCAAGATGGATGCTGAATTAGTCCGTCGTCGGGGGGGGCTCACTAATAGATTCTTCTAAAGTTCAGCAGTGTTTCTTTATTTTGGCAACTTTTACAAGCTTTTGGGAATAATTAGACTTTTAAGGAACATAAGAGTTAAAGCAAATTTCTTTCTTTGGGATGTAGTACAGTGTGAAGCAGATTAATAAAGACCATCTGATATACCTAATTGGTTTAAAATGATGAGATTTAGAGATTAATGAAATGCAAAGCTGTTCACGCCTTACTTCTAACAAATGCAAACTATTATCACAGAAAAATGCAGTTCTGCATCGCAAAGGCCTCCCTAGCTGTTACCCTTAGAGCAGAACGCCCCGCATCAAAGCAAATCTATGAACAGATTTTTTATTTACTATCTCGTTATTTTAGTTATGCACCAAAGATTTGCTGCTACAGAGAATCTGATGTCTTAACTTGATCTGGACCAAGTTTGTGTTTTTTGTCCACAGATCTATTTTAAGAATATCTACAGCCTGGAGGTGAAAGGAGGAGAGGTTGCAATGCAACAGCGGACAGCCCGCTTTGTCTTCTGTTCTTACATGTGTGCACAGCGAATGGAACAGATCTCCTGATACAACTGAACGCAGGCAGAGGATGAAGTTTGATGTTATCATGACATATTTATTATTAATATGTCTGAATAAGTGTGGTACGTGTTGAGGGATTAGTTGGTTGATTGGACCAGTCTATTTGTTAATAAATCCAGCTTTAGTTCGTTTTGGGCAAACAAGGCAAGAGTTGACTTTCTGAGAACAAATCTACTTGGCCTGCAGGTTGCTGGCTTAGAGGATCTTTGGTTAGTGGCTTATCCCACTTAAAGGCTGGGGGCAGGGGGGCAGCAGGTGTTTGCATAGAGACTCTGAGAGTGTGTGTGTGTGTGTGTGTGAGAAGGCTCTGCAGAAAGCTGCTCATCCGTCGTGTTGTCGTTAAACTGCTCTGTCAATGTGAGAACGTGTCCGACTTGTTTGTGTAGATGTCAGGCTGTAATGGAATGAGCTGCTAGTTTCACAGTGAGGCAGATACCCTTTTCTCATTCACTTAACTCAGACTTTAGGGTTGTAGCTGCCAAAGCAGGGTTTCTTCTGGAGTTTAAATTATTACTATCAGTGGGAGAATGTTTCTTTGACTCAGAAGTGAGCTATCAGCACTGAGATGGGTGTTGATAACAAGCAACGGGTCACATGACGTCATGTCTGACAAACTAGTTTTTCAGGACTGTAGTCTTTACATGAAAAGGTGTGACTGTTTTCTAGAATCTAAGACATGAATAATAAGCACAGATGTCATTTACAGGTGATTATTGGATCCGGATTCCAGAGCATTTACTGCTGAACTACTGTCCTCTACTTTTTGCACTGAACCTTAAACAAAATTTTAATGCAGCTGAATAAAAATGGTATTTTAAACCTTTGTATAGCAGCAAATAAGTATTTACTGTGTAGAGATGCAGCAGTGCAATGATAATCCCACTAAATGGCACAATCCCCTTCATCCTTTCATGTTGGTTCCCTGCTGATGCTGTTTTTGTTGGTGTTGCAGTTGGTTTTAGGCTTCTTATTAACAAAGTAAATGTTGTTCTTTGTCTTAAAATGACCCCACAAAGAAAATGACATGACCAGCGTTATCTTTTTTCTTTTGTTGAATGTGACATGCAGGGAAGTGAAAGATGCTTGCTGGGTTGCTGATTAAATTTTACTTTTGGTTTTGGTTCATCTTACTCACATAACAGCCTGTTTCCACTGGGTTTGTCTGCACCATTTTTCCGCCGCGCTGACGTCCGCGCGACCTCTGCGGCACAACAACATATGATGTTAGCATGTTGGACGCAAGGTGTTCTCAAGTGGAGTCTGCTTCACTGATCCATGAGATCATGAAATCAGTTTCTTTTGATGGGTTTCACTGTAATGGCCCAGCTTACCTGGCTGAATGGGTAGTATGCATTAAAAAGTATCTATATGTTAATGAGTATCTTAAACTTATCTACTTCCAAAGCCATTGACATCTCAGAGCATAACTTCACCTTTCTGCTGTTGTCCTTGTAAACAGATCTGTGGTGTCATATACAGCATCTTGTCACTCATGATAAAAGAGTAAAAACTGTTTTGTTTTAAAGCTGGGGTAGGTAATCTTGCTCAGAGACTTTTTTTTTTTTTTTTTTTTACTCCGGGTGAAGTGCTTACTTGTCCTGATAGTAGTCTGTACATTTTGTAATCATAAACAATAAGAAATATAGTTAGACCCCCTCAGTTTACTGTAAGTCTGTAAAAACTCTGACCAGTCAAAACATTTGGACCAAAATGAAGTTGTTCATTTCCTATATTCCGTAAGCTTCTTCTCCCGGCTCCCCTCCTCCCCCTCCAGCAGCACATCCCTGGTAGCCACACCCTGCATATAAATAGCGTGTTAGGATGAAAATACAAAGTAGTGAAGAAGAAACTCGGAAGGCAAACATGGCTCGGTTTATTTGCCTCCTGCTAAACAACCGAGAAAGAGAAAATTGTTGGTGGAAAAAGCTACGAATAAAAAAGCACTCGGAGAGCGCAAACCTCCGCCAACGTCTCTACAAAGTTCCTGGATCCAAACGGTGATCCAGATCACCAATAAAGTTAATTCTGTTCTTCTTTTCATATCTCCAACAAATCCCGACAATTTAATTAAAACACCTCCATAGCTTTTTGAGTTATCTTGAACACAAATAAATGCTGGTAAAAACATAACCTCCTTGGTGGAGATAAGAAAAAAAGCCTCGGCTCACACATGGAGCAAAACCAGAGGGGGAGGAGCCAAGACAGGGTGTCACTTTCAAATCTTGCTAGCTCCTCAACATTACCTACCCCAGCTTTAAATGGACCAGAGAAGAAGACTGTACACATGTACACAATGTGCATGGAGTTACGTTAACTGTGCAGGTATTTGATCTATTGTCAATATTATTGCAAGTGAAAGGACACAGTTTAACTACACATTTCAGTTTTTTGCAGATCTTCTCTGCGGGCAAAAGCCTTTGTCACGCGTGACTTTAACAAACAGCAATGACATTAAATGGTTGAAAAAGTCATATGTGAAGGCTGTAGTGTGTAATGACGTGCATTGGGCAGCATTCAGACACTAGTGGCGATATTATAATATCAAACATTAGAGGGAATAATAAACAAGAAAGTATTGTTGTTCCACTACAGTTTCTTATTAAAGTTCAGTATTTATTTTCCTTGAATTGCTGCGATCAGAAGCTACACTGGCTGTGGATGTTTAAACGTGACTATAACAACATTGTAGTTGGTCTGCTTGGTTGTCATAACCCTCTCCCCAACCCCTGATGTAAGCGGTTCTTTGCCCTGCAAAGACTTAATGCTGCTGTGGTCCCAGTTTTTCTAAGCCAGAGCTTTGGTAGATAAAGAAAATGGGGCTTGGTTGGTAGTTAGACTCTCTGAATGAGAACTGGAGCTAAAAATAACATTGAAAACATCACATTCAGCACGAATTAGCTTTATTTTACTAATAGAAGGCTTTCTCCAGTGTCAAAGGGCTTAAAAACCAGTAGCTGAAATGTGAATGTTACATTTTAATCAACTTAACCTTTCTGTGACAATGAGTTATTTATCTCACACACACACACACACACACACATCCTTACACACACCATCACATGTCTACATTAGTTGTACAGAATGTGCAGTTCAGGAGAGAGTAAATGGGATTGTTGCCGTTCCGACATCTCAGTATAAGAACAGGATGATATCTCTGTATCTGCACCTTCACATACAGCCAATCTTACTATAAAACCTCAATTTCCTTTCTTACACACACACACACACACACACACACACACACACACACACACACACACACACACACACACACACACACACACACACAGTGCTTTTTCAAAACACACACACACAAGCTGAGACAAAGATAATATTGTTCAGTAGAGGTCAACTGTTGCCACAGTGCTATTAAACAGTCACTGTCATAATGTCTGAATGGTGCCGTCACCTCCAGTCTCAGCGAAACTAATAATATGGAAACATTTGTTGTAAAAAAAAAAAAAAAAAAAAACAAAGAAAAACCCCAATAGATTTACTGAGCTCTCTTTTAAAATGTACATCTGGTTGCACAACGGGTTAGAAAAACCCTGAATTGTAACAGCATGTGACTAATTCTGTAGTTTGTGCTTTACGCATATTATCAGCATTAGTTTTCATGATGAAGAGGAAGCTGCTGCTAATGTAGATGAGCATTAGTCAGCTTTGCAGGGGGTTCATTCTCTGGAGGCATCAGTAGATTACATCACCGTCCTTTCCCCTTGCTTTGCACATGCTGATGTCTATTTGTCAGTAAGTTGGCATGACAGCATGGCAGAAGATGAGGGGCTTGAAGGAGGGATGACAGAGAAGAGAAGAGTGCCTGACAGTGAGGGGGGGGGACGACACATGTGAGGATTGGTGGGGTGAAATAGAGGAAACTAGGATGGCAGAGGTTTGAGGGGGAGCCAGAGGAGGCAATGAGGAACTGAGAGTCAGTCCTGCTTCAAGGAATGGAAAAATGTGTTTGCGTGGGAATGAGATGTTTTATGACACTTTCATTTCTCCTGGTTAGACACACACTGATGAGGTCTGGCAGCGCTTTTATTGTGTATTTATATCATCAAAAATTAACGATTCATTTACTTTTTGGAGAAAGAAGACATGCCCCCTGTTGGTGAGAAATAAAGACTGCAGCATCAGTAGATGGAAAGACCCCATCCATTTCTTTTTCTTTCTTTCTATACACACATACATAAATATATAATATATATGGATACAAGTTGCTCCATATAAGAGAGATATTTTTAAGATGTTTGCCTTTCCTAAAGAAAGTATGAGAACTGCACTGAGCTTAAACTGAAGCTCTTAATACAACAAATAACACAAATGAGGAGATGGATATGCAAGGTAGTTGTTGTGTAAAATGTCTTGCAGGATTTGTTTTCAGTTTGCTTAAATAAAACTGTAAACTGGTTGACACCCATTCATGTCTTCCTCCCTCCACTCGGCCTGGGCCCTAAACTTTATTTAAAGGAGGTGGAGACGGCAGTGTGGATGCAAACAAGTGTTTAATTTTAGACTGCTCTAAAGACATCTTTACAACTTGTCATAACCAAAGAAGGTTTAGTAGCTTTTAAACGCTTGATGCAAATCTTGTACAACTCTTTTAAAGTTCTCTTCTTGCTGTGTGGGGTTTGCATTTTCTAAGTCAGACGAACCAGTTTAGGCTCACAACAAAAGTTCATTTTGTAAAAACTGTTAAAGTCTCTTGTCAACATCTGTCAAACATAATTGCAGCTCAAAGTTTGGATGTGTCATTTTAATCTCACATTGAACACTGAAATACTATTAAGCTGATTTAAAAATGATTTATCTTCAGCCATAGGGCTGCATTTGAGTGTAGCCTTACATGTAAAGGGTTCGAAGGAAAACAGGGGATAGCGGAGGGTCACAGATTGGGAGATGACACTGGGCTGGTTGTGATGCGGAGCTTCAGCCTCTGTTCACCCATTCATCAGGCCAAGCCACCCTCCAAATGCCTCTATATTCTTTAATACTTACATCAGAGGTGAGGGACGTGGGGACATGAGGAAGGGAGTGTGCACATGTCAGGAAATGAGAGAAAGGGATTTTCATGCTGAGGTGTGAACAAGGTGTCCTTAGCAGAGCTGAAACATTAGGCAGAAGGATGAGCACCAACTGATGGCTGGTTCGACACAGAACATCGATTTTTCTAATGTCAATGTACTTGTACACGTACAGAAAAAAACAGCAGGATATTGGTTCCTCCAGTTGTCCAGTTGGGAGTATGGTTCTTCCCCTTTTCAGTAGATTTTTGATGAATGACTACAGATATCCTGAACTGATGATAGTGGGGGACAGATCCTACTCCACCTGAGATATTTAGCTTTAGATTACTTTTACTGGTATTTCTGAAAAGCCAAGTTGATGTCTGAAGTTTGATGTTTTGCTCAAAGTCAGACCTAGTGTTGAAGTTGTTGTTTAGCTTTAGAAATCAGTCAGAAGAGGTTATTATTGTTTACATCGTGTTGCAGGAGTTACATGACACACTTTCCTCTGCACAGCTGAGTACTGAAAGCCACCATTTCACTGTAATTAACAGGAAAGCAGGGTTCCTTATTTTAAAGTAAATTTCTGATTGTTTTTCCAGATATTTTGTTATATATTATTTATGAGAAAAGGCATAATATCAACTTCACTTACTATTTCAGAGGTCTCAAGAAAATTCAAAGTGCTTTACATGAACCATTAAAAGCATTACAGATGGTGTAAAGAAGCATAAAAGACAACAACAAATAGCAAAAATCATAATATAATCATAACTTTTATGAAAATAATTAGGGATGCACCGATCCACTTTATGGGAGTTCCGATCCGATACCAATACCTGAAATTTGAATCTGCAGATACCGATATTTGCTGATACCAAATCTGTTTATGTGAACATTATTGTAACTATGATTATTATTGCCTTCATAACTGTGTAAGATTTTATCAGGTTGTAATAAATTACCCATTCTGTCTTAAGTTACCTTACTAATATAATAACATTACAAATCTAACAATTTCAATAAGTTTTATTTTGATTTGGTACATTTTACCTAAATAATTTGACCTAAATACAGCTATAAATGTGTAGTTTATAAACAAAGATCTCACTTTTAGTGTAACAAAAAATGTCACATTTTAACATTCAAGTCATTTAATTCTTTTAAACCCATCAGAAGCATGTCATCAAACACATCTGCACTGGCTTGACTAGTTGTGGTATCAGTATACTTTTATTAATACCAAGTCCAAGTACACACATGGTATTGAGCCGATACAGAGACTGATATTGGTGCATCCCTAAAAATATTCAAAAGAAAGATCAATTAAAAGTTACAGTGCAGATTGCATGCATGGTGCATGAGAAAAGAAATGTCTTTAACCTGGATTTAAAAGTGTCTACTCTACTATAGTACTAAAACTTCCTCTAGCTGCTGCTAAACTCACTTATAAATGAATTTGAAAAAGTTTATTTTTCCTGTCTCAGTATCAGATTGTCAGATCACACAGAAAGTTGTTGAGCAAATGAGATGCATTATCCGTACTGGATTACCGCTTCATATCTCCACTGCTGCGTATCTTGTCTCTATGCAGGAGAGCGCTGAGTACTGTAGAGCCACATTTAACCCTTTCTGGTTTAGTTTTTATGCTTTCACATGTTTAGATCCGTGTCTGGGATACCTCCCATCATGTCACCGCTTGCCTACTCAGTGTATATACAAGGCAGTACTAATAAACCCTTGTTTTTGTTTGTAAATCAGGGCACTTGAGATCTGATGCTACCTGCCGTCACCATGGAAACGGAGGCCAGTCACATGCTGGAGGCAGCGCTGGAGCAGATGGACGACATCATTGCAGGTGAGAGCCACCAGCAGCAGTTGCTGTCTTTGTAAGGTCTGAGGGAAAATGTGCTTCCCGTTCTGAGAAAACTGCCAGTGCAGCTTTCAGCCTGTTGAATAAGACGCTGGATGTGAGTCGGAGTGAAAGAATCTCATGTTACAAGATGCAGAATAATATTTTTACATAACTGTTACATCCTCTATAAGGGGGGAAGACAAGCACAGACTGAGACAAGACAGCGCATGAGGATAATGGTTTATTAAAAAGGCATCACATGTGGAGATGCTATGGAACCTGTAGGGAAGGAAGGGACATTTGCTTGTGCCAAAGCAATGAAAACAAAACAACAAAGCAAGGCCAAACTCAGGAGCTACTGTGAAAACCACAACCAAACGAAATAAACTCCTAACTAACTTATCTACTAAACACAACTTGACATATACAGTGGGTGGCAACAACCTCTAGCCCTTGTGTGTCTATACACATTTCACGACATGCAGAAAATGTAAAGGCCACCCCAAACGTACCTCGTCCACATCCTCTCACCACATACTGGTTCCAGGCCACAGGACAAAGAGATAGAAAGAGGAAAGTTGTGTCCAAATTCAGGGTCAACACATTTGTTAACTGCAAAGTGTTCTACGTCGTCTGCACGCTCCAAAGTGAGCTTACCGTCAGTGAAATGAGACGGCCCAGAGTGTACAAGAATTACCCATGTGCTCCGGTCCTCCGTTGCCTAGCAATTACATGTGCCAAGTTTATTCCATTCTTTCACAAAAGACGCAAAAATACTTTTTTAAAATGACAGAAAATGGCTCCAGTAATAATAGTTTGATTTAGTTTAATTTACCTTTGTGTTTAAATTACAAATTTGCAGAGAAGGCGTCCCGGACGAGCTCTCCTCGGGTTCAGAGCGTGGTGAAGCTGACAGATCATCCTGTCAAGCTGACGTTAACTTCAGAGAAAAATAATCCCGGTTAGACGCATATAAATAAATTCATTTATGGTTATTGGACACAATCGTCCCAGCTTGTCTGTTGGAACAAATATGTGTGTATATATACATCTGGAAAAAAAAAACGGGTATCACACCGGCGCTCTGCTGCTCATTCTTTTCTATCAGACCCGCAATGAATTCTGGGTAAAAATAGGCTGCGAAGGATGCATCGATTGGTTCATTTTAAACGAATCTGGAGCCAAACTTAGTGCCGATTGGAAGGGTGGATTGGAAGGAGACATTGAATTGGGGCAGCACTTGGCGCGCCACATTTGCTATGTTTACATGGGAGTTTAATTCCTGTTTAATTCCGAATAAAAGTTAATTCCACTTTAAACTGATGAAAAACGACCATGTAAACACTTAATTCCTGATGCGAATTTCTATTTGGAATTAAACCTAATTCCTATGTGTCTGGTTTAATCGCGTTTTAATTCCGATCTATTTAATTCCTCTGTCATGTAAACCTTCATTCCGCTCGTTCTGCGCATGCTCGTTACGCGTTGTTTTGCCTCCCGTGTTCGGTGGTCTATCTTTCTTCTCTTTCTCAGTTGCTGCAAAAAGTGAGGTAGTATGCTCGTGTTGAGCTGCTACTTCACATTTATAGTAAAAATAGTGGCGAAACTGGTACTTATTATGTAATTTTTACATGTTATGACTGAAAAGACGAGAAGCAGGGCGCCAACTTTGTTTATTTCCAGTATACGTCATACGTCACGTGCACCCTCTGTCCAATCAGAACCCTTCCCAACCCGACGCTCTAAAGAGGAATTAAGTGAGGACGTGTTTCATGTAAACCTTCACTGGGAATTATTATTTTCATGTAAACTTGTAGGAGAATACGTTAATTCTGAATGATTTAATTCCAAATGATTAATTCCAAATTAAAAACCATCATGTAACCGTACCCAGTGACGTATGCTGCTGACGAACCCACACTTGGAAGTGTGCACACCCTGAGTTGGGATCCAGCCAGAGAGCCAGTTTCCAGGTGTGCTGCTTTATAAGGTGACCTCCAGATGTGATTGGAGCATTCAATGTTGAAGCAGCCAATAAGAAACCAGGATTGGACAGATCTCCAATGCAGTCACCAGGTAACACCTGAGGCGATAAGGCCGAAGAAAGCGGAAGTGTTCTGCATGTAGCAACACTCATACTGAGTCATGTCGGAGAGAAAGAGCCTGCTGCTGCTGCAGGGTTCTGGAGATTCTATAAATACAAAGCTGTATATAAAGTTTTTTTTTTATGTTTGTCAGTCAGGTGGGAACTCAATGGTGGATGATCCACAGATTCATTAGGAAATATGTAATCTGATCCTCCTGACTTCAGTGAAGCTAAAGCTGCAGCTCAACACTTACATTCAGTTGGAGCGTTTGCGGCATAATCGCCAGATGGGAATCAACTTATTGATCAAAGTATGTTTCAGCTTGTAAATGCCTTGTTTAGTTGAACTATAACACACTTTTCTTCTGGCTTTGTTGCTTCTTCTTTATCCCACCTGATTTGTCGTCTTTGCTTTTTCTTCTTCTACTACTCCAGATTTTTTTCCCCCTTTTTTTCTTCTTCATCCTTATTGTGCCTACTTAAACTTTCCAGAGTAGAATAAATCAAGAGATTTACTCATTTAAAAGATCTAAATTGTAACTTCAGGGTGATACAGTTTCTTAAATTCACTACTTTAATTTCACTAGAACGTATTTTGTGATTTCTCTGCACTGTATTTTGATTATTTATCCATCATCAGATGTGATTATACTCCAGCAGTGCGTGTGAAATTGGTGTTTATGTAAAGTTAATAAACTGTAGTCAGTTTATCTTTCATTGTTGCTCCATGTCAGATGTTTTCCATGCAAAGTGTTGCTCATCCTAACTAAACCTCCCCTGGTTTGATGGGGGGGGAGAAGTGTCATGGATTCACAGCACAAGATAACAGAGATGAACAATCATTTCTTTTCGGATCATCTGGATTATTTTGCCCTCAGAAACACTTGAGGTAACAACTGGCTCTGTGCTGCTCTGCAACAGGACATCCAGATAAAAGGGATAAAAAAAAAAAAACACAACAGAGGATCTACAATGGTTTTACTTAAGCTGTGACTTTTTTCCTCCGATCCACAATCTCACAGCAAAATAATAGTTTGACTCCAAACTTCAGCAGCAGGTTAATAAGTGGCAAACGTGTGTGCTTTCCACTGTGTCACTGGCTTTTTTCTTATGTATGTGTGTGTGTATCAGAAGGGGAATGTTTTCTGCAGCCCTTTCACCTTGAATGAGCAGGATTTTAACTAACAGTAGGGTGAATGTTTAATGTGAGAAAACAGAAAGCATCCGCACTGCCACACAGAAGTAGATAAAGAGACAGATTACTTCCTGAATTCCTGAAAAAGTCTGGAGCTTCCCATGACATTTTGGATTCACAAAAATAAACGGGCTTCTGGCTTGATTCTCGGCACCGCTTCATAGTATCAAGAGTGGCAGTGATTAAACTGGATATTTTACAACCAGGAAAAGCATTTAACTGGCATATTTCACTCATTTTTTATTTGTTTGCCATAATGTAAAGAAAATATTGAGTAGATATTTGGCAAATGAGGGGCTAAGAAAGGTAATAACCCTTGCACTTGCAATTTACTTGCTAGATTTTTATGTAATTTTTATAGCAGATGCTCCTGATGTGGGTTTACTGCCATGAAAGCTGCTGCTATTTGTCACAAACACGCTGAACCGTGAGTGCTCCAAGTTCGCTATTCCGGCTCTCTCTGACCACAAATAGAAATACATTAAAAATCCCATTAGCGATAACATCATCCAATCACTAACGAGGAAATTAGAGCCACTTATCAACAGAATTGAGATATGTTGGTCATATTACATTCCATGATCGAGAGGTTTTTTGGCTAATCATCTTGTGGGAACACAAACGAAAGCTCTGTTTGGTTTGATCTTCTTGTTGTTCCTCATAGAACCGAAGCAGTGCTTTTTTTTTACTGTCTCCATGTGTGAAACTTTTTAGACCTTTATGGAATATGAACCCAACACTGGAGTGTAAACTATATTTATTTATTACAGAACTTACTGCTACATATACAGAACATTTACTGGTGTGAATGTGATTTTTTTTTAACTTAATAAGTTAATCAGTTATTCTTGTGTAATTAAGGCATTAACTAGCGCTCAAGCAGTTGCTTTTGTAGTAGTCTATGGACAAATGGATGGCACTAAAAAGCCATCACAGATCTCTTATTTGTATAAAAACTGTCATGTTTTCATATGCAACCATTCTAACAGCCGGTTTCTGACCATCTGATTTTTCATTCACGGAAAATTAGTCCATGCATGTCCCACCGCTCCCTGATGCCATCTCTAGCCTTGGGAATTAGTAAAGATCTGCAGGTAATAGAGCTTTGTGTGGAGTTTACATGTTTTTCCTGTGTATGTGTGGGTTTTCCTCCCACAGTCCAGAGACAGGTATGTTAGGTGTGATGGACTGGTGACACGTCCAGGGAAAGGCCACAACCCTGAATTGGACCAAGCAGTATAGGACAATGGATGGCTGGAGGGATTTTAAAACTGTGTATTTTAGTGATAATTATTACATTCCCATCTCTTCGGGTTGACTTAAGTTGAGGAGAGACACTCAACTCAAACAGCTCCTGAAGCAGCTCGTGTTTCTGTCGAACATTACGCACGTTAGCTTTACTCCAAAGCAGCACGCACACGTTTGTTTCCGCTCTTCTCTCCTGTTTGTCTCTCACATTCTTTCATGCAAGTGCAACATATTCATGTTAAAGTGTGCGTACGTGACAAAAAATTCTATGTGAAAGTTGTGCTTTAACTTCCATCTTTTATCCAGATGTGCAGCTTTCATCTCGGGCTCTGATGCAGAGGTTACATAAGACATCTCTGCAAAGGTTGTGTGTTTTTATGTGCTGTTGACTAATTTTGGATTTACAGTGTGAATGTGGTGTATTGTATAGCTGCTTTTAGAGCTGTGATTACTTGAATGCATCCAGATGTGTGTTAGTCTGCGTCTCACATTGTGAGTGTCAGTGCCAGGGCAGCGATCCAGGTGACACATGGACATGTTGGGGATTTTCAGGAAGATGTATGGATCTGATTAACTAGCAGTCAAATGTGCTGTGTTTTTGCTTTACATATTTGCTTTGCAGTTTTGTGACCTTGATAGAACTTTAGGTGAATAAATGACGTCCCTCCCCTCCACGCTGACAGGTTCCAAAGCCGCAACGATGGAGTTTTCCAGCAGCTTGTATGACCTGGGTTCTCCCATCAGCGCCGGTCCGCTGCAGGTCGTTCAGTTAGCCGAAGACCTCAAACTGGCTTTGGAGCTTCAACCCAACCAGGAGGAGAAGGAAAACCTGAGATCACAGCTTCCAGCGGAAACAGCACAGATTCTCATCGACTGGCTGCAGAGTGGGACTGTGAGTATGTCATGCTCTCTGCCTTCACAACATGTTGGGATATGTCGCCATCGGTGCTGAATTTAAACCCAGATTGCATCTACGTCACACGGACGTGGCGCTAAGATGATCTGTAGCTCATCAACTCTTTGAGGCTTTTGTTTTCTTGTGTGTGTTTTTTTTTTTTTTTTTAACCATGTTTGCGCATGGATGTTTAATGCAGCTGAAAATGAGCATCAGTCCAGATTTTTATCATTTCAGCTTGTTACGCTTGGCTCTCTGAGAAGCATGAAATCCATTTTGCTGCTTTCCAAAAAAGCTCTGTTATGATTTGTCTCTTGAACTTGCTGCAGATCTTACTTGCGCTCTTTGGAAATAGGCTGGATTTTTAGACACAGTTATTGGAATAATTTATGCATTTTCTGCAGGCAGAATAACGTCTTTCTTACATAATATTCTGATGCAGAGGTTCTTTGTATCCGTTCAGGTGGAAATGGATAAATCAATCACAGCTAATGTTATTTATTTATTTATTCATACAACAACAGATACATTTATAACAATAGTTTCAGAAACAAAATGTGCAGGACAGAGTTAGAAGACCAAACGGGTCTTATAAAGCCACCTAGCTTATATCACGACAAACATACAGACATAATAATGAGCATATTAATTGAATGTTATTTTATATCACAAACACGCTATCAGCTTACAATTGTTTAAATAAAAGTATTGTTTTTAACTTTTTTTTTCAAAAGTAGCCTGTTATAGAAACAGTCTTTGAAAAATATTGAAAACTATTGAAATATATTAAAATAAATTATTTTATATATATTATTTTTATATTTCATTATTAAAATAAAAATAATTTTTAAAATGTTATTATTAATCATTTTTTTATTTTATTAAAATAAAATCTATTTTATTATATATTATTTTTATATTATTATTTTTATATATAATTCTATATATAATATTTCTATATTAAATATATAAAATATATAGCAAAATACGATTTACACAGAGATGAAAACAATCCTCAAACAGACATTTTAGCATGTTTCAACGCCAAGGTTGAATTTTAGGATGAGAAAAGCTTTCACACAGTGTATAGATATTACACAGCAGGGTTAGAAGACTGTCTGCTTACCATGTACATTTACTGGCAGATTCCCTGGGGGAAAAAAAACAAAAAACCAAAAAACCATATATATATATATATATATATATATATATATATATATATATATATATATATATATATATATATATATATATATATATATATATATATATATATCTTCACAGTGATTCTTTGGAAATAGAGTGTCTGTAAGAAATAAACTCTCTTTTAGCTGTAAATATTTATGTAACAGCGTTTTACTTTCGCTCCGCTTTCAGGATTGGGCTGGTTTATAAGGACTTAGTGAAGAGAGGTTGGATTCATGTGTTCATTCAGCTGGGAGGAGTGTAGGGATGCTGGTTTGGGCTCACAAGCAGTTTCATTTCATGAATGTTGATTAGAAAGCTGAATGTTTAATATGTTTATTTACTCTGTTAGATCATTAGAAGGATGTTTATATAAGAATATCATGGAGGTTTAGGTAATCTGTATGTTTGCGTGAAGTATAGATAAAATGTGTGAAAAGGCTGCCTGTGTCTTCAAACTGGTGTAGTTTTAAAGTATGAAGCACTGAGTGTTTAGTCATTTTTGTCAGCGGAACATCACATAACTCTGCAGTAAGGCGTCATCTGGTGTTTTCACAGTGCAGGGAGTCAGACGGGGTTAGCTGGGAGGTCAGAGGGAGCGCGGAGGAATTTAGCTGCTGTGCTACACAATGTTAGCACGTCTCTGTGAAGATGGCTCATTTGGTGTCTCACCATCTATTCTGTGCTCACTGATTTCTTTTTGCCTCTTCAGTTTTCTTTCTGTCTAACAGATTTCATGACAACTTGAGTGATTTGTAAAGATTTATACCAGATTTTATTTGATGTTTATACTAAATTTGATTGAATTTACCAGAAAAAGAAACTGATATGAGGATAAACACACAATAAAGACTTAGAAAGCCTGAAGGTAGAAAAAAACTCCTTTCATTGCCTTGTATTTAAGTGAAACAGATGAAACCCCTATTTGATTAAAAAAAAAAAAAACTTGTTTGGAAACCAGGAAAGCTGAGGCTTCAGCTCCTCGACGCAGCCAGTCGAGGTTCAGATCTGATCCTCTGGCCTCTTGGTCAACAACCTACCCCCACTCCCCTTCCCCATCTCTGGTCCCCTTTCCTGTTTACTTACTGTACAAAAAATGGGAAAAGCCACTGGAACCCACAGATTCCTAAAAACTGGTTTAACACATTGGTGATGACCTCATGCTGATGCTAACTGATTTGAACTGGGCTGGTTGTTGGTGTGGCGGTTAGCACCACAGCATCACAGCAACAAGGTCACTGGTTTGATCCTCAGCTGGGTTGGGGTTCTAACAGGGGCAGCTCTGTGTGGTTCTCACATTCCCTCCTACCATCCAAAGACATGCCTGGTAGGTTAGCTGGTGGTTTGTCTCGCTGCTTTGTCCTTGCTCAGGACCGACCACCTGACCTGCTGGGACAGCCTCCAGATTCCCAGTGACCCAGAACTGGAATAAGCAGTGTAGATAATGAATGGATGAATGATTTAAACGTAAAAAAAAAAAAATTCCATAAAACACCCATCTTATGTTTTTATCTGACTGTAATATAATACATTTATTACTTATTAAATTATTTTTGGGGGGGTGGGGGGTGGATTGTGAGGATTTAAGATGGATTAATCAGTTTATTAAGTGACATTACCATCATCTCCATCATCTGAGTGTTTTCCACACAGTCTGTTTTCATTATTATTACAACACTTGAACTGGAGTGTTTTTAGTGAAGGAAGGGGGGAATCGAGCAAGTGGAGGGGGTTAGAGCATGCTCCGTTAAGTTTTCCTCAGAGACACCATTACAACTCGGCTATTATCAACTTCCTGCGCCGAGTTCCCTCCCTCACACCGTCCGTTTGTCCCGCAAGGCCTCTCAGTCATTATAACTTCTCTGTGCATGTCAGCTTTTACCTCTTTTTCACTCTTTTCTTTTTTTTTTTTTTACTGAATCTTACCCTCCCCACTCACTGATACTGTGGACTTATGGGCTCCCGCCCACTACTTTTCTAATGTGAGTCTGTTTTTGTAAATGTAAATGAGGGAGTTTAGTATTTAAGCTCTCAAGTCTCAGGCAGGAGGAGTAGCTTTCTCAGGGCTGCCGCTGTAAGGTAAGATCAACCCGCTCCAACAAGTCCAGTCTGAAGACTTTCTGAAGATCTTTCTCTGTATTTTTCTGCCGTTCCGGTCAAACAGCTGTTGTCTTTTCTGCCGGTTCTTCTTGTTGTTGCTGAGTTTTGTCCTGCAGAGGCTGCTGTTTTCTGTCCAGCAAGCAGCTTTGGGTTTTCTCACTCGACGGTCTTTTAAGCTCCTGCATTGTTTCAACAGCAGATGTCTCACATGTTGCTCTCAATCACTGGACCCCCCCCCCCCCCCCCCCCCCCCCCCCCCCCCCCACACACACACACACACACACACACACTCCACCTTCTTCCACTCTTTCTTTCTGTATCGTCTCATCTCTTTCCTTTGCTCATTCCCTGCAGCTTTCAGACACTCTACAAGTGGAAGTTTGTTGTGCTAATAATGTATATAATGCATTTGTTTTCAGTTCATCATGCTGATGAGGTGGTGGAAAGAGAATAAGAGGTAGTAATCTGTTACCTGTTTAAGTTTTAATTGGTTAAATAAGGTCATTAACCATCTGGTTAAATGCTTTTATCTGTGTTATCTTTAACATTTTCTATAAATGCAACCAAGGAAATGTGCACATTTGTAACAAAGGGCCTCAAGATGCAACTAAATCCTATCTGCAAAGAGACAACACTGGTTCTTTAACTGAGTTTTTTAGTTTGAATCGTTCATATGTCGTTATTAATTAGCTTCACAAACAAACAAGCCTCACTTGAACTTATTATTTTACTTGGAAAACAGCAAAATCTCCGTTTACACAACTACGCTGACACAATAAAACACAAAAGTTTTGCTGTGTTCTGGCATGTTGTTTACACAACAAAGTTTTAGGTAATTAAAACTGCGAACATTTGACCTCCAGAGTGAAGTTTTCGCCCAACACAAAGCAAGTCGTGTCCATTTAAACTGGAATCAGAATTGGACGGTGATGTTTTAACGTCTGTACTTGTACTTGTGCACTCAGACCCTGTTTAACCCGCAAAGAGCACAACAACAGCTGTGGACCTCCATGTCATGTTTATGCAGCTGCATGCTTGTCATTTGTTTGATCTGTTGCAGCAAAACCTGCTTTAGGTAAAAAAAAATTAACACTGTCGGCAAAGACACAGACTAACAGACCAGACTAACTAGCGGTTGGTTCGCAGCATTTCTGTTATTATATTAGTCTTATGAGGAAGTAGCGCACACCTGGGTGTGTTAGAAAGTTTTACTGCCCACTAGAGGCCCGGCGTGTGCGCTACGTGTTTTCCGGTTCGATTTGTGTTTTCCCCTGCGTCTGCAAAGAACAATTTTCCAATTTCTAACTATTTTGCAAATTTGTCACATTAAAGCTCGGGTAGATAATGTTAGGGAGCTAGTAAGATTTGAAAGTAGCGTCCTGTCTTGGCTCCTCCCCCCTCTGGTTTTGTGATCCAAAGCTTTTTTATTCGCAGCTTTTTCCACCAACAATTTTCTCTTTCTCGGCTGTTTAGCGGGAGGAGGCAAATAAACCGAGCCGGGTCGGGAAATCCTTCATGCATTTTCTCAGCCATGTTTGCCTTCCGAGTTTCTTCTTCACTATTTTCATCCGAACACGCTATTTATATGCAGGGTGTGGAATCAGGTTGGAGGGGGAGGAGGGGAGCCGGGAGAAGAAGCTTACAAGGTATAAGAAATGAACGACTCCATTTCGATCCGAACGTTTGGATTGGTCAGAGTTTTTACAGATTTACAGTAAACTGAGGGGTCTAACTATATTTCTTATTGTTAATGATTATAAAATGTACAGACTACTATCAGGACGAGGAGCCACTTCACCCAGAGTAAAAATAAATGTCTCTGAGCAACATTACCTATCCAGCTTTAATGCATCAGATCATCACACAATTCTTCATATTAGGCAAATATAACCTGAATAAACACAAAATGCACCTTTTTAATGACAATCTTCTTCATTAGGATAAATTATATAAAATTATATAAAAACAGCTTTCCAAGCCTACATGACCCTATGTGATAAAAGTTTCTGCCCCCTCAACCCAACAACTGGTTTTGCCTCCTGCAGCAGCAACAAGTTCAGCCAAACATCTGCAGTCAGTTTCTTTACAATGAGACAAATGAACTGCATCTGTTTTAATGTGGCTTTTTATTATAATGATAGACGTACTTTTGCACACACTCTGCCAACAGTTTTGGTAGATGGTGTTTGTTTAAGACCTTCCTGACATGAAATAGAGAGCGTAGCATGTATTATGGTACATTCTTGGTATTGCATTCCTGGAAACACGTGAAGCGAAATCTCTCAGTCCAGGAGAGGCCTGCTGTGGTTGGGTGAAGTAGCAGAAGTCTTCATGAAGATTATGCAAATATTGTAATTGGAATGAACAGAACTGGGGGTCTGTGATGGATGGTTGTAGGAAAAAGTCCCTTGCTGGTCAGGATATTCCTCTGACCTCACTCTCTTAACAAAAGAGGCTGTTTCTGCTGCGGAAAGCTGCTCATGCGCACATTTTAAAGGCAGACGAACAGAAGTCTGGCAGATCATCAAGCTTGGCTGCTTTTTCTTGGATTCTTCCTGGTCACCTTCTCCTCCTTCCTCCTGCACCTCCCTGCCGACGGAGATGAACAGGATCAAAGGAGATGCGTGCGCTCTGCAATTAGCGCGCACCCTTTGAGCTTCTTTCCAGGGAATTCTTCACAGTGAACACACAGATTCACACATGTAAACACAGGAAGCATCATGAGTTTATTATTGGCAGGAAGCTGCGATGTCTTGTGACCAGCGCTCATTACTGTTGACCCAGACATGCTTGTTTGCAGATGATCCCATGCTTATGACTAAGTTCAAGGTTTAAATAGCAGTTTTCTGGATCTCTAGAGAATGTGCATGTTGTTTGTTTGTTTTTATCAGAGCTGAGGGTCTTTCATATGTTCCACAGGATGCTTGGGTTTTATCATCTTGTATAGAAAATGTGCACCAGCATCACCATGTGCATGACTGTGGGGAGGATTTGCCTTTTTAGAGGAATGATTTTAGCTTTCTTTCATATTTTAATAGATCCTTTTGCCTAAGCAAGATGAATTACACAAATGATTTCAATCTATATATTTAGACAGCTGTGTTTCCCTTATTAAATCACAGAATATGTTCATTTATCTGCGATGGACTGGCGAGCTGTCCAGGGTGTACCCTGCCTGTAGCCCAAAGCCAGCAGGGATAGGCTCCAGCTTCCCCGCGACCCGGAATAGGATTAAGCGGTTCAGAAAATGAATGAATGAATGAATGAATGAATGTTCATTTATCAGAAATGAAGTCATGCAGATAAACACACAAGAAGTTTTGATTCCAGGCTCTAAAAGTCAGAACAATGAATCTATTTATTATCAGCATTTCCAGTATGATGGTGGAGTTGCAGCCGACAGTAGACTCGCACGCTTTCATCCTTCTGGTTGGTAAATAGTAGGGCTGGGAAAATCCAATCGAATATAAATTGAATAAAAAAATCTATTTTAAAATCAATTTTTTAAAATTAAAATAACGTTTTGTTTTTTTTTCAAATAAATAAAAATAATTATTGTTATCTATTATAATTTTTTAAAATAATTTTTATTGTTTTTATAGCAGCAGAATGATGGTCTAGCGACTGTGTTGTTTTTTTACTAATTGAAATTAAGGAAAATGATGGGCAAAAAAAGTTTTGTGCAATTTTTTCATTTCTAATCGACAAAAATCAGCAATAACGAAGAATTGTCAGAATCGCAATTTAAATCAAATCGGCACCCAAAAAATCTGAATCAAATCAAGACAAAAGCATTTTGTCATGCCCGAGTAAAAACTGCAAGAGCGTTTCATAATCTGTAGATTTTAAATTCATTACAGGTGTAGGAACTTCCACCAAACTGAATTAAATGAGATAAAACATATTTTATGTATTTTATGTACATATTTGTGTACAGAGAAATATATATATATATATATATATATATATATATATATGTATATATATATATGTGTGTGTGTATGTGTATATATATATATATATATATATATATATATATCTATATATATATATATATATATATATATATATATATATATATATATATATATATATATATATATATATATATATATATATATATATGTATATTTCTTAAGATGACAATGGCTCAATTTTGGGGCATATTATGAATAGCCAAGTTAGCATTGAATGCTGTTGTGGCCAAATGCTGCAACTTTCCAACTAACAAGTTTTATGAAGTTGTGCACAGCTTTAACAATAAAATCTAAATCAATCTAAAACAATCTAAAATCTGTTAACTTTTGAGCATGCTGCAATAGTTTTGTGTTTCTAACCCAACTTCCAATCTTGCATTTGGCCGACATCATTTTTTTAAAATTATGTTATTTTGTGCGTTTTTGTGAAATCCCTGGCTGCCATGTGCGCCATAACTTTAAACCGTGAACTAGAAGAAACTGTCTCAATCTAAACTACAGGGAATGCTGCATGTCACACAGTTTATGTGGAGACTTAGGGTGCATTCACATCAGGATAGTCCGCTAGACTTTGTTCAATTGGGGACTCAAACATCCAAACCATTAGAATAATATCCCTACCATTCACACCAAAGGTGGCGCTGCTCTTTAAAAATTAAAAAAGAAAGAACAAGACCCGCGTAAAGAAAACTCCATTTCCTCCACATGCAAGTTAAATATGGAGCACAAAACTATGGCTGTGTTGGGTTTTTATTTTGTCTTATGCAAGTATACTGCAGAAATACACTGCAACAATGGGCGCAGGATGAACAACAGACGAGGCAGAGACCAGTAACGCGATTGCTACCCACAATGCAATCCTACAAGCAAATGCAGGAAGTGACTTCTTTTGTAGTTTGCTTCTTGTAGTTGGTCCGCTTGAAACAAACCGAGACCTGCGTTTGTAGGCAGACTGAGTCCGCTTCTTCGATCTAAATCAGAATTTGTTTGGTGCATTCACATTTCTCCAAACGAAGCAGACTTTATGTGCAAATGACGAGGAATCCAATCAAAAAGGCTGATTGGGAATGTGCCTTTAATGATGTGGCTGTCTGGAGGCTTAAACCAGTACCAGACCGGCCCAAAACAAGCACCCAGTTTAATTATACAGAAAAGGGATGTGTGACTTAATGGAAGTATTTTCTGACTTTTTTTTATAATTGAAGAAATGATGACAATGATCTGTAGTAATGACATATCTGTTATATGCATGCAGTGCCACATCTTCCTATTGAACCATCATGTTACAGCTCTGTTCAAAGTGTAACCAAGCCAGTCCTGGTACTGACTGGTTCAGCTCTCTCTTGGTGAAAGTACTCTGCGTTGTGTTTAATAAAGGCGCTGAAACAGTGTTCTGGTCTCGCCTGCACCGGCCATTTATTCTCGGACGCCTCCGTCACAATACTGCATAGGATACAGAGTGCTGCATAGGATACAGAGTGCTGGTCAGGCACAGTTAACATGCAGTTGGTTTACATGACACTGTAAGGAAATGAAAAGACTTAGACAGTGGAAAAATATTCCTGTGCATAGAGTGCTAACTAGAACCGACTTACCTCGGACGCATCCGTCCCAATACTGGCAACAATCAAGCGTAGTTGATGACGCAAGTACGCCAGTATTCAGGAGGAACGCCCACAAGTCACCACACACATAGTGCATTATGCAGCCCAATACCGTGACAAGTGGAATACACTATTTATTCTGTTACAAAAGCACCTGCCTAACTCTCTCTCAGGGTCTTCTGCTTTTCATACATGTCTGCCAAGGTTTCAGCTTAGCATATCATCACCGTAGTAAAAAAGCATAAAGTACCTTGTCTAAAGTTAAGCTCACACTAACACACCAAACTGATAGAAAATTATAGGACTGGTGGTTTTAGTACTTAAATATTCTCCTCAACATAAATGGTTAATACTCATCCCTGACCATTTAGTCATGGATTGAACTGGTCCAGAATGGAAAACCCTTCATAAACGAGCAGCTAATTAAAACCCATCCTTCTGTTGTATTTCTGATCAGCTGCATTCTCTTCGATGCAGCCAGCAGCATTCCTCCATTTTGTTTTGCTTTATTAGCGACTAATGCAATGAACTGTTGCTCATGTCTTTACAAATGTTTACAGTTTTTTCTTTCTTCCTTCTAAAGCTGCCTCTGGTCCTGGATATCAATATTTTATTCAATAACAAAAGGGAAATTAAAACTTTCAGCCTCTAACTGGGAAAATTTCTTTTATAAGCTCGTAAAATAAATGCTGATCAGAATTCACTGCTAACAGAAAAGCAAACAATATACTTGGACTTCCCATTTCTGAGGTACAGTGAATGCATCATGAGTTCAGGCTGAGATAAAGATGCTTAAAGTGGATATTTCTATTCAGAGCTTGGAGTGAATTCACAAGGAGCCAGACAAAAAACTAAATTATTTCATTTAAAAAATACCAAACATGCATCCACAAGTCATTTCTTTTGCACACCTTTTGCTTTTGAAGACCTTAAAAGACTGCAGGCGGCTGTATTTGTTTGTGCATGTGTGTAAATTTGAGTCAATCTTTCAGACAAATGGCTGACATTGTTTTAGTGAATACATGTGCTAAATATACAGGAAATGGAGCTCTGAGCTAATGTCTGTAAACATGATCAGACACACAGATGGCGAGAGTCCTGCAGACGGGGTTTGAAAGTTCTCCAGCAGAGTAAAAGAAACTCAGAGACGAGAGACAGCACAGCGTGTTGCTGCTTGGTTTGTGTATCTGACATCAGATGAGCCAAGACTCAGACACCAACAGATGACAGAGAAAAAAGCCTCAACCCCCCCTCTGGACTCGGCCATTTGGACCTCAGGGAAAAGGGAGGAAAAAAGAGGAGAAACCTAAAAACGGGGATGAAGGAGGCAGAGGGGAATAAATGAGTTTGAGAGTGAAGAATAAAGAGAGTAAGGAGGGGGAAATGAGGAAGAGAAACGGTGGTACTAAAGAGGGAAAGCAAAGAGAGACCGAGGAGGGAGGGGGGGGTCAACTCAAGCGGGCGGGGAGTTGTCCTCTCTGGAGATCGTAAAAGCCTTCCTCCACACAGACACACACACACACATGACAGCACTCACATGCTGCGGCAGTCCATGACTCCAGTCTTACTTTGTAAACTTAGCTGAATTCCTGTTGCACACACACACACACACACACACACACACACTCACTCACACTCGCTGTCTGACGGACTCTGACTAAAACTCAAGGAAACGGGCAGGGCAGCGATGGGCTGGGAGCATGGAGACTCCCATTGATTTGTACAGGCACTTCTCCTGGCTGAAAAAGGTGAGTGCTGAGCGTTTATTAGCTGTTTTGTTTTGGCGTCGGTCCTTGTCGAGCGTTCCTTCCATTAGATCGATGCCTGGAAGGCACTTTGAGTTAGAAAGAGCTGAGTTTAACGGGAGGGGAAACTGCTCTGCTGCTGTGTGATCATTGTTGATCTACTTTAGATGCATGTCCTGCTGTTATTGTCTTATTTCCTGGCAACGGACTGTTTTCTGAGCTAATTTCCTCCGCTGAAGTCCTGAGCTGCATCTCGAGCTGGAGCGGTGGTATCAAGGCACGCATCACAAGGACCGTGTTATCACATTAGAAGTGTTATCCATCAGCTGACGGCTGTTGACAATGCAGTGGCTGATACTGCAGGATTTAATCAGAGAGAAACTGTGTGGTGCAAGACTTCGTCTGTGGACAAGGCATGCCATTAGGGATTTAACTCCCAATAATAAGAATATTCCGTTTTATTTTGTTTGTTGTGCTCAATCAATCAGTTTTTTGTTGATAGAAATCACCCAGATTTGTCACTTTTTGTCTGTTTAATCAATGTTTTCTTTTTCTTTCCATTGAATGACTGTTGATCTTCAGGGAAAAAGGCACTGGTTATAAATAAATCAAGTTAAACTTTAATTGTTTTATTAACAATGAGTTTTTTACATGAACAGCCCCAGAAATGTAGCGTGCATATCCCTCAGTCTTTCTACATTCCAGTGAATTAATATGATATAAAAAGATCAGTAAAGGGAAATTATACTTCAGTTCTCTGTCTCTCAGTTTCTCAGTTAATAGCAAGATGTTTATCTACATTTCAAACCATGCAGCTTTTGCATCACTTGTGCCATTCTGCATGTGTCTGATATCCATTATGCCTGAATTGCAGATTTAGGGCTATTTCTGGCAAAAGTCTTTCTCAGATTCGATATATAGAAGAGAAGGAAGTTATTCCAGACATGTTTTAGAGCTGGACTCTCTGCTTCCACAGTTTTCTCTGACCTAGCCTGAAGTAACCCATGATGTCAAAACATGGCAAAGAAGTTATATTGTTGGCAATTTGTATACTCTTAAAGTTCAGGTGAAGTATGAAGAATATTAAAAATCACATGTAGTTCAAGTCACAGAGTCACATCATGGAGAATTGTTTTCATAACCCTCTCAAAAAATCCTACATACTTTAAGGTTGGCGTAAAGCTTTTTGCACATTAAATGTCCTTTGTCAGATATTTCTGTCTAAAAATATCATTTGAACTGATGTTTTGCTGTTTCCCCTCACTGAGCATCAAAGACACGAGTCCCTCAAAACCAACATGAATTACGAAGCTAACACTTCAACGGCTTTTACATCATGAAGGAGATGAAGAAGCCAAATGTGGTTTTTATGGTCCAGTTTCTGAAGTCTTCCTGTTTCAGCGTAACTGCAGCCTTGTTGTTAACACTTTGGCCTTTCTTGAATGATTATTTTAAGTTTCAGAAAGTGTTGAAAACTTATGTGGCTTATAAAATAAAGAAGATAACAAAACAACCTCTTTAACCCTGTAAAGCCCAATGTGGTTTAGTTGATACATACTGTTTCTGAGACATTTAGTATCATTAGGAGGTAAAAATCCTGTTGGACATAATCTGATAACTGTCTTCTGCCCCTAAATAGATAGCAGGAAGCACAAGGTTACACTTTAGTTATTTGTCACATGATAATAAACAGTGAAAGAAACTAAATGAATTAAGTAGGTCTGACTGTCAACTTAAATGAACTTAATGAATGGACTTGTTATAGTTGGATTTCCTTTTAACCAACAAAAGTAGTAAATGAGATTCAAATAAATAGAGTCCATATACACTTTTTAGAGTGTGTGTGTTAGCAGTATGCAAAGGAGGAAAGACATCAGCAATGATCTGAAAGTGTTGCTGCCTATCAGTCTGGGGAGGAAGGGTTATAAGGTCATTACCAAACTGCATGGAGTCTTTTTTTTTAGCAGTCAAAGTTCAGCCAAAAGTGAACAGATGCAACGATCTGACAGCGCAACACTGAGAGAAACTCAGAGAAAAAAAAAAACCCACCTCAGAGCTACACATCTGGCTCTACAGGCCTCAGTTCACCGGTTCAATGTTCAGGTTTATGAACACTAAACTCAGGTTTATGTGCAATTAGAAACAGACTAAACAAGAATGGCTTGTTTGGAGGGGTGGCAAGAATAAGCTGAAAAGAACATAATGGCATGACTTCATTCTGCAAAGTTGCATCTGAAAAAAACCAGAGGACTTCTGGAACTATATCCTTCAGACAGACCAGACCAGACTGGATATATTTGCTTATTATGGACAGCAGCATTCAGAAGAAGAACAGACGCAGCACATCAGCTCAAACACTTGAAACCAGCTGTCAAGCACAGTGGTGGAAGGCTGATGATTTGGGCTTGTACTGTAGTTGTTATAGTGGCAGTGGAGATGTGGACCCAAACGCAGAGATGAGGAAAACAGGGATGATGATTCCAGAAGGTTTATTCCAACACTCAAGGGACTAACTATAACAAGGTAGGGCAACAAAATGATCCAGCAACCAAGGAATGAAACTGAGGGGTATAAATACACAGAACAAAACGAGACACAGGTGAACGGAATGAACAGGAAATCAATGAAGCTAAACAACAAACAAGGGAACCAAACAGGAAATACTACAAAATAAAACAGGAAACGTGAACCAAGGAAAAAACACAAACCACCACATCATAACAGTAGTCACAACACCTGGACACCTTGCAGTCATTGAGTGGACCATTACCTCACAGTGCACACCAGCTAATCTGCACCAGCATCAGTAAAACAAGGTGTTTTCATGTCCAGACCTCACAAAGGTCAGTCTGACTGAAAAGCTGTGGTTACAGCTGCACATAAACTAATACTGCAAACCACAATGAAGTGAAACAATGCTGTGAAGTCACCATGATGCTTCCTAATGATGTGAGAGACTGATAACATCTGATAAGAGAACCACTACCTTATCATTGCTCAAAGTGGTTTTACAGCCTATTAAAGATGTCAAGCCTTCTGGAAATATGAAACAATGTGATGTCCTCTGATGGCAGAAGAGGATGGATGTTCAGTGCATCTTTTTTTTATCTTGTCTTTTAGATGCTGGGTTAATTTATTTTCCTGTTTCTGAAAAAATACTACAACAGTGCAGCTACTGACATTTCTAAATCTGTAAATGACAAAACAAACCTTGAGATATCAGTGTAGATGCACCAAACCTGCTGAGAGTTTGAGGGAACTACTGTAAGTTTTTCTGGAGAATAGATGCATACACAACTGTTTTTGGTGTTTTCACCTCTCATTTCCTGTCAGAGAGTTTGGTTAAATTTAGAAGCAAACCAAACTATTTGTCAGACACTACTCACACTTCTGTCTTTTGTCTCAATGTTTTTCAAATGTAGAGGACTGACTGCACTCGCAAAAATAGAGGTACAAGATAAGGACATTTCTGTACCTATAGGTACATTTTAAAGAAATGTTCTCTCAAAAGTACAATACTGATCTTTAAGAGACCAGAAGAACACCTTCAGAGTACGAAAAAGGGTTCAAAGTAACATGAAGTACAAATTTGTACCATTTTAACCATAAGGGTACCTGCAGCATTGAAAAAATGTTTGTAGTGACAAAAACTATTGTTAGCAGCAGTGCTATTATTTTAATAAAAACATTTTTAAAAAGTTGCCTCAGAAGAAATGTATTGTTCAGACCGGTTTAGCCTCAAAACACTTCTTGTAGCCCACAACATCACGTCGCACGTCACATTGTTCACTCGCTTCTTTGTTTACATTGAAGTGGACGTGCTTTGGATGAGAGGAAAGGTGGGGAAAAAAACTATTGCGGTTGTAATGTTACAAACTAGAGCAGAGTTGAGTGATGACAGTAGTACTACTTAACAGTCATTTACTACACCAGACAATGAAGGTCAGATGCTGCAAACTAAGTGTATGGCTGGTCAGTATTTTGAGTTTTTGAAGATTATTTCTAGATTAAAGATAAGATAATATTGCCAATTGGCATGGACCAGGCCTAATGCTGTGGAAAACAAAAAACATAACTTGATAAGGTGAGGTTGAACTTGATAAGGTACAAAAATAGACCAGAACTGAAGGGTACAGAAATGTCTCTCATAAGAGTACACCCCCAGCGACAAGCATTTGTACCTTTTTAGGTACAAGCTGGTACCTCTATTTTTGAGTGTGTGTATTGTGTATCTTTGCAACATGATTTTTTTGTGTTGTATTATGCTACTTCTGTGGAGAAAAATTTCCAAGATTGTCGACAAGTAATCCTAATCACCTTTAGATTCACTTTCTTCACTCACTGGGACCGTCAACAGCGAAGCTGAGCAGTGTTTTGACTAAAGACAATGTCTGCTACATGCATTGCATGTATCACTTCAGCACTGCAGCTAATAAACACACATATAGGGATTTAAAAGCAGAAAGGTAAAATTAGAAGTGATGTTGGATGTGATTTTGCTTTGATGGAAAGTTTAGGTAAAAGTAGAAAACTAAAGGCAGCTGCCTTTCTGCAGAACAGGCCCACATTTTTACTGAAATCATTAAAAGTAGGTGGTGTGCTGCATTCTTAGACACTGGGATCATGTCAGACATGAGGAGTCCCACCCACTCCACTGGCCACAGCTTTTATCGTAAATCCTCAACACCTCCTAACTCTTTCCCTCTCATGAAAAAAATAAATGTATGTATATATATATATATATATATATATATATATATATATATATATATATATATACATATATATATATATATATATATATATATATATATATATATATATATATATATATATATATATATACATATATATATATATATATATATATATATATATATATATATATATATATAAAAACACTCTCCTCACCTTTTTTTTTTTTTTTTTTGTTAAGTGCCCAATTTCTTTCAGGTATTAGAGGTCACCCATCCAAGTGGTCTACAAATCCCAGTTAAAAAAGTAAATACTCCTTTATTCATAAAAGAAAAGGAAGACATTTAAGTGAGGATCTCGGATTTTCAGTTTATTTTAGTGAGCTTCTTTTTGCTGATTTTGCTGTGTTAAATAGCTGCAGACTTTCATGTGGTTGTGCTGCTGTGATTTTGTCATTTTTTAATAGTTGTTTTTACAGTAATTTGTGTCTAATGATTCTAGTATTTTCTTTTACATCCTGTGAAATTTTTACAGTAATTTGTGTCTAATGATTCACGTATTTCCTTTTACATCCTGTGAAATTGCACCATCTGTGCTGTCATCATTAATGTGCAGTATTTGTAAGTACAAACAAATCGTTCATCAAACCAGTGTTTGGATCCTTCCATTCATTCATGTTCACACATGAGAGTGGAAATCTGTCTTCAGTACTGTGTGTTTGTAAGTGATTTGTCTTTATTATTCGTTTTTGTGCTTTTTAGAGGCCTTATCTTATTTCTTACTTCTACCATCTAACTGTGAGTCTTTTTCAAAAAATGTTTAAAGTGTTGCTGCGAAGAAGCATCTGGATGTATCCACATTCACAAAATAAACTGTTTTTAATCTTTTCTAGCAAAGATTTATGATTCTTTATTACTCCGAGCATCTAGAGTTGCTAAATAACCAGTTAATGGTTACGTAACTTATGGTAATGCCTCAAGCTTTCAGTTTTATTAGATATTCTCTGTTGCTTATAAAACGGAAACATATTAAAAACACCTTAGATTCTTAAGAAAGGTGCAGTACTTGAGTGAGTTATAGTGGTTAGTCTGTGTAGAAATAACACGTCTTCCGATCATGTGTATGTAGACACATAGGTTATGTCATATTTATCTGGAAAAACCCTCAACTTTTAAAAAATTTCCAAGGGCCAGTATATTACGGGCAACCAAAATAGCAACAGCAGCGATAAAGCTAAGAATTGACACTGCTGGGATTTTCTTCTCCTCCTTCTGTTTCCCTCCTTTCAACTCCACCACGCGTTGACAGACAGATATGAACTGTCCTGGTTTCCTTTATTAGTCCATTCAGGGGCTGTGCCACTGCGTTAAAATGGTCCTTCTCCAGTCGAATGAGAAAATCTGGGATCACGGCAGGTTACCTGTTGGACTGACGTATCAGAAGCCATACTGTAAATCTAAATTTTAGGAGAAAGAGAAGCTGTCCAGAGTTCCTTTCCCTTCTCTGCTCTCATTTCTCAGTTCTTGGTTTGCAGTAAGATGATAGGTTTAATGTGTCCATATGGTGGCCCTGCTGACCTCAGCTGCTGTCAGATCATCAAGAATAACAAGATGATTTTGAGGTATTTTATGTTTGTTTGGAAAGCAGCAGATTTGTGAAGGCAATGAATTTATTTTTAACTTAGCCATTAGCTTCACAATCTCTTTTATCTAGAGGTCTTACTTGAAGGTTTTATTTTATAATTTTGGTGATCAAATACATGAATCTTTTCATAGTTTACAGAGTTGTTGTCCCACATATTGTTAGCATCAGTGTGAGTTGACAACCTGATATACAGATGTATAGATTTTCTATACATCTAGGTCACCATATGCACTAAATCCTGACATCAGGCTTTGGGTTTTGTGTCTTCTGTAAAGCTCAAAAAATACAAGATGAAATAATTTGACTTCATTTTATAAAGTTTTAAAAAGGTTGTGCATATTTACATACAATAAAACATAAGGCAGTATGAATAACAAACATTTTAAAGATATAATTATTAAGTTGATTGAAAACAAATACTCACACCCCAACATTAGCCACAAACCTGCATTGATGTGTTAAAGCTGCACTACTGAGCTTTTTTCATACTTTAGTGCTGCCTAAAAGCTGATTTGAGCACCCAGTCTCTCTTTGAGCTCTTTCCAAAATGGAGTTGATATCCAGTTGCTGGCGTGTGGTGCAGTGGTGTAAAGCAAAACACAACTGTCACGTGTCAAGTAGTGTTACCTTAAAGTTGCTTTAGCAAACATGCTAACAAACATTTGCACTTCTGCATGTAGCAACCTGAATATTCATTTCGTGTTTTGACTCTAGTTTGGTGTCCTGAAGGACAAGTCTGTCCTTATCCTTTCCTGCTAACTTAGGTAGCTTATTACTTGAGCTACCTGCTGCAGCTCCAGATGTGAGCCAACCAGCTTTAACATTAAAAAGAACTACAATGTTTGACAATTCCTGTCAATTTAAGCTTAGTTTTACCAGTTTAACCCCTTATTAATGTAAAATTTCCATTACTTATGTGTCTATAAGCTCTCTTGTAGTCTTGATACATTCCATTAAAAGGCTGAGTCAGAATTAGCATCTAAAATCTAATGACTTTGCCATTTTCAATACATGTTTTTGTTAGCAAAAGTTATTCTTTTGACAAATATTCCTCATTTCTCTTGTCAGACATGAAGTAATGTAACCAACATGCATGTTATACCATTTATTGCCTTTTTAATATGCCTTGTCTTAGATTGTGCTGCGTTAGCGCCTTAGCTAAAAGGAAGAGCTAATCCTGGCCTTCACAGGCTATAAACATTGTTTCAGTTTAGCTGGGCTGCAAAATGTTTCATACAGTCTCTAAATGGTTTTTCATGGGCCCAAACCTGAGAGAAGCAGAAACCATTGTCTTTCAAATCAAAGATACTTTATTCATCCCCGAGGGGAAATTCGAAGTTCAAGTCAGCTCGTCCATGTCGACATACAGACATGTAACATTAATGACAAAAGAACAATACAGAACCAAGCTTAAGCTCAGGCCATGTCTATGTCCTTTTTTTTTTTTTTAAGTATCCCCGACAAGAAGTCTACATTTTCAGACACAGATGGTTAAAGAGGACTTAATTAGTTTCCACAAACTATTCCAATAGTTGTGAATCTAAAAAATGTTCTGGTTGATTTTCATTTTCATTTCCTGAGTTGTTGAACATATAAGTTTCCTTCAGTATAAACAGGGACTGAAGAACTGGAAAAGGCAAAACAAAATGAGTCTTTCACTGCACTTTTAAGCACATATTAAAAGTGTCTCTTGATGAAGCCTGACGTAGCTTTACTTTAGTGTTGCTGTCAGATTTTATATAATAATATATGAGTATAAAGCAGGTTTTCTTTGACTTTTAGAGGTCAGATGTGGGAATAGGGTGATCTTGTGAAAATTATATAAGCTTCAGTGACAATGTGGGGCTATTTTCAAATATAAGATATTCAGATGAGTCAGAGGATGTTTCATAAGTTTATATCGTGTGCTTTGTATTGGGAGGACATTTGAGAGGGGTTTGAACAGCAGGAGCTCTGTGAGCTGCAGATGCAGGAGTCAGCAGTTTTACCCAAACTAACCCTGAACATCGAGGAAAAGTAAGTTTATGGAGACAGTTTGGTCTTTGGTTGTTACTTGATTTTTTGCCTGAATCACCAAAATCTGCAATTCTCTTCCTCTTGTTTGTTATTTGTTGGCTATGGTAACAGCAGACGTCTGGGGAGTACATGACTTGCTTCCACATACACTCCGCCAATGTAGCACTTTTCTACAGAGTTGTGTGTTGGTTTGCATGCGCGTATATGTGTTTCAGACAATCAGCTATTTCAAGAGTCTCTCATTCATTGCTTTGTTCTGTGACTGACTAAATGTCTCTCACTTCCTATGTTGAAGTTGTTAATAGTTGTTAAAGTAAATCAATAAAAATCCAATTTAAGATTTCCTTGTTTATGTGTTGGGTAAGGTTTTACCAAGCGGCAACCTCCAATGGTTAAAAGGGAACCATATGTGGAAGTGCCAAAAACTGCATTTCCCCCTTCATCCACTAGGGGCTCCAAAACAGATCAAATCCCTATAGACTCCTATCTTAAAAAGGCCAACTTTAAAGCAGAAATAAACATGTTTACAGTCTGGTACAATTAATTTTAGGTTTAATAGGTCAGGTTTACCTTTATAACAACTGTGGGGGGAGTGATTTTTTTTCTAGCTCCCCAATTTAAAAGTAATTTAATCTCAAAATTCATTTATATTTAGGGGCGTGTCCTTTTGATTGACAGGTACCCGATTTTCCGCTTCAGGCAAGAGGAACATAGAACAGCTGCTTAGCTTTAGCCTGCTTACCTCCGTTAGCTGGTTAGCTCCTGGTTAGCTCGGTAAGCTCTTAGCTGCAGGCAGCTCAGAGTTTGCTCGGTGTCAATCATCCACCATGAGACTCACAGCCTTCCTTTCAACTTCACCTCTTTGCCCACATTTGTATTTTTCTGGCGAGATGACAGGCATGCCCCTGCCAAGATGGCAATGGTAGGAACCGCCAACCGAGCTTTAATTCAGCTCTTCAGAAACCTATTGTGGACGTCACGGAGGCTCCGTCCATCTTTTTATATACAGTCTATTGGTTTTACCCATCTTACCCTGTGTACATGGATGCTTTTCAAAATGATCTTGACAGATGAAAAGTGGAACTGGAAACGCAGCCTGGGAACCTTCCTAGTGGTCATTTAAAGATAGTAAATAACTGTATTTTGGTTAAAATCTTTATTTGCAGTTTGTGTCGGGTCATTTTTATGTTGTTTCAAATGTATTTGTGCAGTAGTGGGGATTTTATAGTCTAAGTTTAAATGCTTTAAGGTTCACAAACCAGCAGTTACTTTTCTGTGATATCTGCTGTCCTGTATCGCCAAGGACTCCCAGCTGTTAAGGTTTTTTTTTCCCCCAGCTTATTCTGTTCAGTCAAAAATGTCCCACCAAGCTTATTGGTTCTTTATTTCAGGCTGGGTTGCCATCTACCAATCAAACACTGGGATTGTGATGTTAAAAAAATAATTATTGATATTGTTTTGATGATGCAGATGCTTGATTTTATTTAAACTAGTTTTAAAACATTGAGAAATGGAACAAAAAATGAAACCAAGAAGAAAAAGCAACAAGAAAACTAATTTTTTAATACAAATGAAAAAAAATAAATAAATATGAGAATTAAATAAACTCATAGTTTCTTAAACACTGTATTTGACCATTTTGCAATATTATTATTGAAAAAACCTTTGTTCACAAAAAAATTAAAAAATGATTGTTTTGTAACCAAGCAAGTCGCCAATATGTATTTTTGCACTTGCATTTCAAAGTGATGTCATCTCACTCAGGAAGAAAAATCATATTTTTAGACATTTTTGTGACACCGTCCTCTCTGGGAATGAATGAACTGGACTTTAAATTGGACTTGAGGCTTTGTAACTTTATTGAAATTTTATGTGCACAAAAAAAGATAAAAATGACTCCCGTCATCATGATAATTATTAAGGTTATTTAGCGAGTTATCTTCCTGGTGACTGTAGCACTCTGACATGTTTTTGGACATGTTGACAGTCACCAGATCATCCTCCCTGATTCATCCTCAACCTTCCCTGTTAATCCTTGTGTGTGTGTGTGTGTTTGTTATGCATTTGTCCAGGTGAACCTCTGTTCTCCATCCAACAATGAAACCTATCAAGAACGACTGCTTCGACTAGAGGGAGACAAGGAGTCTCTGGTGCTGCAGGTCAGAGCCGACTCTCCCCTTCATTTCATAGACACTCATGCTTTCATCACTAACGCTCCCCTTTTGCTTTAATGTCATATTTTCAGTAGGTATTTCACTTCCCAACTCTCCTCTGATAACTCTGATTGCTTCTAATTCTTCATGCAAACAGCTACAGACAGGGATTAGTCATGAAAAGTGAAGGTTAATCCAGTTAAGTTGTGTTTGTTTTGATGTGATCACTTCAATCTCTGCTACAAGTGAATCAGCTGTGAGTTTGTCTGGAATGATATTAACCACACTGGAAGAAAAACATCACAGCCTGTAGTCTGTAATCTTCAAACTAAAGATGTTTTGTGTTTCTTCATAACAAAACATGCCCAGACACCATCTGAGCTGCATGGACATGAGCGTACCTATGACTTCTGCAGTGACTATCCTACTAGGCTGCAGCGGTAAAGCAGGAGATGATTATACGTCTCTGTGATACGGGGTGTCAGCAGGTCTTACTTTTGGATTACTTTAATAGCTAGTTCAGGCAGCTGCTTTTTCCACAATCTCTCTGTAAATTCCTCACATTTGATTTGCCGTTATCAGACTGTTCCCGGGGCTGTTTTTTTTCTGTGCATGTGCTTTTTCCACATTCGTTTTCAGTAACGCCATGTGAGTGGTTGTTTGTTTATATTGAGTACAAGTGCACCACCCACCTGAACAACCCTGGCTCATAAAACTATCTTAAAGTCCACATCTCACTTCTCACCACCACCACCACTTCACACACACACACACACACACACACACACACACACACACACACACACACACACACACACACGCCTACCTGTTATACATTCCTCATCTGACATAAGCTGTGGTTGGTTGATATCCAGGAAGACCGGGGCTTTGTTTTCTGGACTTGGAATTTAATTGGCTCCTTTTAAAGCTCTTTGTTTTACTTTCGCTTCACCTGCTGCTTAAGGATTGAAGTCTCTTCTTGCTTCAGCATGTGTGTGTGTGTGTCAGTGGATACGCTTTCTGTGGTTAGCAACTAACTTCCCTGTAGCCTGGCGGAGAAGTCTCTCCTCCCTCCTTGTGTGTGAAGTTTCAGAGAGGTAAGAAACTATATTTTAAATGTCATTTCCACAGCAAAAAGCTGTATTCTGTGAAGTATATTTATGTTTTTGGGTGTTTAGTACTCACGGGATCTTACATGTAACTCATTCACATACTTATTGATTTACTCACTAGTTCTTGGTTCATTCTGAGGAAGGTGAGTCAGTTAGATCCTTTCTTCTGCCACAACACATGTCTGGCTTTTCTTTTCTCTCTGAACTTTAAGGCATGTTTAGCCAGAAAGGTTGGCATAAGTGCTGTGAGATAGGATGTGGCTGCAGGGCTAAAAATCCGAGAAATGACAGAGAATCAGCTGCTGTCAGATGGATTTGGCACGGTTCAGTAGAACAAGAGGAATCAAAGAGAGTGTGTGTGTGTGTGTTTGGCATGAGGTGAATGGGTTGTCAGGGATATTATAGTAAATGTGAAATGCATTCCTGAGTGACAGGCTGCTGAGTAACCATGTGCTGTCGTGAAGTGAAGTATGCCAGGATGAGCGAGTGTTTTAGTTTAACAACTCTTTTTCTCTTTGTTTCTGGCTTGTTATTAATATCTATTTAAGTTTTAGTACATTTCAGTTCCATTTTTTGCCTGCATCAATTTGCTCGGCGCTCCTCTGCCTGTCCTAACGCAGTACGATCGTGTCACCCACCAGGTGAGCGTCCTGACTGACCAGGTGGAGGCGCAAGGAGAGAAGATCAGAGACTTGGAGAGTTCTTTGGAGGAGCATCGGCAGAAGCTGGCCTCCACTGAGGAGATGCTGCAGCAGGTAAAAAAAAAAAGAGAAAACTCTAAAACTTTGTTGTAAACAGTTTCAGTGGCTGTCCTTGAGATTTAACTGTAAATCTATTTTTTTCCTACATTTTATAAAATCATGTGAACTAGTCTGTATCTTCATCTGCTTTGTTAAGTTCATTCCTGGCGTTTTAAGCAGTCCAGTGGCGTTAGATAAAAATCCGTGTGTGCCTACAGGACCAATGAGGACGTATTTAAGAGTGCTCCATATCGCCTCTGCTCATCAAACTCTCCTAAAGGACCTCTTTGACTAACTCGAACTCGGTTGTGGCACCAGAGGAAAATGAAATAAGGAAATTTAACCGTGAGCGGATTAGAGAAAGTACTGCAGCTTCGCTACAATATTCAGGCAGTGCAGACACAACACCGCTGTGTTTGATCATGTGCCTTGTGAGGCAGCTGGATTCTCACAAGATCAGAATCACAAAAGAATCCCTCTTGCCAGTCTTCAAGCTACGTGTTTGAGGCAGATTTTTGAGACCCATCTATGATTTACGCTGGCTTTAAATTGTAATGCAAGTAGTTAGGTGTACTTCATTACATTGACAAGTTTGCGGTCAAGTCTGAGTTTCTAGGCCTCCATTATTCTGTCATTGATGACATACAGCTGAAATGCAGTTTTTTTTCTTTTTTTTTTTACAGTAAAGTTCTTTATTCTGGATCAGAGAATGTTGCTATTATGCTAGCTGTAAGGATTTAGGTGTAATTTTAAATTAATGCAGCATCAGTTATATCTTTGCTGGAGGATATATTGATTCATTAAAGGGGAATAAAGACTTTCTAAAGTGGAATTAAGGATTTAATACTATTCTCAACTAACTGAAGTTTGCAAGATTGTATTTTAGTTAATTGACCTCACAACAGAAATCTTGCTTCAATAAAGATTGGGCTCATTTGTGCTCAATGTTCGATACGTAGACGTATATGGACGGAGCATTTTGTCCATCCTCTGTTCAGACCATGAGGGACAGTGTTGTGAGGTGTAGCCTGCATGCGACCAGTGAACGAAGATAAAACAAAAAGCTACGATGTATTTAATTGGGGCACAGATCCCTGTCTCTCTTTTTATGTTTATTCTGACAACAAGAAACATTAACTGTTTCAGTTACATTTTTTGTCTCAAATAAAAGCAATGTTTTGAGGTTTTGACAAACAATTGCGAATTGCAGGTGTTTCCATTGAACAGTGATTAGCGCATTCGTTGTTTTATGTAAGGCAGTTGCGTAGCATTATTTTAGGGTTTCTACTTGCTGCAGAGAATTTGCTACGGCTCTTTGAAGCTTTGCTCTCGCATTTTCCCTGAAATTTGCTGTTGTTTGTTCCATTTCGTTCCATTTTTACTGGAAACGAACTGGTCATGACCACATACATCATGTCCGGGGTAATGTAAATGTAAAAAAATGTGTTTCCATTACAATTTTGCGATATATTTCTGTATCGAAGCAATTGGAAAAACCATCTCATGAGAGCTTAAAAAGTTTTTGGTGTTTTTTTTCATTTTTTCCACAAGTGTTTTTCTTTCTTATGATGTTTAGTTTTTGCACAATTCTAGGTGTAATGGAAACGCACCTATTGCGTGTGTCCAAACGTCCACACTATTCCTAATGCCTATAAGGCCACCTTATATACTATTTGGTGCACTCTTTCTGCTGGCGATTCAGACACAGCTTGCTATTTTTGCTTCATCGCAAATCATGTTACAACTGACTGTCACCATGGCAACTACCACACGTCATTCCAAATCCAATCCAAACTCGTGCGAACTTATTTTATTTTCTCATTTTGTATTTTATTATTTCGTTGTTACATATTATTTCAATAAATAAGGATATAAAATTATGATCTACAGTTTTTTTTTAATCTGCTTTGACTTTCATGTCACATGTGCCAGTTTGAGCTCCTGCCTTCAATGCATTGTGGTCTAAATTAACTCTAGTGACCATCAATGTTCACTACTTTTCAAGACGCATTGTGAGTAATTTGAGTGCACATTGTGGACATTCTTGATGCAGCAGTATGAGCCAGTGGAAGGGTTAAAGCCGAATGTTCGAGGAAAAAAAGTGGCTTTAGTTGTGCAACTGGGCTGTTTTAGTCTCAGCAATTGAATATAACTGAAATGATATTATTAGACTGAAACCAGAATTTCTTACATAAAAAAAGAAAGCTACCCAAACAGCAGATTATCAGTGATCAGATGTTTCAACGCACTCAATTGCATTAAAGTCTTAACTGCAAGCTTCATCGGGAATGTCGACCTTTTAGCATCCAGTAATATGATTCCTCCAGTGTCCGATGTTTGAATGATGGGGTTTATAGTTAATGACTTAACTTCATTAATTAGCCCATACTCATTGTGTTTCATCACACACTTTGGTCACAAATGGAAATGATGTTCAAACAGCTGAATGTAAGATGGGTTAGTTTGTGTATCGGTTTTAAATGAAGTCAGTGAAAGGTTTTATTTTTGCCAGCTACTAAACAGGATGTAGATGAGAAAGAGCCGTTGAGTAGGAGGTGTGAACTATGGCTATAAATGCGTAAATAAAGGAGTGGCAGAGTGTTTTATTGTGTGTTCCAGTTTGACTTAACATTGCTGACCTCTGCTGACTCATATCCCCTGCTCAGGCAACAACTTAAGCAGACTTAATGGGTCAAAGTTGAGCTTTACGTAATTTTTCTTCAAATCTCATGAGATGAGACAGCTGACAGATACATGTTACAACAAGCTGAGTTCAAAGATGACTTTTGTCGGTAAAGATTGTGACCTGTTTTGCTTTTTGTGGCTTTGCATTGTTTTGGCATTACGAAGCTTTCCTCTTGTCAAAACAAAGAATTTAAGCCAGCTTAGCAAAAACCTAAACTTCTGATAACACTGAGGTAATATAGTGGTTCTGCTGTCCTGTGGGAGGGATTTTGTACCTTGATTTAGATCCTGTTGTCTCCTTAAAGGGAATCAATACTATGTTGATTTGTTTTATCAACTTAATATGTTGTGATGAAACATTTCTGCTGTTCTGACTTTCAAGAGAAATAGTTTCATATTGTATAAAAGGGTTTAATGAGAGCGAGCATGGCGAGAATAACAGCTGTGGCCTTTCTGAACACTAGATCCCACCCTAATGGAGCACCTGTGGGAAATTCTGGACCAATGTGTCAGGCAGCTTGCTTCACCATCATCATCATAACACCTAACGAAGAATATAATTTTGGGAAAGGATCCATACCGTCAGTAATACTCCAAAAACTTATTTAATCATCATTGTTGTAAAATGTTGCCCGTTTCCTTTCTGTGTGTAGTCTGCACGTTCTCCACGTGGTATGTGTGGGTTGTCTACTCCGGCTTCCTCTCACCAGCTAAAGACGTGCATATTTGGTTAACTGGTTACTTCAAATTCTCCCTAGAAGTGAATGTGAGTGTGAATGGTTGTCTGTCTCTCTGTGTTGGTCCACTGATGGACTGGCGACCTGTCCAGGGTGTACCCCGCCTCTTGCTCCATGAGGACGACCCGATCATAACTTCTCAGATTAACTCAAATATATTTCAAACCCCAAACATGCACGTTGATATGAAATACACTGCATCAATTGCTTTGATGTTTCACCCAGAGCTTGTATTCCTGAGGAGAGAGTCTGACCACTGCGCAAAGCCTTACCCAGCATATTCCGGTGAAAATAGTTTCTTCTGCTTACTGAACCTTTTTTCCACATTTTGATCTTAATGAACCCTGCTGTTGTCCTCTACGAAAATGGCCTTGCCATCAGAGAAGGTAAAATAAAGGAATAATCGACTCATTCAGTATTTTCAGGTATTGGCTGACCTCATTATTTGGACATGGAGTGTTGCTGAACATTGACCAACTCCAGGACCCCCAGATCATAAACTCCCCCTACAGGCTTGTACAGCAGGCGTTAAGCATCATGGCTGCATCCCTTCATCTGCCTCTATTTGGCTGACAAATACTTTTATCATTTAAAAGACATGGTTGTAATAGTCTGGAAGGGTTAGATCGTTGTATTCATATATTCCCATTCTCTAAAAGAAGCTATTTAAAGTCATAGAAGTTCCTTTTTTCAGGGACAAAATCTTTAAACTTTATTTGTTTTTCCATTTAAATGTTTTTATTATTATTTTCATGTAATAACCTCTACAGGATTAAATAAAATTCTGAAAAGTTTGACAAAAAGTGATGTAAGATTTCAGAAGTTGCATTTCATTCGCAGTTTTTCTGAAAATCTGTGGAAAAAAAACAGCATATTTTAGAGAGACCCCAAATAAATAAGTAAAACTGGGTTAACATTGCAGCACCACAGCTTGTCAGCACCAACAGATCCCACTTGTTCTTAACTTCCAGTATAAAGAAGTGTGAGTCATTAAATGTCTTCAAGTCGTTCTTCTTGTTGTTTATTACGTCACCAATGAAGCAAACTCAAAAGTCCTGCCAGACTGGATGCAAAAAGAGCAGGACAGAATCAGCCCTCTGTTTGGACTCCTCAACAGGCTCTTTGTCCTCCTCGTTGTCAACAGTTAGAAAAAAAGGCCACATTCCCTAAATAAAACCCCACCGTCGCTGTGACGCTTTCCTCCATTATCCTGTCAGCTTTTATAATTCAGCTCCGTCTCCACTTACTTTAATCGCTTTAAAGAGAATCTGAGGTATTAAAGAGAAACTTACTTCTTTTAGCTGCTCCTAAGTCGTAGAAAAACAGTCCATTGAAGTTGTTTTCCTGTGCGCAGAATTTCAGATTTACCAAAGATGAATGATTTGTGCTGAAACAGATGGCTTGTGATTGCATGTTTGTAAACTTTATTGGCTTTAGTTGCACTGATTTGCAGCTTCTCTGTTGGTTTGTGAAAAACACATAAAGCAGTTAATAATTTCAGGTCAAATAGGAAGGTGATAGAAGATGTTTGGTAAGAGAGATGAGAGATGTGGGCACAGATAACGGTTGTTTCTGTCTGTGATATGGTATTCTATTGTGTGTATTTGTACCTCCTAAACCCTAAATCGTGTTTTGTGCACACTGAGGAGATCTAAAACATGTCTCCTGCAGCACGATGTCATCTGTCTGTGTGCGGACACGATCCTGAGTTTACTGTTATGAGGATAATTCTGATTTAATCCCTTTGAAGACATGATGTATCTATGATAAATGGCTTTATCCCTGTTGCTCACAAGGGCATGATATTTGTGTAATGATTTGAATTTTACACTCTTACTAAATCTGCTGTTTTAGAGACACCCTACCAGGAATAACAGACAAGGAAAAAATAACTGGTTAACTCACTGCAAGTAAATATCAGCTGATTTTTTTTCATGCAAGTAAAGAGGCGTTTAACTTGTCAAACACATGAAAGAACTATGTTACTTAGAAAATCATACGCATATTGAGATAAAATATGTTTTTTAAAGAGAGATCTTGCTGATTTATTGTGGAAACCTCAGACAGTAACCAAGTCAACAGTAGGTAGTAGCAGCACCTCGCTGTCTGCTAGCAGTCAGAGCAGAAGACAAGCTAGCGCAAGCAAGACAAGACAAGCAAGTCCAGTTAGCTTAGTAAAGCAGCAAGTTTAAGTTTTCAGCTGAGGTGTGACAATTGCCAACCTCTCAGGGGAAATGCCACGTTTATCTGTGGTCATTAGAGGCAGTGTCTAATCGGTGTGTCATTGTTTTAGAGATGCTAGTCATTAGCATTGTTGATGCTAATGACTAGCATCTCCATTTTAAAAGATGAGGGTCAAATAGTGGGTCGTGCGACCAGGTGTTTTCTTTTTGAGTTTGTGTTACAGGATAGATGGGCAAAACAAATATTTTTCATTTGAATAAAATATCATTCAATTAGGGTACTTTTTTTTTTTTATCAATGTTGATAGCGACACATTAAGGAAAGTCACACGATTGTACAGTGTGCTTAATGTTTTTATTGCAAGAGCAATATAAATCTAAACAAAACTCATAAAGATATCTTATAGAATTACGATATAAATCAGTGAGTAAATTAGATTTTATTAAATTAAAATAATACAAATGATTTGATTACAAATTCTTATAAAACTGTCTTAAATTAAGAGAGCTCAAGAACCTACAATAAACTAGTAAATTTTCAAACACAACAGCATCATCACCGCGATGCAGTTATATAGTTTCACAGTAATTATAGTTTATTGTAGTTCAGTATAATTATCATTTTTTGAACGTTTTCATTTTATACTCTCTTTATACTGAAGCACTTTTTACCTACATTTAGTTTGAATGAGAAGTGCTCCACAAAGTCTGGCTTATTAGGTAATGATGTTTTAGTTAATAAAATCATTACCAGTTTTATAAGCACAATCCTCTGAAGATTTCACGTTGACCACGATGATGGTGGCTATGACTCTGTCTATGAATGAAAATGTACAAGATAAAAACATTCAGAATATTAAGGTTACATTCATGAAAATATCATTCATTCATTTTCCTAACCACTTAATCCAATTCAGTGTTGTGGGGAAGCTGGAGCCTGTCCCAGCAGTCTTTGGATTAAAGGCAGGGTACATCCTGGACAGCTCACCAGTCCATCTCCTGAAAATATTAAACCCTAAAATCAGATTGAGTTTTTTCCCAGTTTCACAGTACAGGCCATACATATATCAACATTGCAGCATTTTTTCACATGTAATTTACCAGTCAGCTTTACTTTTTACTAGCCACTTTAAAAGTGAGAGACTTTCATACATCACTGCTGTTTTTGTGTTGCTAAGCTGAACAGGTGAACACCAGCATTCAGAAATAGTTACAAGAGATATACACGCTGCTGCTTTTCAGTTTGTTTCCAAATTTCCATCCAGCAAATTCAGGCTTGAGTAAATGTATGTGTTCTCATGTGCGATCAGAAAACTCTGTGTTTGAGTCAAGAAAGAGGAAAAAGCAAAGAGAGTGCATTCAGCCAAGTAGTGCTGAAGTATTTGAGCTGCAGGGCTGCTGCTAGCTGATCAAACCACACCTTATGTAATAGGAAATAGTCCTTTAGATAGCACATGCAGACACAAACACAGAGTACAGTGAACTCATACTAGAGGGGATCCACCCATATGTAGTCATAATGTGGCTGCATGTACTTGCTGTATCTGCTGTCCTGAGACTTTTCTACATGGGTTTACATTATGGTTGTATCCTGTCACTAACAGCACGCAAGCTGAACCCACAAAGTTAGAATCACAGTCATCATCTTTTTACGTCTTCAAACATTCAGTTTGCTTTCTGATTCTTTCTCTGCAACATTTTGCCCAAGCAGACCTTGGAAGTAAAGCAGCAGTCATGAAACTGTTTAAAACCAGTTTTCAGTCAGAAATTTTCTAGTTTACATGATTGTTTCCCTGATTTGATTCTCCTGCACAATAGGACACATCTTAACTAAGAAATCAGACGTGCGTTCAAAAATGTTGGGACGCCACAATACATGCAGCAATAATACCTGCGTTCCTCACTTAACTAGTAATAACACAACACTTTTCTGCCCCGGAAGCTGGTCGTTACCAGGTATGAGCGGCTTGCTAACCTGATATTTTGTAAACTTGGTGAGAACGTGGCATTGCTGTTTGACGTGTGTTGTTACTGTCTGCAAACAACTTGAGCCAGATAAACCATTTAAGGTCAATGAAGCACGAGTCTAGAGTAATGTAGTTAAATTCTGCAGATAGACGGGACTGCGGACAAAACCAGTGTAAAGTGTATCATGCTGGTTAACTGGACTAAGTATTGCTAAAATACATTTTAATCTTAGTTTAAACGTCTAGCTTTTATTTGAATATTTTACTTTGCTCCAGATCAAACTCTCCTGTTTGTCATATTTAACTTAATTCCATTTGAAGACGATTGCGGTGCCCTCAGTGAGAACTATTTATGCTCTACAGGAGATGTTAATTTGTCACGTGTTGCTCCTCATAACTGAGGGAAAGCAAATGTCAGGCAGCTGAGCTGAGGGCCACAAGCACAGACTCCTGATAAATTACCTATAAAGATCGCAGCTTATCCTCTGTAAGTGGCCCTGGTGTTAGATTGCAAACTGAAGCTGCTTTAATGAAGCAGATTTTCTGAGTAACTGCTTGTATCTGTGTGTGTGGGTGCTGAGCTGAGCTGCAGTGATTATAGGGTTTTAGTTGTCAGTCTGTAATAATGACACACTTTTGTTTTTTTAGCATGTGATGTCGCCGCATAACAATGGATGGTATCTGTGGTCAGAGAGAGTTGATGGTAATGTGTTTAACGGGGCTTTGATTAAATTTAACGTGAAAACAAAAGAAAAAAATTGCAGATATTAATATGAATTCATGTACAGGTATTGTTAATCATTTCTGCAGATGATCTTTCAATTGATTTGATCAATTTCCTATCCTACCGTCATTTAGCAGACGCTTTAATCCAAAGTGACTTACATATATACCTCGATAGACACATAAAGGTTTAGTGTCAGGGGAAGCCTGGAATTGATCTCCCAACTTTCTTCCTCCTGAGCTACAGCCACCACTCTGCACATATGACTTGATGCAGTGAATCAGCCATAAATGTCTTCCAACCATCTGATGCTCTTCCATTAAACCTGTTTTTTTATGTTCCTATGTCTACAAAACAAACTGGGGTAAAATACTATCGCCAGGCGATAGCGGCGTAAATCACGTAGGACTAAGTAAAGTATTGTCTTATTGTGTATAATTTGAAGCTAAAAAAAGGTGAAGGTGTTGTAATAGAGGTGTCAGCCACGGAAATGTCTCAGGAACCCATCAGCTGATGTTGATAATCAACACCTCTATCAATAGTTTATAATTGCTTCAAGTCTGAATTGTTTCCTCTTTGGATGCCAGTGCTCGGTAGAGCTGACTTTTCCCCAGACAATTTGGTATGCTACATGTAACCATTGGTGTTTCCTGGTGTGTTTAGAGGACTTCTGTACTGCAGAGGAGGTTAAGGTACCCCGATTGTATTTTACTCGCATTAAAAAACGAAGTCCTGTCTTCTATATTAAGTCTGCCAAGCCAAATGTTATCTCTTTTATGTTTATTCTTTTACTATTATTATTATTGCCGGTTAAAGAGACAGAATACTATTTTAGAAGCTTTATCAGGCAACATGAGATGGGGGGGGGGGGGGGTGGGGTGTCAGTGAGTGTGTGAATGATGATGTGTCTATTTGTTTTACTTGTTGTTTTAATATATGTAAAGCACTCTGAACTGCTTCTTGTATGAAAGGTACTATCCAAATAAACTTTTATTTAATTTGATATATAAATCATCACTAGGAAAAATATTCACACTTTAACACATAGTGGAAGCGTTAGCAGCTATATTAGTTAAATAGATAGTAGAACAGTACACCTCACTTGGTTGACAAACACCAGACCAGACGCCTTCTTCATAGCCACGTCCTCTCCTTTAAGGTTTTACCCTGCACCGGAGTCGTTCCTTGGACTTTGCTCGTCTGGACAGAGATATCTGATGGTATTCCCAGGATCTGCCTCAACCCTAAGTGTTTTCATTACCACCAAAACCACTGTTAACTTCATTCCCCCCTTCTTTAAACTTCCTCCTTCTGCCAGTCTTCTGTAGTTGGTCGACCATCATGGTGTCCAGTTGCTTAGCTGTCAACATTTGGAGATCCATCTTAACATCTAGCCATACCTGCCTACATCTTACACCCTGCTACTATGAACTGATAGGACTTATGAGCCACTTGTTCAGTCTCATAGTGGCAGAGGAGAAAAGAAAGAGGAAGATCCAGATGATTCTCCGTCCTGAAGACCATATCAAAGATTATTGCACAATAAAACCATCTGAGTACAAGATCTATTACTTCAAATAAGTCACGTAGTTTGTCCATGACTAATAAATTCCTCATTCCACAACAGTCTAGTGATGCACAAAAAAGTTAATCACTGAAGTTGGGCCAAAATCCTTTCATAACTTTTTATATAATTCTATTAACCAAGAAATAAATGGACAAATGAACCATACCAACCAAAAAACCTGCTTAGCTTTATTTGTATAGCAGCACCCAAACTACTAGACGTGAGAGATTAAATATGTATACGTGCTTCAGTTAAATTAGTCAATTAATATGTTTTCTTTTAAATAACCAATCTAAATCTATCTGCACCACCTAGATGTGGTTTATGAAAGTTTCATACAAAACATTCATTTTCTTTTCCTCTTCAAAATGAAGTCAAAATTGGAACAAGATTATGGATGTTAGGTGTTTCAACATCACTCCCCGTCAGCTGTGTTCAGAAAAGACGTGGAATTGAAAGTACCGCCGATGAGGAATTGAAAGCTACAAAGTTGGCTAACTTTGTGAGTCATAAAAAAAAAAATTTAACGTCCACTGTAGTCTGTTTTTCTTTTCTTGTTTTTTTGGTCTTTCACTTTTTTAGATTTGCTTTCTTCTCGTCTCTCCCATGCCAAAGAAGCACAAGGATATATTAATAGAGTCTGTAGCATGCCTGTGTGTAAGTGTGTATATATTTAGCTTCATGGGGTCTGGGCCCCCAACCGGCCTGCTGTGTTAGTGTGGGAAGAACGTTGTGCTGAGTGGAGTCGCATGCTGACTGCAATGCGTTGATTTCAGATACTTCCATGTATGAATTTTCTGTCGCTGTGGATTGTAAAAGCTGTTTAGATTTTATTTTCCATGTAAAGCATCTAATCCACGGACTGTTCTTTTGTAGGAGCTGATCAGCAGGACCTCACTGGAGACTCAGAAGTTGGATTTGATGGATGAGGTGTCCTACCTCAAGCTGAAGCTGGTCAGCATGGAGGAGACTAACACCAACACACACTCGCAGGATCCTGAGAAGACAAAGCAGAACAAAGCAGAGGTAAGGAATGTAAACAACCCCGTGTGTGTCTGCGTGTTTTACTCTGATGGGGTTTCTCAGCCCATTCAATGATGACAAGGGGTGCCTGCTTTTACTGTTGAAGTGATTATCAACTAAGATTATTTATCTAATTTGGAATTTTTATTCTTTCTGCATTTGCTGGGGTTAAAAATCTACCAACAACATGCGAATATAAATCTCAGTACCACGATTAAAACACCACTTCAAAGTGATTGGTCCGCCAGGTGTGGAGACATGGCTGCATTTCCATTACAGGTTATCGCAAAATCAAAACGATATTTGTAAATTTTAGACAGACTATAACTGCAATTTGCAGGAGTTTCCATTGAACGGTAATTAGCACATAAAACGCAGTTCTTGTAAAATCTTGTTCAGCTGATGAAATTTTACGAAAATTGGGGCTTAAAGCAAAGTAGCCAAGTAGTGTTATTTTGAGGTTTTATACTTGTTGTGGGGGATTTAGTACAGCTTTACAAAGTCCTTCTCCCTAATTTCCCATTTTAATCCATTGTAAAACTGCATTTTGCAGATGTTTTTTCCATATTGCACTATACAGGAAGTTAACTGGTCACATGACCGGGGACGTTTAAATGCGAAAAAAAAGTGTTTCCTTTACACTATTGTTGTATAATTAAAAAATTAAATATCTAAAAAAAAAACCTACTCATGAGAGTGTAAAAACTTTTTAGCAATATTTGAGTTTATTTGAAATGTAGCTGTTTCCATTATACCTCTGACTGCATGGGTGTTGCTGTGGGGGCTGTCCCTGTCTGATGGGTCGGGATCCAGCGCTGCAGCCTCACAGTTGTGACGTGGGTCCTGTCTGCCTGGACCCGGATGGCCCCCATGGTGACGGCCTGGGTGGTCGTGGGTGGGGGTAGCCCTTTGTGTAGATGCACCCTGAGGATATAATTTCCTTATCTGGTGCACATGTACCTGGCCATTTGTCTTCTTTTAACTGTTATAGGGGCTAATAGGGCACGGGAGAGGGTGGTTGTGGGTGGGTGTAAGGGGACTGTGGATGTATGTGTGTGTGTTTTATCTATTTGATGATGTATTGTTTTTTTAAGCACGAAAAGTGATATAGAAATAAAGTTAGATTTGATTTGATCTGATACCATGTTTTTTTTTGCTATATTTAGGTGTTTAGGTGCAATTCAAGGGGTTAATGAAACACAGTGCTGTGCAGAATCATTTGTTTGGTCAATAAAAGCAAATATTTCGTTTTACTCAAGTTACTATCTATGAGGTTATGGGTCTACAATTTTGTGCGGTTATTTTATTTTAGAATAAATCATCTCTAAATTATAAATTATAAACATAGATAACAAAAACCACCCAATGGCTTGTCCACTTAAGTTTCGTAGCTTTGTGTTCAGTTTGACTGACACCTTTGTGGTATTTTGAAACTAAAAGTTATGTTAGCTGTACATCTGACTGAGATCTGTAGAAACGTACAAAACTAGAAATAAAATCATGTTGAATGATATTCACACTAAACAAAAATAGAGAGCACACTTTGACTGTTAGCATGTCAGTGTTAGCATTTAGCGTAAAGTGCTGCTGATACAGTATAAAATACAGCTTTTTTTTCCATATCAGAGTCATCCAAATGTGGTTATAACTATGCAGTTGTCTTTGGATGCAGTGGATGTCTTATCTTTCACTGTATATGTCATTTCAGTTAGTTTAGTTGTTGTTTTTATGCTAACATGCTAAATGGCTAATGGTTCTTTTGCCTTCAGAACAATCAGGATTATTTGGGTTTATATAAATCTGCTTTAGGGACCTTCAAACATGCTTTATAAGGATGTATCTTCATTTATTTGTCTGTTTTCACTTTCTCAGAACAAATAGGGAACATTAACAATGCTCTCTTCTGGCTATTGTAGTCCCAGATATCCACCATAACCACAACATAATTTTTTATCAGACATAAGACACTCCTTTTTAGGATTTCTGCAAAGTAGACAAAGATATAAATGAAATTCTAAGAAATTAGCAAGTAAGGTACTTAATGTTGTTTTGGTCCATGTTTATGATTTTCTTCAATTTTATGTATGGGGCTGTTTGTGTGCTAATCCCACTTTTTATTCTTAAACTACAGCTTCTTAAGGAGAAGCCAGAAACAGCTGCTAACTTGCGGTGTGTTGTAATGTATGTAGTGAAATAAGTGGCTCAGAATCCCCTCGTATCCTGCTTGTATGACTCACCTGTTGGCTGCTGGCAGATGGTCCTGCTAAAGAGGAGAGTGATTGCTGGAATGTGTGTTGGATGTTAACAGAACCTGTCTACAGATCCTCTGTCAGCCTGCAGGTCGTCAGCCGGTCACAGTGGAAGAAATGGCTTTGAACAGAGAAAATATGTTAACAAACTGAGTTTTACCAATTTATGAGGCAAAGTGTTGCAGGAACAATAGTTTAAGAGCAATGTGCTTAAACGCCCAAAGTCTAATGAGAAGTTGAAATGGTCAGATAACCCTACAACCCTACTAACTGACCAACTCACAGCCTCTGTTTCCTTCTTCACCAAGTTTGTCTTTGAATGACACATTTAGGTTTGTTTCTGATGACAAATTTGTGGATCATGCAAAGAAAAGAGAGGACACAGCACAACAGAGATCATTATGAGGAAATCATGGTTTCAGTGGTCTTAAAGCTACTTAACAAGGAGATGAATTTCAGGGGTTGACAGAGTCTATCACATGGTTCGTTGGATGAAGGATAACGTAAAAAGAAATCGTTTGGAAACTCTTGAAACCAAAACTGCACGATGTTATGACAATTGTTGTCTTTCAGGTTTTGTTTTCCAACTAAGTCATTCAGAAAACCACATACGTGAAAGTTTTCCCACAGAGCTGTGCCAGCTCCAAGTGAAATCATACAGTAACATCCAAAGTCTAATCAGGTGAGGACGGATCTGTCCTGCTGTCCTGAGCCATCTGTCACCCAGACAATAAACAGACTTTAACTGAAAACACGCCCCTCTCCATCCACTTTAGCTGGCAGAGGTTTCGATGAAAGTGCTAAAGCTCTAAAACAAGCCAGAACACATCAAACAGTCTCGTCAGACGTTTCATCAGCAGACGATCTGACACCAAACCCCAGAATCCAAACCATGCAGAATATCCTACTGTAAAGCTAGAAAACAAACTCTTTATTAAGTATGTTTACATATCTTATTTTAAAAGCCTCAAAATATGTTTGATAAACAGGCTAAACCCTTATTTTTATATATTAATCTGCATGTAATGGACAAAGTTCAGCTGTCTCATTCTTTTATGTAAAAACCGTCATTTCAGTTCATTTTGACTTTTAACTTGTTGGTTTGTGTTTGTTTAGACTTCTAGACTTAAAGGTAGAGTATGTAAGATTTTCAATATTTTCAAAATAAATTAACTAAAAAAACAACTACAATCATAATTAGATAGTTTTTTAAACATGTAGGTTCCAGTATGTCCATATTTGATGCATTATTAATTTACAAGTTTAATTAATGACAAAGACCCTTCTTGAATGTTTTCTGACCAGTAAAAAAGTACTTTTTTTCCACCAGTAGGGGGAGTATAAGCCCATTTATTGCAGAGCGGCTCTGAGCTACAGCTCACAAGCGATTCCTGCCCTCATTGGAGCTGGCAAGGAGGAGGGGTGAGATTCGCTCATTACTGCCAATCTGTGGTCGTTTGTGGCGGTCGCAGTTTTGTGGTTTTGCTCATGACCTGGTGTTTGCCACCTGGTGGTGGAAAGAATCGCCTTGCAATCTTACATACTCTGCCTTCAAGCATGGTCGTCCCACACCCACACAATGTGTTTTGTTATTAATATCAGAGGGCTTTTAGAACATTTACGACTAATTCTCCAAAGAAATGAAGTGATAATAGCAAGAGTTGCTATTATCACTTCATTTCTTTGGGTTTCCATTAGCACGATGTGGTTCTTCACAACCCAGCAGATGTCTTACAACCTGTTAAGATGATTATAAGAGGCGAAAGGCTTCGTGCAGAGAGTTTCTAAATCAGTGTTTCTGCTTCAGTGAAGGGAAAAGCAATTGCATTAGGACTCTGTGTTTCTCGTTGACAGAATACACAAATAATGATGCTCACACACATTTTGCTCCAGCCCAGTCTAGTTGAGCAGTCTTTGCTTGTCTTCACTAGTTTCTTTGTCTGCACTTTGTTCATTGTGACACCCAGCTGCTCCCCACTGGCACAACAGATACGGAGACTGCTCCTGTGTTTTGGCTCTGTGCGTGTTTCTGAGTGTAAAGCATCACAAGATAGCCAGGACTGAGCATTAACCCTTTAAAGCCCAACCCAAGAAAAAATAGGGAGAACGGTGTATTTTTTAAAATCTAAACTCTTTATCAGGTTCTTTCACAAAAATAGTTAATCAAATGTTTTTCTTTTGTATATTTATTGTTTATTACCAATATTGTATCCACCAGGGGCAGAAAACACAAATCCGGTTGTGTCCAACAGGGTTTCAAGGCAAGTTTTTCCCCAAAAGTGATGCAAAAGGTCATAAACTTCATGTATTAGCTTTAATGCATTTCTGACATGCAAGATCCTATGATCTGAGCACACATGGATACACTGTGATAAGCATCAGAGGATGTGGACGATTAGGTGGAAGCAGGCATGTAAAGAATGAAAGAAAAGACCATAAAAGATGTTGTAGCTGGATAGCCAGATAAAAAAATGGAAGGATTTACTCTGAACAAAAAAAGCCTCCTGGACACACACAGACTAAACATGCAGGGACTTCTCAAAAGTAAATACTGCCGGATCAACACTTAAAACTATCAGACCTTCCTGGGGATGTTTTTGGTATCAATGTAAAGTAGATTTCTAACGTTAGGATATCATCATTTGGACATAAAACGTGTTTCAGCTGGTAGCTGTGTCCAGTAAACAGTTCCTCCTTATTGTTCACCACATTTTGGCTTTTTACTCAAAATCTTATTAACTTGTTAAGAAAAATGTTATAAATAGAGCCTAAATTGGGGATAACAGATATGTAAGATTTATCCTTTAACAAGGATAATTTACTACTGTCTGGATATTCTCGGAACAAAAAGTTGTGTTGTCTTTTCACCAGATGATCTTTTAATCTTCAGGAAATGTGTGTGACATGCACATCAGAGAAGGTGAAGCAGCTCCTCTCATCAGGGTCTGCCATGTTTTCAGTCTCTGGTACCTGATTCCCCTTTAAGCACATCATTACAGTTGGGAGATAAATAAAAAAAACAGCCTGAGATCATTGATCACACTCTGAACACGTCTGAAAAATGCTTGTCTGGCAGTTTTATATCTAGTCTACAGTATAGCTGAGTTATGGCCAGCTGGTAGACAACAGGTCCACTTTTTCGCTGCATGTTAAACTGGCCTCAGTTGTTTATTTATTTGTTTGTTTGTTTTTAAGTGAGGCCAGCTGCTCAGATGGTGTCAAACGGAGAGATTTTCTCCTATGTTGAGGTTGAGTTGGTTTAGTAAACACATACTCTGAATGATCCCATGAACTCAAATGCAACATATCCGACGTACAGCTGCAGTGTTTTGCTTCTGTCAGATTACGATGGAAGCTGACATCAGCCTTCATTGTTGTCAGGGAAGTCAGGGTGTGTGTGGGTGTGTGTGTGGTTAGTAACAGCTGTGAGGCTCCTGTGGGCTGGCAGGGGGAATGACAAGTATCCATCCTGAGCATTCCTGAGGACCAAACACTTTCACCTCAGGAAACCACACCGACACCACTCACACACTCACACAAGCTCGCTGCCAAGTGACGAACGTTTGGAAGTACTCCAGTTAAAGCTCTTCAGGAACAAAGCCTGTAGTTTGATGATCATGCAAGCTCTTTTGTGCACCAGAAGGTCTTTTTCCTCCTCTTAGACTGTTTTGTCTAGTTTGCCTTACGGTGGTTGATGATCCAGTTTGTTGAGGCCCGTTTATGTTCCCTTATGTACGTAAACGAGGACATCCGTCTCAGATGTCATCATACGTTGTCTCTTTTATGTTTCCATGGATTTCCAGTCCGTTCATCCACTGCTGGGCAGCGCTAGTTCACATTGTGACACCAGTTGTGGTTGTAGCTGTGGACAAACCAACACTGCTCATCTTCACATCCTCCTGACATGTCTGCAGTTGTTCTCCTTCCATTTCTTTTCCTTCTTCATGTGCTTTTTATTTGGCAGTTTCTCCATTTTTTTTTTTTCTTCCTCTCTGGTTTGTTCATTTCATTGACTGTGTGTCAGCTGTACAACTCAGCCCTGCCCCCACCATTTCTGGCGGTATTGCTCCGCTAAGCTCATTGAAAACTGACCAAATTACACACAAAGGCACTTAGCATAAAAGTGTTTGTCCAATAAGGGAGTAAAAGAAAAAGTATTGATTTAAAAGTTATTTTAATGAAAAAGGTGTGAATTAAATAGCAGCTTCTGTGAGAAGAAAAGTCCGATTCTGAACCTGCAAAATGATCCATTTACTTATTAAAAATCCACTTTGTTTCAAAAACACAGCATGCATTTCCAGTTGTAGCTGACGACAATCTGCTTCCTCCGCTGGCCCCTGAATCACCTGAGACCAAACTCCTCCCTCTTCTTCTGTCAGTCGTCAGATGGCGCCTGTGGAGACGCGGGTCTGCATGCCTCAGACTTTTTAGTGCATATTCAAACACTAATCTGTGTGTCCACAATATTTCAGCAGTGTTTTACATGTTGAGGTGCCGCCGTGATGCATCTATCTATAAGCTGTCTATCATGTTCTCACCGCAACAACACAGGAACATTTTTACCACAGGAAGCAAATATCAGGAAACGACCGTTTTCCCTCCAATCAGGTTGGTTTTTTATATGGTGACTGTGATTTTTTTTTTTTATGTTTAATTATTATTAATTTTTTTAAATTTTTTCTAAATTTCTATTTTATCAACAGCCAATGGTGGTCAAGATAATCAGCATCTGTTCCCCTGTACTGACTTGATTAACATAAAATTCCTGTCCAGTTCTCCTCTTCTCTTCTTGTTTCTCTTCTTCACCTCATCTCATCATCTCACGTCTTCTACCACCTGTCATTTGTCTCCCATCCCTCCCAGTGTGTGGTAAATCTCATCAGTGAGCTCCAGGAGCAGATGTGCAGGTTTCAAGAGGAGATCAGCACTCGCATCCAGGAGAAACGGGCCCTTGAGGAGAAGGAGGCCCGGCAGGGGGAGCCCGGAGGATGCTCAGCCCAGGGCTGCAGTCCTCCAGTTGGGCTAACTGGCTCTGATCTGAGTCTGTCTGGCTCCGATACCTGGAAACACAAGGGAGGACAGACTGTGCACGTAGGGAGACTTGATGGATGAACTCATCTTCCCCTCCTTTTCCCATCATTCCTTCTCTTCTTCTCGTCCCCCCTTTTTAACCAGTCCACACACCACCCGGTATTTGGAATTTTCCACAGAATCAGACTAACAGCCTCTCTTGTAAGTGTGTGTGTGCTGCAGGATATTGGGGTCACGCTCTACTCTGGTTCTTGCAGGAATGAAGACTGGAATGGTTTTCCAAATGCTTCTGCACATTTGAGGAGTTTCTGACCAGTAAAAGCTTCAAGCAGTCTGACATTTGCGTCTGTTGGAGGGTAGACGCTCAGAAACCTTTAGTCGGATTTGCTCCTCAAGTATTTGAAACATTTGGAACATATTTCTACCTGATCGGGGATTGTCTTGGAATCAGTTGCTAAATCCTGATTGTGTTTCTTTGGGATTTGACGTGATTGTTTGCATGACAAGTGCTCCTCCATGGACTAACATGAGTCTGTCTGTTTCTTCCTACACTGACCAGGTGGATGGGTCATCTAACAAAAAGTCCTGGTATACAGAGTTTCCCTCAGACAGCGATTAGGCTCTGCTGGCAGCCCCAGATAGCAGACACATTTGAGCCTCATCTCGGCCAATTCTGGCATTTAAAGCCCAGTTATGTACCAGATTTGGGCCAAATATCCTTTGCTGTCTGGGAAATGTGCAACCTGGACGGCTTCCAGTTGTGCTCTGGGTTCATCCTTTTCCTGGCTCTCAATAACTGCACGCTGTGGTGTCTGTTTCAGGAGGATCATGTTTCCCATATTAACCATTGTACTGTCAGCCCTGGAAACCTTTATAACTGTACTGAATATGAAATGGATGTTTGAATACCCTCCTGTTTATGTGTTAGCATGCATACAGCCCTGTAGACAAACCTCCTGCTGGTCTCTGGTAGTTTGATGAGTTTTAGAAACTTGCTGGGTGTTGAATCTGTCATTTAACTGCAAGGTGCTGGGGTCTGGTTTCTCTGCAGGATTTGGTACAAGAAGTTAAGCAGCTGAAGAGCAAAGTGGAGGAGCTGGAGGGAGAGAAGAGCCAGTATGAGAGGAAACTCAGAGCCACCAAGGTATGCAGAATCAGGACTGCTTACATGTGTATATACATGTCACATGTTGTTTGTTTTTCTAGAAACAGCCGTAGATACGAAACAGATATTCACCCCATATCAGTATCACAGAGCCCAGAGGTATGCATAGAGAAGAGGCTGCATGGTAATGTATAATACATGTAACCAAAGAGGAAAACATCTGCAGGGCATACGTGGTCCTAATATATCAGATCATTATCAGAGCTTACAAAGAAATGAAGGTAAATGTGGGACATCTGTAGCGACGCAAAACAAACACATTCTTGCACATGATACTTCTTCTGGGTTTTTATAATAAATTATTTCATGAAGAATTTGCTTTTTTCTATTTGTAATGTTTCCAGGTAAAAAGCTAAAAGGTTCAGTGCTTAAATTGAACAAAAATTTCAGCTTTTCAGTATTATTGGTAAAACAAAAACAGTGACAGATTATGGTGCATATCCTGCCATCTTATAATATCAAAGCAAAATGGGCTCCTTGTTATGTTTTATTAGCTTATGTATTTAACCCAGAAAGAGCCAACCAATGAAGAAATGATCAGACATGTCCAAATTTTTTTCAATATTTGTCCCTTCAATAAAGTGTAAAATAAAAAAAAAAAAGTACAAAAAAAACCTTTAAAGGAATATTGGTATCATATAATATGTCAACATTTTTAGAGTGTAATCCGCTGCTTTCTGGTGTCCATTAAGCAGCAAAAGACCAAAAATCTGATTGTGTACAATTTTGAGTTTTTGAGCAAAGTTTGCACCATAAATCGATGCCAAATCTCTCAGAAACCACATGTATCATATATGTCCTGCTGGGCTCTTCTAGGTTAATAGGAAAAATGTACTTTTAAAGCAATTTTTTAAAGAAAAATCTCTGTTCATTAAAACACATAAAAAACACAATTACCTTTACTTTGTACTCAGTGACAGATAAATGTATTTTCCCAAGCAACAAGTGGACATGAACTCTTCTGCATGTTAAGTACCTTACGCCTGCTGTCTGGATGCATTATCTAGTTTCAATCACCTGATAAACATTTCACAACAGGAGAGTTCCCACATTCTCATTACAGCAGATTATCAGATCAAATCCAGCCACATGAAGTCCTATCCTTAAAAAAAGTAAATGTTGGGATGTTTTCTTTAGGCACAGAAGGAGCGGTAAAACACAACCAGTCTGTATTTCTGTGCATGATCATGTGTGCCAGTGCAGTGTGAATGTGACTGTGTGTGAACTAGAGAGATTAAGTTGATTTTCTAAAGGGGAAAAAGGGCAAACAGAACGCTGTTTTGCATGGTATAAAAAAAGGGAAAATAAATTATTAGTGGGTTTCCAAATGTGGGTTTCCATTAGTTTTTTCTTAGCTGCCCACCCAATTATCAGTATCATCTGAAAAGCACGGCAACATTTTCTCACCGTTCTGCACTTTGCTCTCAGAGATTTCCAAGCAACAAGAGGTCTGACTGAGTCTCATCTAAAACCAGCCATGCAGGCAGCAAGTTGATTTTAAATGGCCTTTTAGGCCAAAAGCTCTTCCTTCTCTACACAACAACCCTGCAAGGGAGTCTTTAAATACTCACACTGGACTGAGTTTTCCAATAGATTCATTAACTTTGAACAAAATTTCATTTTTGTGTGGATAAAAGGCTGAAATATAAATAAAAAGCTTTTAAAGATAACTGTAGATGTAGGCAAGGTGACCTGACGTGCTTCATATTTACCACACAGACAGAGGAAAAAGCATTTTCTCATTCAATTATGTGCAAGAATCTTATGCAAAAATATGTGTATTCTTCTGTTTTTTCCCCCTACATTATTAGCACAAAAAATGGTTAAAAAAAAAAAAAAAATGCAGAACAGGAATGGATTATGTCAAACTCAGTCTAAACTTATAGCTGCATATTTAAATTGGTGGTTAAGGGTAACCGAAGCTGGCCTTAGTTAGTTAGTTAGTTAGTTTGTTAGTTTTGTTTTTGTTTGTATCAATCACAATCAGTGTGTCCATTTCCAAAAAAACAATCAAGTAAAACAAAAACAAAATAGGCGGAAGCAAAGCTTGTATGCCTGATAATGTACACTTACAAGAGTTACCTGAAATTATACAAATAACAAAGCAGATGCATTACATACACAATGTGTTACTTTTATAAAAGAAAAAAATCATTTAAAAAGTTGCATATCTCTAAAAAAAAAACAACTGATAAATAATCTTTTTAAATAGAAATAAAGAATTACAATTTTTTACCTCATTACTGAGTTTATCCACAGTTGAACCCCCCAAAAGGACAAGCCCATAAACTTTATCTCAGAAGGAAAGTTTGAAGCCTGATCTTAAAGGTAGAAAGGATGTCTGCTTCCTGAGCCTAAACTAAGAGTTGGTTCTACAGAAAAGGGTCTGATAAGTAAAGGTTCTGTATTTCATCGGATGGTCAGAAACTCTGGGAATCACAAGTGAACCTGCAGACTGAGACCAAAGTACTCTGCTAAGAAAATATCTCACTATCTAAGATCCAGTGGAGCTCCGTCACTAAGACCTTTATATGCATGGACGGGTATCCTAAATTCCATTGAACAACTTGTTTGGCGTGCAGCCGACACACTCACACACGTTGTGTTTCATCGGCAGAAGGCGAGGACTGTAAGGTGGCATCTCAGAGAAATGATAGGAAACAAAACCTTTTCTACTTTTTAAGTGCCGGCAACTGTTGTTAACCTTCCTGCACCTTCATGTTTAGATTCACACCTACTGATTTAACCTTATATCACTTGCCTGTTAAATATTTAATTTAAAAAAATGTTTTCTCCTATGGAACACTGTTTTTGATTAATATCCATATTATTTTCCCTGCAATTCGTTTGAAAGTATTTGTTAAATAAATAATAATTGATAAAGATCTTTTTCTAACATATTGCTTAACACTGGTTTATTACAAAGCCGTGAAACTGTCGTTGCTTCTCTGTGCTCACAATGCTTCCTTCCTCCTCTCTTCTTCTCTATTAACCCCTCTCCATGACTTCACTCTTCTCCCCCCCATTCTCCTTTTCTTCCCACATCTTGAACTCCTGTCATTACCCTCTTCCTGTCTGCCTCTCTCTAGCTCTCTATCTCTTACTCTCTCCATGTGTGTTACCAGTCGCTCATGACCCAGCTGTCCAGCCTCAAGCTGACTGTGGAGCACACACAGCTGGAGAAGCAGCACTGGGAGGAGCGCTGGCGCAGCGCACAGGTGCCTCCTCTTCCTCCGCCTCGTCCCACTTGTCCCCTCTTTGTGCTTGCGTCTTTCCTATGATTGGTGCTGTTTTGTCCAGCAGTGCATGCTTGCATTCGTCCTTCTCTTCCTCGCATGTCCCTAATGCTGCTCTTTATTCTTTTTTATAAATTTCCTGTTCGGTTAGCTGCATTTCCTGTTTTTCCTGAATCTGTTTATCGTCCCATTGGTTATGAATTTTTTTTTTTTTGTCTGAAATCATACATGTTTAAGCAGACTGGAAAGATGAAGGTTGATATGAACATGTTCAGAAGTTGGCATGGTTTGTGAAACTGTGTGTAACCATTATATGTATGTAGCAGTCTGCTGGTTTATTATCTGCAGAGAGAAAGTAGTGTAATTCTTTCCAACTGGTGTTTTTGTAATATTTGTGACCACGAACAGACTAAAAAGATGGAAAAAGACAATAATAATGGACCAAACCTAAATAACTTTTAGCTGAGGGCAGTAAAATAACCATACAGCCCCATTCTGTAGCATCTTCCCATTTCCACCTCTGTTGTAAACCTTCAGGTGTTACGTTTGCTTTTATAGCACACCACAGTAAACACACCAGTCTGTGTACACACCTGTCTTTTGTCACCTGTTGTCTGCAGTTGCTTCAACCGCTTTATCACCGCAGTGCAGCACTTCTTCTGTTTTTAATGGTGGTTCACAAACACGTTTCTGTTGGTTGCTGCATGTTGGTGTATTTGCAGCACCGAGGATCTAAAGGTAGATAAGTGGCATAAGTGTTTATGTCCGGTGGTCTTCATGACTGTAAAAAATGAAATGCAGATTATGTTATTATGTCCATTGGATTGTGACTTAAACTCTCTGCAACCGGCTTGATGATCATGTGGAGTCATCCCAGTTATGCTTCCAACACAGTGTGATAAAAATGTGCTTTATTAATTCCCAAGGGGAAAATATATCTGAGATGTTCTGTACAAGATGAGGATAAAAGTACAAAGTAGTAATTATAAGGAATCATTGTGTAATTAATCCTGCAAGAATATTGGCTCTATTTCTATCAAACCACATCGCCGAGGGATGAAAAGAAGAAGCCAGTGCTAAAGAAATGACTTGTTTCTTGCTGGATATAAAATAAAACTGCAGTACTGATGTCCACTTGTGCAGAAAATGAGCTGTCAGAAGGGGAAATTTGATACATAGCATTCCCTTTGGGAGAGATAGCCATAGAAGATAACAGATCTGGAGATCTGGAAATAAATACATGTTAAAATTCTCCCTTTAAACAACCAGGACAGAGTGGTTTGGTTCTCAGATAGAGGGCCCCTGCCCTGCCTGAGCGGTCCTAACTGCAGTTGATATACATCAATGGGTATGATGGCATGATGTTTTTTAATTCGGACTTGATAATTCTGGATTAAATAATTCGTAATAAACATATTATCCTACAAGTTTACATGAAAATAAGATTTCAGAATGAAGGTTTACATGAAACACGTCCTTACTTAATTCCTCTTTAGAGCGGCGGGTTGGGAAGGGTTCTGATTGGACAGAGGGTGCACGTGACGTATGACGTATATCTGAAATAAACAAAGTTGGCTCCCTGCTTCTCGCCTTTTCAGTCGTAACTTGTAAAAACTACATAAGTATCAGTTTTGCCGCTATTTTTATTATGAATTTGAAGTAGCAGCTCAACACGGGCATACTACTTCACTTTTTGCAGCAACTAAGAAGGAGAAGAAAGATAGACCACCGAACACGGGAGACAAAACAACGCGCGTCATCGGGACAGGACAAGGTAACGAGCATGCTCAGAACGACCGACATTAATGTAGAGCGGAATTAAGGTTTACATGACAGAGGAATTAAATAGTTCGGAATTAAAATGCGAATAAACCAGACACTTACATCGGAATTTAGTTTAATTCCAAACAGAAATTAGCATTAGGAATTGAGTGTTTCTATGGTCGTTTTTTATCAGTTTAAAGCGGAATTAACTTTTATTCTGGATCAAACAGGAATCAAAATTTCCATGTGAACGTAGCAAATGTCATTTGAAAGTTACACAAATCAAATCAAATTTTCACACTGTGGTCCCGTAACGATTCAGCATCCATCCTGCGTCCTGTCTCTTCTCTGAACTCTCTCCAGCCAGTCAAAGTCAGTCTGATCTTGATTCTTAAGTTCGTTCTTGCTTTCTCATGTTCTCTCTCTCTTGCTGAATCAGCCTTGGTGCACATTCACAGCAGCTATTGAGTAGCTGTCATGTGATACGTTGCTGTAAAAGCAAAATGCAGCTGTAAAGTGACGCTTTGGGCTGGAACACAAAGTTGTGAATTGTGGTTTTTCAGCCTCAGGCAATTACAGCTTCAGGAATGTGCATAATGAATGTCAGGGCACCATCACAACAAGTCATAGGCACATTGTTTTAAGGTAAAAAATATTATGTAATACTGCTTTAACATCATGTGACATGTTGTGCAGCTTCTAACCCTTCAGTAAGAGTTGTGCATGTATCCCTTTACAGGCTTCATAAGGTCATTTTTCATCAATAAAACACAATTCACACCGCTTTAAGTGAGATTTTAAATCAGTGACATGTATGGCAGTTCACCTCTGTGGTAGTTTTTGTCATATTGAGTGAGTGTGTGTGTATGTGGGTGTGTTGCTTGTATTTGCAGCGAGGCTATCAGATTGATAAAGACGTGTTTTTTACTTTGCAGTTCCTGTGTTACAGTGCGTTCACAACATAACTGAGTTGTTAAAATGATTTAAAACATAAAAATGAATGTAACATTTTTCTGAATGAAAATTTAATTGATAATTTTAAGAACTCATTACAGCTGAATGCTATATTTATTGGAAAGTTGAAGAACTTAGCCCAGTTCTTTGCAACAAACTTTATGGTATTAATTCTTTGTATTATAACATCGGTGATATTATGGGGTGGTAAGGGAGTAAACAAAAAAGCAAACCAAAAAATAAATAAATAAAACAAACAAAAAAAAGCTTGTAGCACTTCATGGAAGGACCTGGGTCCAACTGGACAGTCCACCAGCACCTTCCTACGATGTCCTCCACTGTTTTATTTCGTGCTTGTGTTGTTCTCACTCATATGTAAGTCGCTTTGGATAAAAGCGTCTGCTAAATGACTGTAGAATAAAATAGAATAGAATAGCTGAAAGAGTAAATGTACAGATCTGAGTGAACTTTTATGTATCTTTTTCATTAAACTGAACAGACGAGCATGAAGTGGGATGTCAAATCTTGACATTGTGTGGATATGTCTCTGGTTGTACTGGCCTCATTGGAAGTGATGGGAGGTGGAAAAGTGTTTCAGACACTCGGTGAAGTGTGAATCAACCCGTAGCTGTTAGTCACAACGCTGTCATGTCAGTCACATTAGCTGCCCAATGCTGATAGATTGAAGGTGATACCCTGATGCAAATAATCTTATTTTTTGTCCAAAATGAACATGCTTGTTGGTTCAGCTGCGCTGTCAGCGAGTATGGAGAGAGCAGTGGTGGATTTTTTGTTTAACACTTTGGAAAGTTGAGCTGATTCCAACAAAAGTATGTGACAAACCACATGAGTTGCTCAGTGCTGATTTAATTTTCCTAATGAGAAGTTTAGTGTGAGTTTGTTGGCTCATCAAGCTGTGCATCCATCTCTGTTCAGCCCATTAGTCATTACATTTGACAAAAGACTTGTTTTTAAGGAAAGACAAGCAGCTCAGTTGCCTGAAACATGCATCATGTAGATATCCAGTGACCTGGAAGACTACGCTAGTTTACAGTCATTTGCTTTGTCTTCCTCCACAGGCAGAAATCTCAGACCTGCAGCAGATCTTGGCCTCCAAAGACACCGAGATAGAGTGCCTGCAGACCCAGCTGCTGGCCAGAGGCGGCAGCGCCAATGACAACGCGGAGCGAGGTACGAAAAGTCTGACCAATCGCTGCTGTTCCACTTCTGTCAGTGCAGATGTGTGAGAGACAGCCAGCGATATGCACATCTGTCAGCTGCGATTACTGTCACACGGGTGTAAAACTCTGATCCTCCAGTGCTGCTATCCAGTGTGTGTTGTTTCCCTGCTCCAACACACCTGACTGAAATTACCGGGTCATTGTGAAGAATTTGGATCCATTTGATTAGAATCAGGTGTGGAGGAGCAGGGAAACAACAAAAACCTGCAAGACAGAGTGTCCCTCGAAACCCAGTCTGACTTCCCTGCTCTAACGTGTTCTTCTCTCCTCTGAAATGTGCTTTGCTTGTTCTCGACTCTCCGCTGCCCTCTGCTGTAGAGGAGGTGTATATCAAGCAGCTGATTAACAAATGTAAGGCATGGATGTGCTTGCTGTTGCTGTGGGTCCACTCTCCAACCAAACTTCCCAACCAGTGAAGACAATTTGACAGCTGGGTTTTTATGTGGTTGTAAAATGTAAAAATAACCAGTTAGCAAAGGTTTTGGTTTGAGACTGAACCACATTAACAAACTCTGTGTGTGTGTCTTCATGCAAACCATTTCATGGTGCGGTCACCCTCAGCATCCTTTCAAACAAACAGCGTTGCTTCATGTGAAACAGGATGGTGTCATTAAACCTTAGAGCTTAGTGGGATTTTGGTATGGCACGTGGAATTTTTATACCAATCTTGGATATCAGAATTCTGGCTGTCTATATTAAATACAGCAGCAGAAGGGCCGAGACTTTTAATATCCTGACAAAGTGAGAGTCATTTCACAGCACTCATATTATTGAAACTGGCTCCCGAGCAGCGATAACGTTACATTCTGCATAGATCTGTCAAAGACATGCTGCGGCTCCACAGACACACACACACACACTTTTCCCTGTTCATCATTTATCTTTCTGTCCAGTTCTGCTCGTCTCCTCTTCTTTGCAGCTTCCCCTCAGATTAAAACTGATGACTACATTTTCACCGACATCATTTCACAGTTCTTCTGTGAGTTTTTCTCCAGTTTCCCAGATTTAACAGACATCAGCAACATTTAACAGGACTTTATATCCTGCTCATTGCAAAGCTGCTTCCAGTTTTTTTTTACTATTTAGGCATTTAGGTATCTTCAGCGGTGTGGTTAAAACTCAGTGCTGCTCTTTTTCACAGTGCAGTCCTTTTTAAATGATGTGGAACTAGTCGCACACAGAAATTACATGTAAACTTCTAGTTTGTTTCCATAAAATTAGATCTGTTGCACAGAACACTAAATGATTTTTTTAGTCATTTAACTGAGAAATGAATTAAGTTTACTTTAGCTGGTGTTCCTAATATGTTAGCTATTTACCTTGTAAGTTTCCAACCTTAAAACGCGGCGATCCTGACATCTATTACATGCTGCTACCAACACACCCGCTGCTGGAACACTCTGGCTGATTCAGCAAGAGGACATTAATGAAGGAGGAGAACAAGTGGCTGCAGAGATCTCACAGTACTGGTAGGATACAAGATGGACACTGAATTAGCCGTCAGGAGGGAAAATCTGCAAAGGTTCTGTAGTGCATCTTAAATCGGAAGTGCTGAACTTTGCAGATTCTCTACTTTGGCACTTATGAAGGTTCATTTGGAGTTAGTCTTGCATCCTGTTTCTTCTCTGCGTTCTGAAGCGAGGAAGATTCAGTCCAGCATTGTTTAATCTCTCGCTCTGCAGCTTCCTCTCTTTGTTGTCCGTACTTCCCCCGATAATATCCTCTTAGATTTCTATAATAAATCAGCGTGTTGATAATACCAGGGTTTGGTGTTTGAGGCGATGCCGTAAAGCACATCGCAGCTGCAACGTGAGGCTCAACATAAAGTTATGAAGCCTCAGGGGGCTGCAGGGCAGTAGCCCCTCCAGGAATGTACATATTGTCATAATGTGGGTCATCACAGGGAGTCACAAGTGTTACTTTAACCCTTTAAAGTCCAAACCAAGGAAAAATTAAGAAGGTTAAAGTTTTTTTTATTTTTGTTTGTTTCGGGGTGTTTTGTTTTGTTTTTTTTGTTTTTGTTTTTTTTTTTTCTTTTTTGTCTTCTCTTTTGGAAAATGATAAGATTTTCCCCCAAAATTATTGAGATGAAAGTTAGTAAAACAGCAAAATTTGAAATCTAATTGGGATTACAAACATGTTTGTCATTACATACCCACAGCAAGAGCGAACGATTGTTCAGGCATTTATTTCTACAAATTTTCTATTAAAATTCATTCTAGCCAATAAAACTGTAGCTTTAACATTTTTCAAAGCTTTTAGCTGTTCAGGACTATTTTGTTTCAGAAAACTGTGTTTACCACCACGCTGCACAAAAAGCCAAAGGCACACACAATGTCTTGTGTGAAGAAAAACTCAAACAGAAATAAAGGACACATAACATGAAATAAGGTAAAGTACTGCACATCAGGAAAAGTTAAAGAATAAAAAAGCGCCTTAAGAAAACTTTTAAAAATGTCCAGATTCAGAAGCAGACCTGATATGAAGGAGAAGGTCGTTGCAAAGGAACGGCCTCCCTGCTGAAAGGGACACCGTACGGTTTAAACATCAATGTTTGTGTTTGATACGTCACCCCAGGTTGCATTTCCTCTCGTTTGATATGTTTATTAGAAAACAAGTAATAACATGAAAAAAAACCCAAAACCAAACAATGGTTCGAATGTAAACCCAATGCATCTTTTCATTATAATTTTTTCCTGTTTTTACAGACATGACCCCATACAACACAAGAACAAAAAGACAACCAAACAAACAACAACTAAAAAAGGGGGGGGTAAATGAGAAGAGGGTGTAGGAAAGGGGGGAGGGGGTCAAAGGGCTGGGCAAGTCTCAAGTTGATTCAAAGAAGTCTAAAAATGGTTGCCATTTCTATTGAATGTATTCAGAGACCTTAGTCTGGAATATCAAATTTTCTCAACGTTTAATTAATTAATAGATTTTGAAAACACCTTTGACATTGTATCAAAATAAGCTTGCCAAAAATTTACAAGAGTTGGGCAGGAGAAAAACATGTGTGTGAGGTGACAAGGTGAGCCGTTACATCTATCACAGATATCAATGGAGCCTGGAAATATCTTTGCTAATCTAGTTTTTGAGTAATGACATCTGAACAGAACTTTAAATGGAATAAGAGTCAAACGTGCACAGATTGAAGTCTTATGTATCAAAGTCAATGCAGAATCAATGCGGTTGCATTTACAAGTTCACAGACGTCTCTAATCTTTTGTTAAAACCATCAAACTTCAAAGTGATGTGGCAGAGTTTCAGTTGATGTAGAAATGTCAGCGACATGCGGGTTATTTAGAAAGAAATGTAGGAGTTGTGATATCTTTATTAAGTCCAGAAGCATCTCTTCACTAAGCTCCTCTTACAGACGAGTGTCTGGATTTGAAAGGATGATTATTTTCATCGGGTGCAGGTTTGTGTGTGTGTGTGTGTGCGTGTGTGATCATGCTTTTCTTGCTTTGCTGCACACAGTTGTTGTGCTTTACTGTCGACAACGTCACCATTTGTCCCAGGTGGTGGTGTGTGGGTATTTCTGCTGTCAGTGTGTATTTGTTTCGTTTGTTTATTTGCATTACCATGGTTGTCCCGTCTGTCACCAGCATCGCTCCAGGCACCCATCAGGCGTCGTGAATTAACTAGCATGGGAGTTCTGCAGGATCCATGTTCATTTCTTCTTCTTTATCCTTTTTTAGACCAGGAATACCAAAGGCTGAAGGTGGGGATGGAGTCTTTGTTAGCTTCAAATGACGAAAAGGTAAATTAATTTGCTCGTTTTCCAACTACGACTCCAACCTGCTGGGTTTAAAACGACGTCACGTTTCTGTCATGTTTGTTTGCAACAGGATCGCCGTATAGAGGAGTTGACTATTCTGCTCGGCCAGTGCAGAAAGATGAGGGATGTGATCGCTCTCACACAGGGTAAGAGTTGCATCTGTCTCCGTTTGGATGAGTTTTCTCCTTGCTGCTGATCATGTCTGTGTTTATCTACCAGGGAGTAGTGAAGAGGAGCTGAGCAGCAGCTTGAAGCTCAGAGCCATCACACACAAAGCACACTCTGACATCATGAGATCAGAGGTACTTTCACACGATATCTAGTCCATGCAACACGTAGACATTCATGCTCTGAGCTGCGAGTTCAAATATTTATCCTCGAAGGGTCAATTATGTGTTGTTTGTTGATAAAACAATAAATGATAAAAGTGTTTTGTGCCTGCAGATGTCATCCCGAGGGTCCTCTCCGCTCATCCTGTCCTCGTCTCCTTTCCAGAGAGAGTTGGATTCAAGGTATCAGCTCACACTTCAGATAGAGAACACACACGCATCACCACACAGAGACAACTCATCCGCTGTGTATTTTAGTTTCCAGAACTCTATGGAGACATCGCTGGTGCCACTGGGAGACACGACTTTCCTAAATGGATCATGGTAAGCACCGCTGCAGCAACTCAAGCTGCACATGAGCACGAGCTGATTGAGCAGAAGAAAGACGGATTTGTTTTGTTCTGCAGGCATCGGCGCAGGTTACTCTCCAGCAGCCTGGAGGAGCTGCAGAGTGGTTCCCTACAAAAGGTTCAGATTTACTCAGAATTACACTGAATCAACTAAATTATCTTCTACATCTGCTTCTCTGATTTCACTTCTCTAACACAACTCTCTTTTACTTTTAACAGTGATGTTCAATCTGCGTGATTGCTAACATGTTAAATCTCTGTATGTGTGTGTGTGTGTGTGTGTGTGTGTGTTTCCGTCTCCCTTCGTCTCTCCTTCGTCTGTTGGCTTCAGGCTGTTGAGGTCCAGCCAGTTGAAAGTGAATCAGACATAGTGGCAGAGGTACTGATCTGCTTCATGATGACATCCATCCCATCCCAGCACACTTCATGTTTCATATCCCATCTTCCTCCATCGCAGGAGTTTTTATACATTTCTTGTGGGAAGCAAAGGACCTTTAAATAAAGCTTTAAAACACCTCAATCACATGCATTTTTTATTTTTAAATATTCATAATTTGCACATCCTTTAGAGGTAAATCAAAGTTGGACCTATACTTTACAACATCCATGGAAAAAAATGTAAGAATAAAATAAAAACACCTGAAAATGTAGAAATCAGATAAATATTTTGTCTTTCATAAAACACTAAACAACTGTAGATTTCTCGTCTCCGCGGCTGCTTTAAGTTGTAAACTGTGTTTCAGCAACTGTTGAGTTCTTACTTTAATGACGCATATGAATGAACCTATTTATGTTAGATTGCTTAAAAGTTGCTCCTGTAAATATGTATATCTCTTCGCTTCTTTAGCACAGATTAAAATGTGTTTTATTTGTGCAACAGTTTATCAATTTAAACAATAAAATGTGCATGTTTCTGGTGCTGCTAAAGACTTCAGTCATATTAAAAATAGATTAGTTTAATTATAAGCTTTCATTTATCAGGACGTAATTATGTCAAACAGGAAATGCCACATTTCATTGTATCATTATTTATTTACAAAATTATACAAAGATAAATACAAATTGTGAAAAATGAAGTGCACCTTTACAGTTAATTATTATGTTTTATTATTATGATGCCCTCATCCACTACTACTACACTCCCATTAGATTTAATGGGAACGGGATCTCAGACCTTTGAGCTGTAGTGTGCATAAAAGTCTAAAAATGAATATCTTCTGTGCTAAAATTAAAATTAATTTTAAAGCATAATTAAAGAAAAAAGTGAAAAAGGGAATAAAATGCATTAAAAACAGTAAATAATAAAGGTTTACACTCAATAACAACCAAAAAGAAAAAAACTTTCCAGATATTTCCCTTTATATCATTATTGAAGAAATAACGTGCAGCATAAACATAAAATGATAGATAGATAGATAGATAGATAGATAGATAGATAGATAGATAGATAGATAGATAGATAGATAGAAGTTCATGGTGTTTAACGGTTCCTTTTAAAAAAAAAAAAAAAAAAAAGAATTTCACATTTATAATTTATTTTTATTTTTAAGCCACAAGAAGATGAAATCTTTAGACAACAGTCTCTGTCTGCTGCTGTCAGTTTTATTTCCCTCTTTATTTTACTATATAATTTCTACAACCACATATAAGTTCACTGTTTGGACATGAATGGAAAATAATGCTGTGGAAATGACGGTGGTTAATAGTTTAGCTGATAAAAAGTCAGCAGGATGACAGAAAGGAGCGATAATGCTACTTTTAACTAATAAAATGCTGAAGTTTGCTCTTTATACAACCAGATATGTATCTTGTCTATCGTGTAAAAATGTTTTATCTGGCGCTCCCGGTGCCATTTGACCACTCGACCCCTAATCTGAGTGTTCCCTCTGTAAGGAAAAAAAAAAAAAACCTCTGGATTACAGCCTCATACTCTTAATCTGCAAACACACTCACACACATGATGCCCATACACACACACATACATTTACAGAAGGGCCAAGACTCACCTGAAGTGACTGTCAGGAGTGTTTGGCATCAACACTGCCTCCCAGCTGTTTCTCTCTGCTGGCCTTTCTCTGCTTAGTCTTTCAGAGCCCCGCTGACTTTGATGCCTGGTCAGATCCTGGCATCATCAGACGTTCACCCTCCAGAGAGCATTCTGTTATGCAACAGAGCGAAAGGGCGATTCACTCCATTGCCCCACATTTATCTGGTGAAAGACATAAGAAGCTCAGGACGCGTAAAGCCACTGAGATCAGAGCCGGAGAATCCACAAAAGCATCAAATGATGTTCCCATCTCCACATATTCACATTTATTTAGAAGAACATTATGAAGTTTGAGTGCATAACATTAAAAACTGTCGATGCTGCAGCTTTATAGCAGACATTATGGTAATTTATTTGAAATGCAGCTGCGGAGAAGGCTTAAAGATTAATGTACTGTCTGTTTTTTTTGCAGAACCCCCATATGGAGCTGAGTAAGTACCAGACTATGCCGGGAAAACTGAGTAAAAAGAATGAACCGAGGCCTGAGCTGAACGGCGACAGAGGGAGAGACGAGTATTTATCTCCTGTCCAGCTGACTCCTGCTCACAGCCACGAGAAGGACTGCAGTCTCAGTGAGTTTCTGCTTCTTTACACGAGACTTTAAGACCAAAATAATCTACTTGACTTATTACTGAATGGCTGTTATGAATAAATCCATGTTTTGGAGTATCAGAGTCCACTTATTCGGGTTCTTGCCGAGGATGTGATGTTTGTTTCCAAAGCATGCCTGTTAGCTTAGCTTAGCAGGGGGAACAGCAGCAGGTTGGTTCTGTCCACATATCAGAAAATCCCCTCATGAAACCCCAAACCCTCCCCGATCAGCATGACCATTCCTTACCTGCATGTCCGGCGGCTTCTTGGCTCTGACTTCCTGGAGTCCTGTTGTCTGTGGCAACCAGGTTCAGAGCTCAGAGGGGCGACTTCGGGTTTAACCCTGATAGGTTTTTACTTTTGAATCAAGATTATTATTATGGCTGAGACGATATGCTTTCGTCCCAATACGATTCAGATTTTTTTGGGTATCAATTTGATTTAAATTGTGATTCTCACAATTCTTTAATGTTGCTCATTTTTGTGGACTTAAAACAAAAGAAAAATGTCCAAAACTTTTTATGCTCGTCATTTTTCTTCATTTCATTTCAATTCAATTAAGTAAAAAGAGCAATAAAAAAAAAAAAAAGACAAAAAGTGTCTAATGGATTATTTTTATTTATTTGGGAAAAAAATTAAAAGGATTTTTTTTAAACTAAAAAATTTTTTTTTTTTGTTAAAAAAAAAATTTATTATGCTAACCAGAGGATATCACCATGGCAACTTAAGCTATTAATCTGTTACAGAGCAGATCATCTCTGCGATAAGTAACTTCACGATAAGCAGAGTGAAGTAATAAATCAAAGCCATCTCAAACCTCCAACCTTTGTCTTTTAACAATAAATAAGCTTCCTTCTGTGGCATTTTGGGTATTTTTTATCCATCCTGGTTATAAAATAACAAATATATTTATCATTCAAGAGGTTACAAAATTTTTACCTGTGAAACCATCTTAGCATTGTATGCTCTGCATTTTTCCAAATCATGTTTATGTTGCTTCTTCATGTGGTCTAAGTACAGTGAAAGACAGTATTTGTGCCTTAGTCGTGTCAAATATCTTTTTTTTATTAAAAAGAAATAATAATCAGGTGCCAACACCTTTATTGAATTTTAACCCCGAACACCTCTTGCCTAATGTTTTCTCCAGCTTCCCGCAAACCTTAACTGGACTAAGCGGTTAAGAAAATGAATGAATGAATCAATAACCCCTTAACACCCAACCCAAGAAATAATGGGCTTTTTTTGTGGAGTCTTTATTTGGTATTAAACCAAATGTAAAATATTTTAATCAGTTGCATATATTTAGCATTTATTTCCATGCTTTACATTAGCATATTATTTTATTGTAGTGCAGAGGGTAACCACCAGGGGGCGGAAGACAAGATTCAGATTGTGTACAACATGGTTTTGAGCAGTTTTTACCATAAAGTGATGCAGTAGGACTCAGAAACTATGTGGAGTAAATAAGTTGCTCAGTGTGGTTACCATACATAGATGAAATTAGTAACAATTACAAATCTTTGCCAGTAAATTTTCCCTATATGTAAGAACTGGTTATTTGCATGAACAGATAATGTAAACTAACTGTATGAATTCTCCATGCTGAATAACTCTTTGTTAATGAACTTTACGTCACATGCTTCCTTTTCTCCTCCTGTCTGCTGTGCTGTTGGATTTCTCTTTTTGCTCTTTGTGCTTTGGCTGCAGTTCGATGCAGGAGTGCCAGCGCTCCAGCTTTAGGTACTGTACGCTCTCACAGAAACTCAAACGTGAACACTGACAATACACTTCCAAGAGAATCCACTTAGTGCGCTAATATTCATACTCTGAAATCACACAAATACACGCTGTACGACCAACAAAAACACCACTTATCTCCTGAAGAAAACAAGATGTTTCCTGTCAGAGGTGAGCCGAGTTAGGCTGAGTAAGGATCAAGCAACCCCAAAGCCGAGAATATTAGGACTCTGTGACTCCTGATGAGAGCTTTCGAAGATGAAGCCCTGCTTGTTAACATTTGCATTTGCAGAAACAATTGTGCACTTTGAGCTAAACGATATAAAAGCAGTCAGTATCTGTTGCTGTAGAGACGGAGCTTAAAGCAGGAGGAGTGCAGGCTTACAGGATAGTTCAGCTGAGGGGTCCCAAAGTAAGAATACAATGATGAAACCTGACCTTCCCTTTACTCGTGTGGTTTCATCTAACCATACAACCTGCTCAACAATCCAGAGACGGCTATTCACTTATATTCAGCATGTATACAGCATGTATATAGCATGTATACGGCACGTATACAGGACATGTACGGCACATATACATCACAAATACAGCATGTATACATGCTGTATACAGGACATATACAGCACGTATACAGTACAATATCAGCACATACACAGCACGTATACGGCACATATACAGGACTTATGCAGCATGTATACAGGATGTATACGACACGTATATGTCACAAATACAGTATGTATACAGGATGGATACAGCAGTATACAGGACAATATCAGCACATAAACAGGACGTATACAGCACAAATACAGCACTATACAGCACGTATACGGCACATACACTGCACGTATATAGTACAAATACAGCAGATATACAGGACATACACTACTCACAAAAAGTTAGGGATATTTGGCTTTCAGGTGAAATTTATGGAAAATGCAATATGTTCATGCTACAGTGATATAATATCATAAAAGTAAGACATTTAAGTAGAAGGATGCACTACTGATTTCCTCATCTCAAAAAATTCATTCAACACAAAAGGTAACAACAATGGTAGTTACACCACAACAAAAAATTTGAACGTCTCAATATCTCGTCATGTGACCTTGAGCATTAATTACAGCTTGACAACGACGTCTCATGCTGTTCACAAGGCAACTTATTGCCTGCTGAGGCATGGCATCCCACTCTTCTTGAAGGGCAGCCCTCAGGTCATTGAGGTTCTGGGGTGCAGGGTTTCGAGCCTCTACACGACGGCTCAGCTGATCCCACAGGTTTTCAATGGGATTCAGGTCTGGAGAGAGTGCAGGCCATTCCATTTGAGGTACACCAGTCTCCAACAGCCGTTCCCTGATGATGCGGCCTCGATGAGCAGGAGCATTGTCGTCCATGAAGATGAAATTAGGCCTGTGCTGTTCATGTAGGGGCACAATCACTGGATTAATGATGTTATTCAGGTAGTATGGGCTTGTCACTGTACCATTCACAAAGTGTAGGGCAGTTCTGTACCAAGTGGACACCCCTGCCCACACTGTAACACCCCCACCACCAAAAGCTCGCCTGGTGACAGCAGTGGCTGATGCATAGCGCTCTCACTGACGTCTCCAACATCGTTGCCGGCCATCATTTCTGCTCAGTGTGAATCGACTTTCATCAGAGAACAGCACTGAGGCCCACTGGTTCCTCGTCCAGCGTAAATGCTCCCTGGCCCATGCAAGACGATGATGCCTGCGCCTGGTGGTGTGGTCAGGTACCCGTGCAGGTCGTCTAGCACGCAGACCACGCTGATGTAAACGGTTTAGAATGGTCTGACGTGACACTTGGGTGCCTCTCACCTCTCTTAAACGTGCCTGGAGTTGAGTGGCATTCATCATCCGGTTTCTCAGGGCAGTGTTCACAATGTAGCGGTCATCAGCACGGGATGTGGCCAAAGGACGTCCACTTCTAGGCCTTTCTGTGACTCTTCCAGTCTCTCCATATCTCTGTTGCAACCTGCTGATGACACTCTGTGACACTCCAAGCTCAGTGGCCACTTCTGTCTGAGAACGTCCTGTTTGAAGCATCGCAATGGCAAGGGACTGTTGTTCCATTGTTAGGTGTCGTCTTGGTCTCATGATGTCAAAATGTGAACAGCATGATGAGGACAACTGTTTAAACACCAGCTCTAATTGGACCAGGACATTTATTGGTCAATTCAAGGATCACACACCTGCCGTGATTTTTGCCGTTAAGCTCCTTGTTAGAGAACAGCAACTTGTGCAAAATTTATTGAAACATTTAACAGTTGGACATGTGCATTTAAAAGCTTAGAGAAGATCACATTAAGTTCACCTGTACAGGTTTGAATGCATTTTAGGCTTCTTGTGAAATTTCACCCAAAAGCTGAATATCCCTAACTTTTTGTGAATAGTGTATGTATATACAGCATGTATCCAGCAGTTATGCAGCATTATTATAGAGAAAAATAAGCGTGACTAATGGTGGCCTTTGGTTTTTCTCTGCTTTCTTCTTGCCTCACTAACCTCCTCTGCCTCAGGATCTCCAGGAAAACATGACCTCTATGATGTTGGTGGGTACTGAACATCAGCTGTGCAGTTGTAACTGTTATTATGCTGAGAGGAGTTATGATGGTGGAAGTTTCTTCCATATGGAGCCGCATGGGTCATTTTCCCTGAAAATAAGTTGTAAATGTGATCAGTTAGCTCAATTTCTTTCGTTTTTTTTTTTTTTCTTTTTCTTATTTAATTAGTTTTTTGCCCTTCTACTTGAATTTAGGGAAGAATTGCAATTAAATTATGTGATTTTTCCAGTTAAACCACTTCCTCTGATGTTATTGACACTGAATAAAGGAGGTCAAGTTGTAGAAGACCAGCAGCTCAAAGGGTTTTGTGTCTTTGTGGTCATTTTACATTTTATGGATTTATTTAATGTCTGTTTGCAGCTGGTGTGCATGTTCCTTGTGATTTTTGAGTATTTTGTTTGTTTTTGTATTTTTATGCATCTTTTCACTTATTCTGCATGTTTGCAGTCATTTGGTCTCAGATATTTCTCATCTCGTGATTCAGCAGCTAGCTTGTTTTGCTTTAATTTAGGCTCTTTTTTTTTTGCTTGTTTATGTTATTGTGTTTAGGTTGACCTGCAGTTCTGATGTTTTAACACACACACACACACACACACACACACACACACACACACACACACACACACACACACACATAAGGACATTAAAATCAAAACGTTTACCCTGAAACTCAAACAAGCAAAACTCCCATGGTTCATACATCTGTCCTTCCAGCCACCTGTCTAAGGTGTTACACTTCTTATGTAATCCAAGAAAGCGTCTAATTCCTCTCTTATATTCAGTCAGAGTTTGAGATGTACAAAATTAATGCAACTAATGACTGATCTTGTGGACTTGGCCCATGATTTAATCCTGACCAGTGCTTTAAGTGGAACAAAATAAGTGGTGGTACTCCCTCAATGGCTTGCTGTCAGTTTGTCATGCAAATATGGGACAAAAACATGGCTGATACCTATATGTAGATCTATAAATTGATCTGTAGATTAATAGTTTTATTGCACAGAAGTGACAAAAAACAAACACAGCAAGTTCTAAATCAAATCCACATTTGCCAAATTCAAAGTGCCATGGAGACGCTTTTATGAACTTCAAACCTCATTGCATGGACATTAAATATAACACTGAAAAGTAAATACATAAACTTAAAGTTCATTAACCCTTTCATGCATGAATTGATAAAAAAAAAACAAAAAAAAAAACAATGCAACATTTTTCACATTTTTGTAAAAAAACAAAAACTGAAGTGGTTTATTTACAAAAATACCCTCCTCATACATGAATACACAAGAAAAAAGCTTATAAACATGTGCCCACTACAGGGCCACTATGCATGAAAGGGTTAAAAACATAAAAAGTTCAACATTTAGACTTATTTAGCTTATTATCAGACTAATTTAACAGTGTATTACTATGACACTTTTCCTCTGTGAAATATGTTTTTTTTTTTTTACAGTATTAGGCCTGGTCCATGCCACTTAGCAATATTATCTTATCTTTAATCTAGAAATAATCTTAAAAAACTCAAAATACTGACCAGACATACACTTAGTTTGCAGCATCTGACCTTTGTTGTTTGGTGAAGTAAATGACTGTTAAGTAGTACTACTGTCATCACTCAACTCTGCTCCAGTTTGTAACATTACAGCCGTGATGGGCTTTTTTCTCCGCTTTTCCTCTCATCCAAAGAACGTCCACTTTAATGTAAACACAGAAGCAAGTGAACAACGTGAAGTGCAGCGTGACGTTGTGGGCTACAGCAAGCGTTGTGTGTCTAAACTGGTCTAAACTATACATTCTTTTTGAGGCGACCTTTTGGTTTTTTTTGTTTTTTAATAAAAATCAACAAATATAAGTTGTAATATGTGGTGAAATTGTAGGAGGGTATACTGATTGCTGAAGAAAGCCCGTAAAAGTCCCGGTGTGCACCATACGCTGTAAAAAATAGTCCCGGTACGCAAAGGGATAGAATTAAAAAGTGCCGGTACTGCGTACCACTGAGTACCGGCCCACTTAAAGCACTGATCCTGACTAGATTATTAGATAAAAAGAGACTGTATTACCAAACAGCTAAATCTCCAGTATGTCTGTTTAAACTGGGACCAATGCTCATATTTTCTGGTCCATTTCAAGTTAACGAATATTAATAAACTTCTTGGTGTCCTTGTGTTTATGTTTGACAGGGCATCTGGAGAAAATGGAGGACTGTCTCCTGTCAGACCAGTCCCCGTTGTCCTCTGGAGTGGACTCCGGACAACAGTCACCAGTCTCACCAGAGAACAGGAAGGGACACAGAGGCATTAAGAAACTCTGGGGGAAGTAAGTTTTGAAGCTGCAAGGTGTGGAGGCGTCACTCTGGACATTTTTTATTGATTTTTTCTGCTGTGTCCAGGATCCGTCGCAGTCAGTCAGGCAGTCCGGTCCAGGTCCATGACCCAGAGCCGGGAGACTTCAAGAGGGGAGGCTTCAGGGCCACAGCTGGGCCACGATTGGCCCGTTCTGGAAAAACAAGGTACAAGGACATACCTACAAACCAAATTCTACATGTTATAAATAATCTCAGAATCTCATGAAGCTCCTCTTTCATTTATTGATTAATTTATTCATGACTTTTTTCTTCGTGTCAGAGATCTAAAGTTGCCATTTTCTAAGTGGAGCACAGAGCAGGTGTGTGACTGGCTGGAGGACATTGGACTCGGCCAGTACAGCCTTCTGGCTCGTCATTGGGTCAGCAGCGGTCAGACGCTGCTGTCGGCCACCCCGCAAGACCTAGAGAAGGTACACACACACACACGTCACTATAAGTTTCATAACGATGCATCTGAGACATCAGCTTGGCTCCAAACAGTCTGAGACGTCTGTCAGTTTACCTGCATCCGGCCGTCACATGTTTTCGTTCTACCTGTCTGGTTTAAGTCCCCGTCTGTCCGTCTGGGTGATGTTTAGTAACGCCTGTCGCTGCTTTTCATCCTGCTCTTCAGTTTCGCCTGCAACCTCTCTGTCTCTGCCATCAGGTTTAATTGGATGAACAGGTAGCTCGACGCAACATCCACATGTGTTTCTCCCTCTGCAGGAGATGTCCATCAAGAATCCGCTCCACAGGAAGAAGCTCCAGCTGTCCATCAAGGTGTTTTCCAGCAAACAGGCAGAGAGGTCTGCAGTGCTCGACTACGTCTGGGTCAATCGTACGGAATCTCTCTCATACAAACACACACACACACACACTCTGATCAACAGAAATTTATCCTGATGAGGTTATTAACAAGCTCATGTCTTTGTTTTCTCCAGGTTGGCTTGATGACATCGGCCTCCCTCAGTACAAAGACCAGTTTAATGAAGGAAGAGTCGATGGACAAATGTTGCAGTACCTCACCGTAGTGAGTTTGTTACTGGTCTTAACTGGAGTTACTATAAGAGGAATACCACTTACCAGCCACTTTATTAGGTGCTAGTTACACATTGGACCTGGTGGCATGGATTCCCATGAGATGCTTTAAATATTCCTTTGAGGTTTTTGTTCATATTGGCCGGATTGCATCACACAGCGGCTGCAGATTATCAGCTGCAGGTCCATGACGCAATCTGCCACCATGAGACGCTACATTATAGTCGCAAAGGGATGGACATGGTCAGCAACAGAACTCAGGTAGGCTGAGGTGGTTAAACCATGCCGTGTTGGTACTAAGGGGCGTAAAGTGTGCTGGGAAATATCCCTCACACCCTTACACCAGCAGCAGCCTGAAGGATTGATCCATACAGGATGGATCCATGCTCTCATCCCATTTCAACCAAATTCCAACCCTACTGGGGTCACAATCAGATCAGGCAACAGTTGTTCATCTTCTGTTCTCCGGTTTTATAAGTCTCTGTGAGCTGTAGCCTCGGTTTCTGATGATACACATGTAGTGTGTTCAGAGAAGGTATCCTGCATACCTTGGTTGGAACCATTTGACATTCCTGTTGCGTTTCTGTCATCTCCAACCAGTCCATCCATTCTCCTCTTATCTCTGACATCAACTAAAGGTTTTTGGTCCAGACAACTACTGCCCGCTGGGTGTTTTCTCTGTAAACCCCAGAGTTGTTTGGGTTGTGTGTGAAAATCCCAGTACACCAGCAGTTTCTGAAAAACTCAGACCAACAACCACTTACCATTAAATTGCCTCTTCTTCATCCATCTGTTGGGGTTCATTTTGGTCTTCAGCAGGTCATCTTGACCATGTCTACATGAGTAAACACACTGCCTTGTTCAAGTTCAAGTTTATTTATATAGCACATTTCTACAGCAGCAGCTGCCCAAAGTGCTGAACAGTAAAGGAACAAACAACAACACTGCACATTAAAAAAAATAGATCAAATCTGGACACGAAATAAAAAATACACAAAATAAAAATCTAAAATAAAAAATTCCTTGTTGCCATGGGATTGACTGACTAGCTGTTTGTGTTAACTAGCAGTAAAACGGTTGGACCAAATAAAGTGGCCGGTAAAAGTATTTGTTTCATTGTGATGCACTTTGTTTTTTCTGTATCTGCACTCATCTTTATTCTCTCCGTCTTAGAACGACTTGTTGTTCCTCAAAGTGACCAGCCAGCTGCACCACCTCAGCATCAAATGTGCCATTCATGTCCTCCATGTCAACAAATTTAACCCTAACTGCCTCAAACGGAGGCCCAGCAATGAGGTAATGTTTCCTCAGGGCTACGAGTGTGCGGGCTCATTCTTCCTCTGAAAAGAAGCTTAAAACTTTCAAATTTCCTGTGGAATTTTATTAAATTATGTTATGTATTACTCATGCTTGTAGTTTCTGTAACTTGTCCTCATGTGAAATCCAATGAAGGCTGAATGCTTTAAAGTTTGAATGTTTGGAAGACTTTTGGCCTCTGACGGCCACCGTCCAATCACAGCTGTGCTTGGCATTTAAATTGATTTCTATGCTCATGTTCACCACTAGATGTCAGTAATACTTTCCCACTTTAATTTCTACGCAGTTGGATTCTCTTTGCTGTGTTGTTGTCTTCGTCTTAATTCCTCAACTGAGATTCTTCGACCTTGTGACCTTTTTCCAGCAATCATTTACCATTTTAGTGCATCTTCCTTCAAGATTTAGCAACCATTTTCTTGTTGCATCTTTACAAAATCTGTTTTGGGTCTTTTGCAACTTGGTTGTGTAAAAGTATAACGGCTGTGTGTTTCAGTGTGAGTTTGCTCCCAGTGAGGTTGTCCAGTGGTCCAACCACAGAGTCATGGAGTGGCTGAGATCTGTGGACCTGGCAGAGTACGCTCCCAACCTGAGAGGCAGCGGCGTGCACGGGGGGCTGATAGTGAGCACGTTAAATCATACAATTTACGAAGGAAAAATGCTTCAAAACTTGTAGAAAGTATCTCACTTGCCGTCTTTTTTAATAGATGCTGGAGCCTCGGTTTAACTCTGACACGCTGGCCATGCTGCTCAACATCTCTCCACAAAAGACGCTGCTGAGGCGCCACTTAACCACCAACTTCAACAGCCTGGTGGGAGCGCAGGCCCAGCGAGAGAAGAGAGAGTATGCCGAAGCACCTGGCTACGCCCCACTCAGCATCACAGCTAAAGTCAAGGTAGGTAAAAGAGCAGAAAAGAGGTTTTGCAGCTGGGAATAGCAGAGACAGTAGTGAGAGACAATCTGTGCTGCATTATGAGAGCATGCACACACAGTTAGCCTTTCCTCCCTCACTTTGTGTCAGAGAAAGCACCTTAATCTGTGGTGAGACCTCGGAGTGCCTGCTCAGTTTAATCTCTCAGCCCTTCGCTGTGCTTAAGCCTGTGAGAGCAGAGTGAACGCAGGGCTGCTTGGCTTCTCCTCGCAGCTATAATACCCTGCCATCGCCACAGCCGCCGCTCTAAGTCCCTCTGTGCTCTGCTCAAGAAAAATGGGAGAATAATCTGCCCCAAAAAACACAATCCGCACTCACAGTCGACCATGTTCTCACCTTCAACATAAGGTTTCCTAAGCTGCATGTGCAGTAAATATTCATGTGGACAAAAATAAGCTTGTATGCTAAATAAACCACAGATATAAAAAGCCCAAAAATAGATTGTTCATTTGTGTGTGTGTGTGTGTGTGTGTGTGTGTGTGCATGTGTGGATTTCCTCCCCAGGGCCAGGCAGCTCCTACATGGCATCCTGTAGCCCTTAGTGATGTTATCACGGTGGTTTTTGTCAGCAAGAGCGAGCTTAGAGGAGACAATAATAGAAGCTGCTGTCTGTCGCGGCCTGGTATCGTTTACTACTCACAGGCTGCAGAGCAGAGAAAGTTCAGATGCTACAAAGCATCATTTACACCTGCAAATTAAACACCTTTTACCTGCTGTGTGAGTATCAGCAGAAACTTGGTCTGTGCTGCATTTTTAATTCAACTCAACCAGACCAGAGTTCATTTTGTTTGGTGAGCAGCAGGGTTCAGATCACTCATACCCAGTAAATACTTTCCTCTGCTTCGTTTACCATTATAGAACTGATGATATCTCCATGTAAGGAAATTCCACACTGCAGAGAGCTTATATAACGAAGGGGGTTTCTTCTAAAGGGGGCCTTCCTTGTCCCACGCTAAATCTGTCAGTCTGTGTAATAAAGTGATCTCTTCTGCCAACTGCTGTGTCCTCTCTGTTGCATCAAGATAATATGAAATATTCTTCATTTCACTCGGTTTTTATAGCATAACTGATTGAGCCAATGTTTTTATCCAAAGTGAGATATAAAGGGGTGACTGACTTGGTTGGGGACGTTAAATCTTGCTGTCAGTGATCAAAACATCTGACTTCTGCAGAGCTCTGTTCCGTCAACAGAGAAGGAAAATCTGTTAATCCAAACTTGCAAACAATAAACATGCTCATGTTTTTGTTCTTCCTCAGTCTCCAACTCATGGGCTTAAATATCAGTAATTTATGTTTTTAATTGTGTGGAAATTTTCTAATCAAAGGTTTAGCAGTGTCTTAGCGTTGCCGTATGCTAGCTGCTACGCTCATTTGGATGGCTCAATCAGTAAACCGCTTCCTGTGGAAAACCAACGAAAAGAAAAAAACAAAGTATTGTGTCATGGAAAAGTACCATAAATCCAGATTTACAGTGATCCACACTCACCGAGCAATCCCAGAAGAGTTTCTTTAAATCTAACAGTGAACCTGTCAGCTGCAAACACACCCTAAAACAAACTTTTTGTCCCTGATGAGAATGATGTTAATTCCAGGTTTCTATTGACAGATTTCTAGTCAAATTTCAGAAAGTGTGAATTAAAAGTAGAAATAATTTAAGATAAGAATGTGATGTGATGTGATGTATTTAAACAGTAACAACTAAAGTTTATTTGCTCATATTTGGTTGTTTTTGGTTGTTTTTCAACTTCATGACATATTATAAGGTAATTCCTGAGACTTTTCCACTTTCTTCCAGTCAGTTTACCACAGCTGTCTTTAAGGTTTGTGCAACTAGTTGTGCTGAATTACAGTCTGCACTGCCACCCTCTGGTGATGATACGGAGTCTCAACATAGTCTAGTCCAGGTCTCACCGATCCTGGTCTTTAGATTTTTCCTGCTCCAACACACTTGATGCAAATTTAATTGTTCTCCTCAACAGCTTGTTGTCAAAAACAGCCTCATTGTTATTATTATTATTTTTATTATTATTATTAATAATAATAATAATAATAATAAAATAATAAAGATTATAACATAATGATAATGATAATTATTATTATTATTATTATTAATAATAATAATAATAATAATATTATTATTAATAATAATAATAATAATAATATAATTTTTTAATTTTTATTTATTTTTTATAATGAAAAAAAGAGCTGCCTTCTGAGGTCAGGTGTGCTGTGGCTGGAAACATCCAAAACCTGCAGCACTGTGGTCCAATCACCGTTGAACCCTCAACGGACCGAACTCCACATTTATTTCACACAGACAGACAAAATGCCTCGTATCCGTCCTTCGCGTGGAGCAGAAACAGGCCTTTTGGACTTACCATCAAGCTGTAATCTTGTTTGTAAAACAAAGTGTGACCCTCGTTAAAAAGTTTTTTTTCTTCTTCATCATCTTCTTTCTCTGCAGCCAAAGAAGTTGGGCTTGTCTAACCTTACCCACCTGAGGAGGAGACGGCCGGATGACTCCACGGACTACGTCTGTCCCATGGAGTCGTACTCGTCTCAGCCGGGCCAGTCTGCGATGAACGGGGTGCAGATGCGTCCATACGCCGGCTTTAGAGGCCTGAGCCCCATACTAGACCGTGAGCCCACCAAGGACCAGGTGGGGCTTGAGGCCGGCAAAGATGGCACATCACCATGACAACAACAAGGCTATACTGTGTCAGCACCATGGACAACTATGTTGTCACACTTTCCATCAGCCAATCAGCTGCTACTTTGCTTCCTTTGCTTGCAGCCTGTAATACCTCAACGCATCTCCTCCCTGCTCCCTTAAACCCCACCCATCAGCCCAGCCCTGTGCCTTACTCTTGCAGAGACGCAGAGATGCCCAGATAAAGCCGTCAGCTGCTCATCATGCTGCACGGTGAACTCAGAGCGTGAACCTTGCACACTTGAAGTATTTTGGTTTAACTTCCAGTCAGATGCTTAACTAACCCAGCCTCAGCCTCCAACCTGTGCCATGACCCTAACTCATCACATCACGAGAGAACGCAGACTCTCTGGATTTCTGTGACATCACTTCCTGTAACCCATACAGTATATATATATATATGGACATTTATTACAGTACATTATGAATCCATTTGCACACCACAAGACGATTTTATATGTGAGAGTCAGATATTGCATCATTAAACCCCTTTGATTTTTTTTCCCAATCACTTCTGTGACATAGCTGACAGGAAGTTGTGCAATATTTGCATAAAATCACAGAGGGATTTTATTTAATATTTATGTCACTGCAGAGCAAATCATAAATAGCATGTTTTATTTGATACCCGACATGGTGTTTTTCCCTGTTTTAATCTTAAATTGTTATTTTCATATTTGATTGTAATAGTATTTTTATAGCAAAGAAAATCTGCTAAAGGAAGCTCACATGTGCTATTGTAAATGTCAGAAGATTTATCGAAACATTTAATAAACAAAATGATGTGTGTACAGTTGGTTTCATTATGTTATTTTTCTTATAAAACTCTTATGTAATTATCAGCCAGACGTATCAGGAGTGGAGACATGAACAGCAGCATGCCTCAGTAACCTGCATCAACCACTAACCTGCTTTCATTGTCATCATCCTCACCATCATGGTGGCTGTCATGGCTGCTTATGACACCAGCTTCACCCTCAGCTGACCAGTCCAAGTCAAGATGGCTGATGACCATCACCATGGCAACCCTGTTAAAGGTGGAAGTGCATGTTTTGCTCAGTATGCGGCCACAGGTACACATATCATGCATCCATCCAGTCAGCAGTGTAGCGTTACACATTGGTACACAAATGCACACATATGCATTGCAGTCTTACTGAATGCACAGCATGTGTGTAATTGTGACTTGTAATGGGTGTGTGTGTGTGTGTGTGTTGCAGATGGCGAACGCAGAGAGTACCATTTTGCAAATAGAAGCGTTGTCTGAAAGCATCAACAACCTCACAGTAAGCACCACCACACACAAGCTGCTGGTTAATGACTCCTGCAGCTCGCTGCTTGTTGTCTGCAGTCACACAGTTTTAAGGCTCTTCCGCGTAAAACTCTGCAGATTATCTGAAAGAAGTGATCAAATTCGCTCGTACTTATTTCATTTAATGCTGGTTTTCATGCAGCTGAGCTTCCTTTGCTTCTGTGCCGTTTGCTAAAGTCATGACAGCAACTGAACCACGAGGCTTTTGATAACAGTTGTGTATTTTTGGGGGTCTTTGTAGCCACATAAAGCTGCATCTCAAGTGAAGATGTTGGAAAGAAAGCTAGAGAGAATGTCTAAATAACACATCATTATTTTTATTAGTTTATTATTTAGCCCAACATTGTGTGTTAAACTTGAGTGCTTCAGATGGTACATGCATGTCTGACTTGGGATCAGTTCTCCTCACACTGTGAAGGCAGAATAATACTAAAGCTTCCTTTCTTTATTGAATAGATGTTAACCCTCTAAGCGCCAAAGTTGTGACAAGCACCAGTCCAAATCTCTGGAAAGCAATCTGAGACCACTTTCCACCGGTAGGTGGGAGACATGAATCTAACTGTGACATCAACGGGAAGGAGGGGGCGGGTTTAAAGTTTATGAGGAAATCGTGGTTGAAAAGATGCCATATGATATTTCTCTTTCTCTTCCTCTCTCTCTTTTTCTCTCTACGGTGTGTTTTTCTGTTTTCTCTTCTTCTCTATTCTCTTTCTGTTCCTCTTCTGTCCTCTCCGGTCTGGTCTAGCAACACAAACTTTGTTATACAAACAATTATGTAAAATAATAGAAAAATAAAATAAGAATCCAGAATATCAAGCGGAGCATTATATTTATTATGCTTCCCTTGGCAAAGTAAATTTGCCAAGGTAACACAGGATCCAGAAAACCATTCTGCTAGCTTAAATGCTGGACAAGACACAAAAGAAAGAAAAGACACCATATGGAGCCGATGAGGAAGCTCTCATAGTCTGATCCAGAGGGGATTACAGAAAATGTCTTTTCACTATTGATGAAGTACTTTTTAGTTATCCCTCTGATTTGGTTGGGGGGGGGGTGGGATGGATTTTACCGCCATTTACGGTCCATATTCAACAGTTTTTTCTAGTTTACAATATGCCTTAAAAGCTTAAAACTTCTGGTGCCTAAAGGGATTCATCCATAAAACAAACAAACTTGAGATTGGATTTCTCTCCTGGTCTTGACTGATAACAGTGAATTGAAAACTGATCCCAGCTCAGTTGCAAACATCGCCCAAGCTCTCTATCCCATTCCCACTCCCATGATGCTTTGCCTCCAGTACCTGCTCAGCCGAGATGAGCTGCGGAAGGAGCTGCGGCGGTCTCAGACGGCGCTGGTCTGAGAGACGATGGCCCGACGCTATTGGCTCACTAATGCTGTCAAACGACCACAGAGACCTCCAGCATCCAGCCTGTCTCACACCTGATCTGTACCTCAAGCCCCAGCCTAACACTGCAGCATCAAGCTGGTTACATTTGCCGCCTCCAGCTGCTGATACCTCACGTAACGCCTGCAAATGCTCTGCAGATACACAGGACTCGCAAACACAAACGGACCCACGACTTGTGGATAACAATCAACAGACACTACGAAGAACTCCTTTTCCACTTCTCTCGTTTCCCTATGCAATATACACTTTAATGAGCATACTGGCTGGGCGTTATGTACACTGAGCTGGTGAGTCTGAGGGGGGAGAACGAGAAGAGATGAGCTGAATCTCATCTAATGACGTTATAGGAAGCAGTGTGTATGAATTCTGGAGAAAGGTTTAGTTCATAAGAAGCTCCATCACATTACAAATAAAACATCAGCTATGTCTTCTGATGAGAGAAGTCATGAAAGAATTAAGTAGAAGATGTAAATGGTGCGACCGTGTTTATATGAAACCTTTCAGCCTTATTCAGATTTTATAGACTGCTCTGCAATGTGTGTCTAATTTACACATCCACACAACCACCAGCAAAACCATCCAACCACCACTGTAAAGCCGAGAAGCCGAGAGCGTCGGTTTGAGATTAATTTTCTCTCTCTACCTTATCTCGCCATTGGGTCTGTTTTCTCACAAGGACTGGAAAACTGATCTCACTGTCTGGAGAAAACAATGGTTGTTTTGTAGAAAATTGTAAGTGGTTCCTGTCTTATACCTGATTTTATTGATCAAATTAGGCCCCCATAACGGCGGGAAGGATTTACAAGTTATGGTATGTGACTGTATGTGTGTGTGTGTGTGTGTGTGTGTGTGTGTGTGTGTGTGTGTGTGTGCGTGTGCGTGTGTTAAATCAGTGCATGATCAGTAAAATGCGGCTAACTTTCAGGCACTTGATAGAAGTAAAATCCGGTGCCATGATCAGTGATGGATGTAACTCCATCTCACATATTTAGTTTGCATCCTTTTCAGGCTTAACTGGGCTACCAGTGCAGTACTGTCCTGTACTGGGATGCATCTTTTACCCAGATGAGGAAGTGAGAGAGCAGGATGATGGCTTTGCTCTTCTCCATGCTTAAAAGTAGTTCCCTCCCAGACACTGACAAAGATTTCTGAGGGAACTTGAGGCTTTTTAAAAACAACCTTTGTTCTCTCAAGATAACTGGATAAATGATCTCCTTCCCTTCAGCAAACAATGTTAAAAATAAAACATGCAAGTACGACCGCTCTCGGCTTCGCAGGCATCCGCACCAATCAGAATATATCAATACATCGATCAGAGCGTGATGTTAAGATACCACAAAGAAACTCCACAATACGCCTTTAAAAGTGACCACAATGTCTTTATTTCTACGCCGCCTCTAAGGACTCCCTGATGAAAGCCGGTGGGACGAAATGAGTTGGTGTTTTTAAAGGTTATTATGAACATGTCTAGGAGATAAAAGCAGTACAATTACTGTTAAAGGAGAGTACGTTGGAGCTTTTGGTGATATCTAGTCTTTTCTACCATATTCAAAGAGAAGCTGGGACAGAAACCGGTGTTTTGAAAACGCAATTAAACATTTCTGTAGTCATAAAAGGATCAATACAACAGCTAAAAGATAATAAATGCAATAGATATTTATGAGTAAATTAAATAAAACTATTAAATTATGTTTGAAGGGTGATTGAGTAGAAAGAATAAAACTAACGGCAAAATGCTGCAAAAGATAGAGTAAACTGAGTCAGATTGAGGTTTATCTTACACTTTTTAAAAAGGAAAGACCTTGCAAGTAGTCTGCATCTGAAACACTGATTGGGAACTAGTTACATAACACGCCACAACATGGAGTTTCTTTTTTTTACAGTAAGATGGACCGAGATCATGAAGAGTTTTATATGTGATTAATAAAACATTAAATCCAATTTCCTGTTAATAAAAACTCCTGCAGCAGCATTTAGGACCAGTCAGAGGCTGTGTGGAGTAGATTTATGACAACTTACAGAATATTCTTTTCTGCATCACTGTGAGACAAAATCTCCCTGATTTTTTAAATATTACAGAGGCGAAAGAGAACAGCTGAAGCAATTTGTTTTATATGTGAGTTGAAGGATGTTTTCTGTTTAAAAATAACACAATGGTTCCTCACAGGTGTGTTACACGTCAAAATGACAGAAACTAAATGACCAAACCTCATCCTGAGCTTTTAGGTATCTGAGTTTAATGGTTTTATAGTCATCCAGTTCTTTATTTCATTTAAGGTCTCATATTATACATTTTTTCAAAAATTTTATATGGGTGTCAGAGTTTCGATAACATTGTGTACTGCCCCAAATTCCACCTATCCATGGGGAGTGGTTATTTCCCTTCTTAAAATCACAAAAGAAAAGATCTCAGACTGACTCATTTGAGCACACATTTGCTAAAAAGTGGAGCAAGCAAGTGAGAGAGGTGACAGAATTTTCTCATTTTTTGGCCTCATACACATATGGAGACACATCACAGTTAGAAAAGCTTTAGAAAGTAAATTTAGCATAATATGGGACCTTTAATTCATCTTTATAAGCAAGACAGCTCATTGTTCTCACCTTCAACTGAGCATTGGCTGGTTAATAACACAGGTTAACGCTAAGTTGCCCAATAACGGACGCCAGTGGAAGCGTGTGTAAAATAAAAAGTAATGGGCCCAGCTCTGAACCATGTGGAACGCCATACTCGACTGTGGTGAAGTGATGCTCGTCAGCTTAAGAGTCCACATATCAGTTTCAATGAGCCAGTTACATATTAATAAGAAATGTTTGGTGCTTAAAATGCTAAAAGAATAATAAGCTGAAGAGGGCGTAGTGATTCCTTCATACAGTTCACCCACATAGCTTTTGATGGATTCTGGACCAACACTTACACTTAGTGTACATTCAGCAGTTGAAGAAACTTTTTTTTCCTGGAAAGTGATGCTGACTTTAACAAAGCCAACTTACATTGATCAAATAATATGAATAATTCTTCACTACTTAAGCAAAGTAGATTATTTTCTTTCGTTATAAATGAAGGAACATTCCAACATGCTAATACCATGAAAACATGCAATATGGAGCATTTTTGCTGAAATTTGCGATGATGATATGATTTGCGATGTACTTATGTAGACAACTTTTTCAGTACATATGAAGCTAATTTTGAGTGTATGAATGAAAGCACCACTCTGCTCTGTTTTACTGGTCTGCTGTGAAACTTACCATGAATGAAATGCAGCCCTCATTTCAGTGTTTGTTGTTTTTCATCTCCTAGTATTCACTGAGTTAATGCGATTGTCTTTGCAATATGGATATTGTGCATGTTGGTATAACAGCTGCACTCCATGTTCAGCCAGTTTATTTGCCAATTAGCTCATATTCCCTGTTAGGAGTGGAGGAAACTAAATCTCCTTTTCCTTTCTTTCCATTTAGCTGCTGCCCTACATCCGCAGTCTGTCTCCAACTTTCCAGTATTTAGTCTTATTCCAGGCAGCACTTAGGTTTTGTAATAACTTTCATGTACTAATAACAATCCCTCAAGTTACTCAGTGTCTAAACCAGTGCAGAAAAATGTTTAAATATTTGGTTTTACAGAAAAGAATCTCAAAATCTCAACAGGATTCAAAGAGATATAGTATACGAGCAGAGCTACTGTAACAGGCTTTTAATTGAATATTGGTGCAATGCTGCTGGATTTTTAGTAGCATCATATCAGCTTTCTAAGCAGAGCCTGACACATTGTGGAGAATAAATAGTCTTATCAATTCATATAGATGCAAGTTTTTACCAATACAACATATCTGAGGTGGACCAAAAGTGATTGATCAGTACCTGTTAACACCAGCCCATCGATTTATGGGATGAAAACTTCTGTTTACAGATTGTTCACTTCTCCTCAAGGGATTGAAACAATATCTGTGGTGCTCTGTTAGAATTTTATAAAGGATTTTGTGACCCTGTGTCTGTCGGACTCTGCTTTCCGTTGCCGTACTAATACTGCCTGTCACCAGCTCAGATCCTGGTTCATTTCAATCTCGTTTCCGATGTTTACCATTCACAAAAAGTAAAGAATATTAGACTCTTTTTAGGATGTCAGAATGTACCAAAAATACACCATAACCTTTGCAGATTGAATTATTAGACTTTCTCTAAACTTTGAATGTGCATCTCCAGCCTTTTAATGTTTAAGTCTTTGTAACACAATATATTGCTCTGTAACACAGTGATTCAGTGGAAAATTTAAAAAAAAACAAAAAAAAAAAAACAAGGGTCTGAACAATGAATCAACTGCTATACGTCGGGTTCAATTACAACTTGTATGAAATAATCCTCTTCATCATACTAATCACATTCTGGGATCAGACCAAGACAACACCTAACACTGCATTTTATGTCATGGTTTACCCACCAGTGTTGTTAACATTTAATTTCTATAAATTACATAGGATAAAGGAATTTCTTCTGCATGATTCGGCTTAAATTTCCTACATTCATTACAAAATGTTTATATTTTCTTCTGTCGTATTAAAACGTGTTAAAAGTCCGATCTTCCGATCTGTTTAAGTATGTTACCAACTCACAGTGGTAACAAAAGAGGGAGTCAAATATAGGATGAAGTATTCCCATTCTCTTTACTTACAGAACTTAATCAAAAACAAACTCATAATGGGGTCTGAGTATGTAAAATATCAGTAGCGAAATGCTGTGAATGGTTGTGTGACCATGTGTGCAATGTTGTACAACAATGCAACCCAAAGCTTAACAAATCATAACTACCGAGATGGGGAGAGAAATGCTGCCCAGCCAGAGGAGAAAAACCCAGGGAGTGAGGCTGGCAAAAGCAGGCTTCATAAGTTAAGCCACTCCCACCTCTGCAGGTGCAGTACATTCTCTCCTAATCACACCTAATACAAACAAACTAAGATGGCAGGCCATCACAAGTAATAAGAAAAATTTAAATTAACTTTTATTTTTAAACATCCATCCATTTTCTTAACCTACTTAGTCCAGCTAGAAATGCACTCTGAGAGCGCAAACCTCCATCAAGATCTTTAAAAGGTTCCTGGATCAATACGGTGATTCGGATCACCACCAAAATTAAATCAGTTCTTCCTTTTCACATTTCCAACAACATCTGAAAATTTCATGAAAATCTATCCATAACTTTTTGAGTTATCTTGAACACAAACAGATAAAAACATGACGTCCTTGGTGGAGGTAAGTAAGGGTTGTGGGGAAGCAGGAGCCTACGCCAGCAATCATTGGGTGAGAAGCAGCATACAACCTGAACAACTCGCCAGTCCATCACAAGGCCACACAGAGAGACAAACAACCATTCACACACACACTCTTCTAGGGACAGTTTAGAGTAGCCAAATAAAAAACAAACTGTAACTCCCATCAGGTAAACAGCGTTCATACAAAGTCCTGTTCGTCAGATGTTCTGTGCTTTTAGGAAAATGAATCTCCTCTAATCTGCCAAGTGATTTTACAGTAGGAACAAAACGAGACGCCGTTGTTCCAACTGTCCATATTTACCGGCTGAGAAGGGACACTTAAGTCTTTTGTTTGCTAATCAAACCTGTCAGGCTTCTCCCTGCTACCGTCAGTTAACTCCTAATACCTTTTGCTGACTTGTTTCATTGCAAGTTGCAAACACAACGCCCACGCAGTTTGCAGGACCTCCTCCTTAACAGAAACCCTCCTTAAAGCGTTGCACAGCAGGACACCAGAGACCAAGCTTCACGTAAAACACACAAATACAGACGGTGTGTATCTCAGCAGGGCAGGGGACAGGAGAAGAGGGCAGGTAGTGGAACTGCAGGGAATTCCAGACCAGTCCTGGTGAGTATTTGTACCAATCAAACGGTGTTTTTCTTTTTGTACTGGTGGATTGATTTCAATGGTGGACAAAAGTCTTTCTTCTTCCACTTTTAGAAGGAAAAAACAGAAAGTAAAAATGCTAACATAAGGTTAAACATTGTTTTGCTTGTGATTCTACTTAAATAAAACTATCAAAATACCTTCCTGATGCAGACACATCTACATTTTAATGCTCTGCAACAATTCCATCTGTTCAGTGTGTCAGGGAGACGACCCTCTGATCTCCTGCCCATTGCATCGCTCCACCATGGGCCCCAAATTCAGCATACCCACTTCTAACCGCGTCCAGAGCTGCAGCTTCTTCTCTTCTTTAAAAAACCGCTCACCCAGAAAAGCCCTCCTCGATCAGACCGCATTGCACCAACCAAGCATCCTCGCCACATTACCAAAGCCCCCAGATGTCCTATTTATCATCAGCAGCTGCATCTCTGCTGCTTCAACCACAACCCAGGAGTTTCTGGTCTTCAAAGATCCAGAAGACAAGGTCCACCCGAGTCCCCAAGTGTTAACTCAGGTAGCTGCACCAGTCCTCAACATGCATGATCAACCTCCAAGAAAATCTGCGTTTCGTGTGGTCATTGACCATCTCGTTCTCTAACAGGTCTTCCTGATGACTTACATCACTAAGAGCGTTGACTTCAACATTACAGACATCTTTAACTGTACAGCCATGACACCCGAGCAGCGCATCCTCCTGGGTGCTGACTGGGTTTGGGCCGTACTGGAAAAGTCCACAAAAAACCCTAAAATCCAGATAGCCGTTCAGGTTCTACACCAGCCTGAGAGGGAGGACGCTAACAGGACCCCGATCGTTGCAGAAACTAGCAGTGAATCCATCCAGATAGCCAAGATGGAGGCTAGCCACAAAAACATGTGTGAGAGGATGGTAGAGTTCTGCACCTTGATCGGCGACGACTGCTACGCCCTCTTCTTGCTTTTGGGGAAAAAAGATGACGAGGATAATATCTATGGCGTCCTCAGCAACAACTTTGGAGCAGCCGATGGAAAATGTAACACGATTGACAGAGCTTTGATTGAGAACTTCTTCCGAGGTTCACAGTATCTCCATACACCTCTAGGGATGATGCAAGCAGTTCTGAGCAAGAAAGTAGGCGACCCTCTGACTCTCCTGGTTAAGTTTAGCTGAAAGAAGCCGGTGACAGGTAAATGTTGTACGTAAAGGAACAAAGTCATTCATTTCTGCCAGAAATGTGAGGATCAATGACTCTCTTTAAGGTCCTGCTCACATGATGACGCTGACATAGGAAAACACAAAGTTTAAGTTTTGGCCTCTTGTTTACACTCTAATGGAGTTTTTGGGCTCCAGAGTGAAATTTTGTGAAAAAACAAGGCGAATCCTGTCTATGTAAACATGAGCTGGAATCCATTGGCAACAGTCATGTCTGTCCCCGTCATCTTGCATTTGCTCACTCAGGCCGTGTTTACACCTGCAACAGCACAACAACAGCTTCGTGTTCTGTTTGTGCTGCTCCATCTGTTTGAGTTATTCTGGTCTCTTAAAGCAAAAGTAGCTTTTCTGTTCAACATTAATGTTGTGAGCAAGATACGTAGATTACATGCTCCAGGTCAGTGGTTCCCAACCTGGGGTCCCTGGATCCCCAGGGCGGTCCTCCAATGAGCACAAGGGGTGATTCAGTCAGAATGCATCATCAATAGAGAGAAGTATAGCTAATTAAAACATAATAGGTTTCAATCAGGTTCCAAAGGGGAAACAGGGTAGGAAACACTGCTACATAACCAGTTCACCTCTGTCCAACAGCTGTTATGTCTTCAGGTCTGATGAGGATATAATGCACATGTGGGGTGTCGAATTGCAAAATTTGACCGCCTACTCCAGGCCTGGCATGCACACCACGTGGGTTCCTATTCTATTAGCATTTCTGTCTGCATGTAGGTTGTTTTTATTCTGCTAGTTTGGGGTTTTGCATGGAAGTGTGTAAACAGGGCCTAAAATACTGAATCTGGAAATTGTATAGATTATTTGTTCATTCATTTTCTATACTGCTTATTCTAATTAAGGGTCACAGGGAAACTTAACCTTATCCCAATAATTAGCAGGTTGAGAGGAAGGGTACACCCTGGACAGGCCACCAGTCCAACACAGACTGATTATTTTCAGAAGATTTCAGGTTTTGCATGAAAATTGAAGAATTTTTAGGATTTATTTGTAAACCTCATTAAATTTCAAGAACCATTGAAGAAACTCTTTGAACGTATTTAAAAGGTAGTGTGAAAATTATTGACATCTAGTGGTAAAGATGGGCATAGCAGTTTAGTTGTGAATGGACGGTGGCCATCAGTAGCCAAAATTAATCTGGACAATAATTATGTTTTCATCCTTGAGTAGATCAAGCCCCTGCCTTTCTCCCAAGGACTGCTGGGATAGGCTCCAGCTTCCCCGCAACCCTTAATCCGATTAAGCTGTTAGAATAATGAATGAATGAATGAATAAATGAGTAGATCCAGTGGTCTCGTGCAGCAATGATGAAACTACAGGTAAATAATTGTTTTTTAATTATGGGGCTCTTCCACCATTCAAGCACCTACCTGCTGGTTTCAAGCTCAGAGGAGTCTCGCTTCACACGCAGTTGTTTGTCCATAAAGAGACACCATAGTAAAGATACTGCCATGTATGTGGACCTACAGCAAGTAGATATAAATTTAAAAATGTCTCATTCAAGGACAATAAAATACAAGTTATTTTAGTAAAATGATTAAATACCAATAGAAAGAATTTTATTCAAATTGATTTTTGGTTTTGTTACATACCGCACCTTAAATGACATAAAAATGCAATAATTTGCGTCTTGATCACATAATATTGTATTATTCATCTTAAAATGTTTGTGGTGTGCGCACTGAAATACTATTAAATGTATTGTTTCAACCATAAAGAAGAGCTTTTTTTTATGGTATTCGGGGATATTACAAGACTTTAAAACGTGGTTACCCTTGATGTAATATCAGGAAAATGACTGAAGAAGTGTTTCTTATGGGTGTATCCCTTGGCATAACTTCAGGAAAAAAAAATTAAAAAGGACAACTTGTTATATTATTTATATCTTTCTTACTAGATTAACTAAATGGTAAATTCCCAGCCCTGGATATGTTGTTACTGGGCTGGAAAATGGTTCTATATGAGGTACAATGTTTAAAAACTATTACAACCACTGGTCTAAAGTAGGAAGTAGTCAGGACTACATGCTTATTCTCATTTTTATGTTGGAATCCAATCTCAGTGAGGTATCTGGACAGTCGGATGATGATGGGAACACGTGCAGGCATTTTAAATGTCCAATCTAGTGACCAAATGAACTTTTTCACCTGATAAAGTGTTTAAAGTAGGCGTGTCAAACTCTGGTCCTTGTTGAAGATCACAATCCTGTAGGTTTTGGTTGTTTCCTCCAATGCCAGACTCAAATCAGATGGCTCCAACAATTTGTTGTCAAGTTCTGCAAAAAGACCCATTAATGTCAATCTAATGCGTTGAAATAGGGAAACATCAGAAACCTGCAGGAGTGTGGCCTTCGAGGACCAGAGTTTGACATCTGAGGATTTTGTTTTCAGTGTACAGTCATGCCAAACCTTAAACCTGTACTCTCCGGCCAAGCCAGGGCGGATCTCTTCAGATAAGATTATTATCAAGTCTTTTTCTTCTCTTCATATGATAAAAACCTCAATCCTCCACAAATTTTTCACACCAGTTTTTTTTTAAAAATATATGGCATCCCTATCAAGGGATTCACACACTGCTAAAGTAAAATAAAGGGAACACTTATCACAACCAAAAGAGAGAAAACACACTTAAAGTTGGGGACTATATCGTTTTAAAACATTTTCACCTCTTTAATATAATTTTGGAAAGTATAAATCCCAGATATCTCACAATATTTTGTAATTTTTTTAGTTTATTAATATACAATGCATGTCAGGCTCAAAATGTAGCGATTTATAATACTGTTTCCCCTCTCGCAGATTAAAACATGACTTTCAGATGTTTTGTTAGTTCCATTTTTTCTGCAAACACGTCTTAAAGTGGGACAGTAAACAGAAGCAGCCTACGATGCAGACATGTCGCCAGTCCATCACAATTTAGCCTAAAAAATGCATCTGTGTAAAATGATGATGTGCAGATTTGGCGCAGCAGCAGGAAGACAAAAAAAACAAACAAACAAAAAAAACAAACAAAATAGAACAATAAACAACAAATCCAGAAACTGGTAGAAAAATATCATGTGGATTATATATATATACTTTCTTTTAAAAAAAATTTTTTTAAAAAAAGGCCCCAGAACAGAGAGAAACAAAACGGTACGTAAATGTTTTTTCCTCATAAGACACAGAGTTTATCTTTCATATGCATGTTAGTTGTATGAAATATCACTTCAATTGAAATATTGATGCTTTAAAATCGAGGATTATTATGACCTCAGAAATCATTCTAAATTGACCAGTGTTAATACAGTAGGCCGGATCAGGTTAACTACGGTATTTATGTGTTTATTTTTAACTACTGTATGTAAAATACGGAGCAAAAACAAGTTCCAACAAAAAGAGATAAAAATGTTATCGCAGTATTCACATAACTTTGGGAACAAATGTAGATGTTATTCACTCCATTTGGCACATTTTACTGTTTTTTTCCAGATGACAGATTATTTAGATTATTTATTTGCACAGAATAAAAACAATTAGTATAAAAACATCAACAACAAAAAAGAGACAGATGACATTAAAAAAAAATCTGCTTCACCGAAACATTCAAAAGAAAAAAACACAAAGATTTAACACTTCACTTAACCCAATAAAGGGTCAGGATGAAGGTGGAGCTCATCCCAGCAAGCACTGGCAAAGAGGCAGGGACCTCCTGACCCTGGACAGGTCGCCAGTCCGGCACAGAGCCAACAGAGAAGCACAAACAACCATAACATTTGCAGGACTACGGCACTCAGGGACCAGAGATGCCCACCACTGATTTAGAGTAACCAGTGAACCTTACATACATGTCTTTGGACGGTGGGAGGAAGCCAGAATACCCAGAACTCGTGCATACACGGGGAGAACATGCAATCTCTACACAGAAAGGCCACTGTTTAACTAAAACTCCCAGTTGCTCGAAGTAGTGAAGCCACAGTTCTAACCAGTACACCAGCGTGCAGCCAGATTTAATATCACATTAGGAGATAAACATCAATAAAATACAGTACCAAGTGGACAGCTGACAAAAAAAAAATAATCGTAAAATAAACTAGGCCATCAATATATTAAATGTGTGTGCTGGGATCCTTATCAAACATTGGATACATCCAGTGGTTTGATATGATCCAACATATGTTCAGGATATGTCACTCTCATTCGTTCCACTTTGAGACAAACTCTTTGTAAAGTTTCATGTGGAACCTGGATAAATGTGGCCTTTAAACTATTAAACTGCTTTCTCTGTGTTTTCATTTAAAAAAAAAAACAACCAGTTGTCTTGACAACAAACAAATAAGTAAAATAAAAATGGTGAGAACACATAAAGACACTAGTGTGAAAATCATTCAGTGGAGGTCGTGTGAAACTCTAGTTTAGGAAAATAAGATCATATTATTCGCTAAGACTTATTAATGAAACTTCCCACATCCAACACTGTCTAGAAAATAAACATCTGTTTTAAATCATTAAAATTTCAGGTTTTAATATGCAGATGGTGCCGTATCTTTTCCAGAAAACTACTGCTGGATGTGAAGAGACAGAAGCTAAAACTAACAGCCGCACCGCTGTCGTCGACTCACACTCGGACCTGAGCGGCGATGTGTAGCGACAGGCTGGAAAACAGACATCAGGTGATGCGGGAAGTCATCAGGAAACAATTATTATAACAACAAAGATTGTTTGTTCGAGTTGACTATAAAAACAGATTAAAGACGTAGGCCGTAACGGTACACACACACACACACACACACACCACTCTCATCGCTTCCTGTTCTCACCAGAACCATTATTATTTCCAGTATAAACTGGATTTCACAGAGAATATGTTCAGAAAAAAATCATGAGAAACACATGAGACAAACTTCATCAGAGCTCATCTTTCGCACCAGTGTCTCGTCGGTCACGTTTACGGCCACACGCGCATTCAGCAGTGTGGTCGTCCGGCTGCGGCACCGGCTCCATGTCGGGATGTTGCGTCGGCTGCCCCGCCTGTCGCTCCGAGTACATCTGCAGCGCTCTGTAGTAGTAACAGTACAACCTGCTGGGCTGCAGCAGCTCCCTGGCTGCTGCCTGTCCGGCTCCAGCGACCTCCTGCGCTTCAGCGTCGTTCGCTTTGGCCCATTTGATTTTGTCTATCAGGTCGGACAGGTTTCTCCTCACAGGGACGTAGTGAGTTCCCGCCTTCAGATGGATGTAGAAGTGCTCATAATACTGAGAGTCTTGCTTCAGAACGAGACTGTTCCCCAGCATCAGGTAAGGAAATCGATAAGCTGCAACCGTTCCATCCACATTCACCTGGTATTTGTACTGAAAGGCGAGGAAAACGTGTTAAAAAAGGGTTGTGGCGTATTCAGCACACTGATTTATAAGTTCAGCACAAATAACAGAGAATTTCTGGTCATAAAGATGGAAATATTCCTCTGGTAAAACTCTTTCTGCCTCACATTTAATGTTCTAGAGACACCTTAAGATTAAGAACTTCCTTTTTGATAAAAACCTAATAGTTAATGGTGGTCTAGTCATCATACGCTCAACCTGCAGAGGGACTTCCCATAATGCACTGAGCACTTCCTTCCTTTATCTTCCATGTAGAAACATATGACAGGATTGTCATCATTGATGCATTTCTTCTCTTTCTGCAGGTCTTCCTGGATAAGAGGTGCAGTGCATGTTTCCTGTCCTCTCCACCCCAACCAGTCCCGGCAGATAGCTGCACCCCCTGAGCCGGTTCTGCTGGAGGTTCTTCCTTCCCTGTTGAGACTTTTGTCCTTTCCACTGTTGCCTCATGCAGCTCAGGATGGGGGATTAGATCCAAGTCAGGATTTGATGCAATCTGTTGGTTTCTCTCTTAACTCGGCTATTTATTATGAATTGGCTCAAACTGATGTGTCTGCAAGGCGCCCTGACACGACGCTGTTGTGAAGCTACAACGCTACACAAACAAAGCTGAATTGAATTGAATTAAAATAACCAAAATGATTTATAAAACAAAACTATTCTAAATGTGTATGAATATGTGTTTCTATGCAGATTTTCTCACCTTAAAGAAGTCAAAGAATCCAACCAGCGGCGCTTTGCCCACTTGTTTCTCTCTGTCTCTGAAGAAGAACCAGCCCGTGATGCCGGCGTCCAGCAGCTCCAGGTTCTTCTTGGACAGGGAGACCAGCTGGAGACGTTCCTCCCGACTGTCCCGACCACGGAAAAACGCTCGATCCGTCTTATTAGCCCATGGCGGCCCTGACAGATTTCAGTCCAGGCGTTAATGGACAAACATGAGGATGAAATCATACCATAGATTGTGGGTATCATAATCAGGAGAATAAGAATTATAAAGAATGAGAACAAGAAGAAGAAGTAGACATATAAAAACAGACTAAACTGACACAGACATATAGAAGAAATGATGATAAATGTTGATTTAAAGACTGAAGCTGCTGATATAGAAGTAAAACACGAGCATGATGAGCCTGGTGTTAAAACCACCACAACTTATGACTCGGTTAACTCCCAGCTGCCAGTCAAATTCAGAATAAAGTCCAGGAAAGGGAGGGAGAAATAACTTTAGTTGGAAAGGAAAAAAAGTGTCATTTTCTGGTGCTTTGCTGCCGTCAAAAGTCATAATCCTGTTTTCTATCCACATATTTCCCTCCCAGCAGCCGTCAGGCAAAAAGACAGGACGCACCTTAGTCACATGACCACACACACTCCGACCTGCAGTCAGCGTCCGATCACCAGTAAGCCTAACATGCATGTTTCAGGGAGATCTGAGGATAAGCGAAGGGCAGCAGTGCTGCTGAACCACCTGAGGTCCAAACCGGCAGGTCCAAACTTCAAACTGATGGTTCGCCTGTTATAACAAACGCCATCATTAGGCTGACGGAGGTAGACGCGCCTACTCCAAATTACACAAGGGGTGCCAAACGCTCCCTAAGGAGCAGAACCAGCCAATCAGACGGTCCAATCTGGCCCGCAGGGTAAACCTGGCAAATATTAAAACCTTATTTTTATTAGATGTTCCTGCAATTTCTAACTTATCACCAGTATGTTGTGTTGTTATGTGTACATTTATAAATAATACTTAATACTTTATGTAACTCATCTAAAGTTTAAGTCTGGAAGTCAATTTTATAAATGACAATTTAAATATTCCTACGTAGATGTGTGTGTGAGATGATGTGTGTGCGTGGTAAGATGTGTGTGATCAGGTTTATGTTTTGAAACTAATGTTTTTAACCTAAATGTGTGATATTTTTAATAAATACATTCATAATTTGTGTTTATTAAACCTGGGGTAGGTAATCTTGCTCAGACTTTTTTTTTTTTTTTTTATTACTCCAGGTGAAGTGGTTCCTCGTCCTGATAGTAGTCTATACATTATGTAATCATGAACAATAAGAAATATAGTTAGACCCCTCAGTTTATTGTAAATCTGTAAAAACTCCGACCAATCCAAACGTTCGGACCGAATTGAAGTTGTTCATTTCTTATGTTCCGTAAGTTTCTTCTCTCGGCTCCCCTCCTCCCCCTCCAGCAGCGCATCCCTGATAGCCACACCCTGCATATAAACAGCATGTTAGGATGAAAATACAAAGTAGTGAAGAAGAAACTCGGAGGGCAAACATGGCTGAGAAAATGCAGGAAGGATTTCCCGACCCGGAGGAGCCAAGACAGGGTGCCACTTTCAGATCTGGCTAGATCCCCAACATTACCTACCCCACTTTAAGCTGCTTTTGTATTAAAAGTGCTGTATAAATAAAGTTTGATTGGACTTGAATGAATGGAATAAACTATTGTTTACATTGTAGTAAATGCCAACATGGCGTGCTTGATCCATACTGCTTCCTGCAGGGGAGTCAAACTCCAGTCCTCGAGGGCCAGCGTCCAGCAGGTTTTAGTTGTTTCCAACACACCTAAATCAAATCAACAGTTTCTTCTCAGCCTATTCATGGAGACAATATAAACCTGCAGGATACTGGCCCTGGAGGACTGGAGTGTGATACCTGTGGCTTAGTGGTTCCCACGCCCAACAAGTCCTGCAAACAGCAGCAGTTGGAGCCCTCTGGTGGGGAGTTACAGCACCTGATGTGCCGTGGCTCATAATACTTCCATAATACTGTTAAACAGTGTGGGATCACCAACACAATCAGCAAATGTGACGGAAATCTTCAGGATCTGAGGCGCATAATGGGTATAATGGTGTCATTTGAACTTTTAATTATTTAGCCATCAAACAAGTAAATTTCAAATTAATAATGATTTGCAGAAGTGAGACCATCTTATACTGATTTCTGTCAATAAAACTTAATTCAGAGACGAAACTACAATAAACACACATTAATTCCCTTTAATGGAGAGTGTTTACCATAGACTGTATATAAAGAGATGGACGGAGCCTCCGTGACGTCACCCATAGGTTTCTGAAGAGCTGAATTGAAGCTCGGTGGGCGGTTCCTACCGTCGCCATGTTGGCAGCGTCATGCGCGTCGTCTCACCCGGAAAATACAAATATGGGCAAAGAGGTGAAGCTGAGAGGGCAGCCGTGACCGTCATGGCGGATGATTGACATCGAGCGAACTCCGAGCTTTCTGTAGCTAAAAGCTAACTGAGATAATCCGGAGATAACGGGAGCTAACCAGCTAACGGAGGTAAGTGGGCTAAAGCTAAATCACGTTGTTAACCGGCTAAAAACCTCGGTTGTTCTACGTTCTTCTTACTTGAAGCCAGAGATTGGTACCTGTCAATCAAAAGGACACGCCCCTAAATTTGCCGAACTTCGAGATTAAATTACTTTAAAACGGGCGAGTTAGAAAAAAATTCACTCCCCCCACAGTTGTCATGAAGGTAAACCTGACCTATAAACCGAAAATGTATTTTTGAACCAGGCTGTAAACATGTTTATTTCTGCTGTGAAGTTGCCCTTTTTAACACGGGAGTCTATGGGGATTCGCTCTGTTTTGCAGCCCCTAGTGGATGAAGGGGGAACTGCAGTTTTATGCACTTCCACATAGACTTCACTTTTAACTGCTGGAGTTTGTCGCTTGGTGTGTACGTTACCTGTGTTGCCTTGAACAGACAGCAGGTCATTCGTGACGCCTCTCATGGCCTCCAGAGTGGAGTGTGTGACCTCATAGGTGGGGAGGACAATGTCCCGAGTGTCTGTGGATCCGCACCATGAAAAGATCGGAACAGCACCGTCCATTCTGGTCTCTAATGGCCAGTCACCCACATTGATGAAGAACTCCACATCAGGCAGCCGAACCTTCAGCAGCAGAACAAACACGTCGGATGACAAATGGATCTCCAGCTAATAAGGACTTACTTACATGCCAGACAACAGCCCACCTTCCTGGCTAGAGACAGCAGCATTTCATCAGAGAACATTTTGAAGTCTGTGTACTTTCCCAGCGTGCGACGGTACACGTGGTTGTTGATGATGGAGTAGTGTATGAGCCCTCCTCTGTTGGAAAACCTGCGAGGCACCTCCAGTCGGAGATGCTGCAAGTCGATGGTGGGAAAGGATTCAATGTCCACCAGAATCTGCTTCTCCTCGGGATGACACTGCATGATGCTCTGCCAGCGGGAAGCGTCAGGCTCAGGACAGTCACAGTACTCATGATAGACTGGGCCTGTAAGATTGAGAAATCATTCAAGTCAAATTTATCTTCTTTCAAATTAAGCTTCTATAATTTCTCTCCGCATTAGTCTTTATTAGGGCTGTGACGATATGTTTTCACTTTGATTTGATTCCACGACAATTTTTGCGATTTTGCTGATTTTTGAGGAGACTAAAACCTACTTTTTTTTTTTGCTAGTCATTTTTCTTCATTTTAATTAAGAAAAAAAACAACACATTAGCCAGTAGGGGTGGGAAAACCAAATTGAAAAATCGAAAATCACGATTTTTTTGCTTCACAATTTTAAAAAAGATTTTTTTTGTTAAATCTATTTTTTTTCCCAAATAATAATAATCCATTATAAAATTTTTGTCTATTTTTTTTTTTGTTTTGTTTTTATTGATCTTTTTAATTGTCTTCTTGGGTATTATAGCAGCAGAATAATGGTCTGGCTACAGTGTTTTTTTTCCCCCTCATTGAAATCAAGAAAAATGACGAACAAAGAAAAATGTTTTATACATTTATTTTGTTTTTAATCTAAAAAAAAAAAAAAAAAAAAAAAAAAAAAAAAAAGCAATATTGAAAAATTGTGAGAATCGCAATTTAAGTCAAATCGTCACCCAAAAAAATCGGAATCGAATACAATCGGGACAAAACCATATCATCACAGCCCTAGTGGCCAGAACATTATTCTGCTGCTATAATGCCCAAGAAGACAAGTAAAAGGATAAATAAAGACAATAAAAATGACAACATTTTTTGTAATTGATCATTTTAATTTATCTGAAAATAAAGATTTTTTTAACAAAAAAAAAATTAAAATTGTGAAGCAAAAAAAAAATAAAATAAAATCAAATCACAATATTCATTGTTTTCGATTCGATTCCTCATCCCTATGGTCTCTATGTGTGTGAATAACTGTGAAAAATAATAAATGACCAGAACAAATTCTTGTGTTGCCAACCTTGAATGCTGTAAGGAGACTTGGAAACAGCAGCATCTCTGTGGAGGACTTCTACCTTCAGGCCCTTCTGTGCAGAGCCGTACAGCCGGTACCTCATCAGGAAGGACCCGTCCCCTCTGTCCATGGGTGGAGGCACGTGGATCCGGACGTGCTCCTTGTTGTCAAGTGGACTTATCTTCACCTTAAACATGTCTTTACCTGTATAGCACATGCAAGGCCGGATTATCCAATGGGCATTATGGGCCCACACCCATTGGGGGCCCATGTGGAGCATACACCAGCAGTTTAGACATGAAACAAAATGTATATAAAAGCCAGATAGTAACACCACAGTGTCTAGTGTATTGCTACTGGGACCACTGGTTGAGAGATGTTATAAATGTCGTTTCACAGTGTATCATTCACAATTTTTACAATGTTATGGTGTAGAACGGGGGCCCTGGAACACTCTGGGCCCAGGGGCCTGTGCACTTTTAATCCAGCCCTGAGTACATTGTATTAGATTTTATGTTCTGACATATGAAGGGTTCACTTTACATTACAGCCTGCAAAATGGGACTTACGTTAGCTTTGCTTCGTTAAAAGAAACCCTCTGACAGCTGTTCAGAACATAAGACTGATTAAAATAAGCATTTTAGCAACACTTGAAGCTGCCTCAGCATAAAAATGTGTTACCAGTGTGGACATGATGCACACAGCTGGCTGCAAATTCTGATATACCGTTGTAGTTTAGGGTTAGCTAAGGAATTGTCTGAGAAAAGGTGGAATTACCGGGAGACATCGTCAGGTTTTCCCCGTGAGAGTTGACTGCCTGAATGAAGAAGTAGCGGACCGGGAGAACCGTGTTCGAGTCCAGACCTGGACCCCAGACGAGGCACCGTTCCGGACTGATTGCTTCACAGTCAGAAGCCGGGAAGTTTGTGCAAATAAATACGACTAAAATTAAAACATTGCTAAATAAACCATCGCTTAGAGCTTCTAGTAGCCATACGTTTCGCCTACACGCCATGTTTACAAAATGACTCCTTCATAAAGGAGAAAAGTCTCTAAAAATGAGTAAACTATGAGAAACTCCTACGCCGACATGTTGGCAGAGAGACACGCCCACTACCCGCGATGCTTTCAGGAACGTCGGAAATGTGAGACGCGTACCTAGACGGCTTACGGTGTCAGCAAGATCCTTTTTTGTTTCATCCGTCGGAAATGACTCACAAAATATTAAAAACTAGTATAAAAGAAGTTGGCAAGTTGTAAATAAAATAAAACGTAGCGTCTTTAGTAACAAGAATAGCACAATCATTCTAAGGCGTGTAAATGAGATGCTTTAAGATCCCTAACACGGTAAAAAATAAAAATAGACACAACAGTTATTTCTTTTAGTAAAGAAAGTTAAAAGTTTACTAAGAAAAAATCTTCAATGATAAGAGATATTTTGAATAATCAAACTATTAGATAAAATCTCAGGAGCAGCTGGTTTTTCGTAATTTGATGAGAAATGTAACAATTTTCTTTGTTTTCACAGTTGAAACTTAAAAAATAAACACCTAAGTACCCCAAATCTTTCAGAGCAGAGACCATTTTAAAAGACTATAGATAATTTTTTTTAAATTTCTTTCAAAAGTGCTGGTTAGTCTGTTGTTTCAACAACCAAGTTATTAATCACCTGAGCCCTTCTGGTACCTTTCATAAAATATGTTGTTTTGTCAGTGCAAACAAGTAAGCAACTTAATCAGTTTCATGCACAGAACAATGATTTCTTTTATTCATTCATTTTCTGAACTGCTTAATCCAATTCAGGGTTGTGGGGAAGCTGGAGCCTATCCCAGCTGGCTTTGGGTGACAGGCAGGGTACACCCTGGAAAGCTTGCCAGGCCAGGAAAAACACCTCATAAGAAAAGTGAAAGAGATAAAGGGAGAGAAAAGGGAGAGAAAAAAAACTAAAAAAAACCCAAAAACAAAGAGAAAGAAAACAACCTACAGATGTATACATACACACATACAGGCACACACATACATATACACACACATACACACGCATTCCAACACATACATATACACACACGTATACACACATAATATATATATACACATATATATATACATATGTACACATATACATATACACATACATACATATACACACACACCTCTATGCACACACATACATACGTACAAACATATAGCACTTGCCAGGATTAACACATATACATACACATACAAGCCAACTTTAGATCATAGTAACTATGAATCTAAAAAGTTAAATATAAATGAGAAACAAACAGAAATGAGAAAACTAGCTGCTGTTAGTGAATAAAACTGCGTTCTTTTATATTTAGTGTAATACAAATACTCAAGTAAATTAGAACCATTTCTAAATTGAGTTCAAGTTAAATGACTTGACATAAACATTGTTTCTCATCAGATAAAGAAGGCTCGTGTGCACAGTTAGTTCCATGTTTCATCCTCCACAGCATAGTTAAAGGAAGTAAAGAGTGAAAAAGCAGATAAAAAACAGCAATATGGTAAATAAAAAGTACCAATCAGTGTTTGGTTTTCCATCTTTATTTCATATAAATAAAGAAATATGAAATTCCTTAGTTATTCCGATTGATGTTACATTATATAGCATGTACTGTTAAGGCTCATTAATCACATAATTAAGCTGACTGAATGATACAAGTGAAGATGACCATCCGTCCATCCATTTTCTTAACCACTCAGGATCATGGGAAGCTGGAGCCTGAACCCTGGACAGGTCGCCAGTAGTGAAGATGACTAATATGAGAAAATGTTTTCTTTTTTGTGTCCCAGTTTGTCCAGATTGGGTAGACAGGCATTACGAATCATAGGGGAAGGCCCGCAGAGGACGATGAGGACGTTGTCGGATGGAGCAGGGAGGTGGCTCTTGATCATGTCACAGGTCACGTATCCTGAACTATAGCTCCAGTCTGGAGAAGCAGCCAAAAAAAAAAAAAGACATATTTAGTTTAGTTGCAGTTTAAAAACAAAAGAAACAAATAAAATAACTGCATTTTAACACAGTTTGGCTAAATTTAAAATGTGACAGAGCTTCAGTCCTGTATTGTGTGACAGAAATGACCAACAACATTATTAAAAAGGGCTCATTCTGTAGAGAAGACCAAGTTGTCTTCCTCTTTTTTACTACTTGTAATACTGCATGTCTTCACTTCCTGTCTTAACCATCTGTCTATCCAGTGTCTCAGCAAAAGGAAGCTGTGTTGTTCAAGCCAAACATGATCAAAAAGGATTTTCACACACATGAAAAGCTGTCACCATTTGTCAGAAGAAACATGGAGAGGTTTTTAGAGTTGTCCTTCCATCCAGTGACGGTCGTACCTCCCTCTGAGGCGACCAAGTAATAACACTACTATCAAAGAGTACGTCTATCTCTTCAAATGAATACTTATCAAGGCCTGACGTGCTTCTGTTCTGCACAAAACTAATGAAGATCCAACAACACAAAATACTAGCAGCTTCCAAAGGTCTTCAGAGCAGATTATGTAACAATATTTTGCTCATTAACTTCTTCTCACTTTAAGGATTATGCAAGCAAGACGGAGCGTTTCGCTAAGCTACTGTAACACCTTGTTGGGAGTATCTCGCTTCTCGACATGCAGGGATTTTCTTGCAGCTGAGGAGCCTTTGTCTGCTTTGCATGTCTGAATATTCAGCAGTGAACTCAAAAGCCAGAGTTTGAAGATTTATTCATCTTCACCACTGCGCCGCTAATATTCATATGCACATCCAGTATGATAGCATGTTAGAGTTAGTCACGGGGATTTTTTGTTTTCCCAGGAAAAGACATTTTTTAGAGGTAAAAAGTCTTCACTGTATGGTGACATCATGTACACAAAAACAAAACTTGGCTCCTGTCGAACAGGAAAGAAGGCTAAAATTCACACAGAGTCACCCCAACTGGACAATAGAAGAAGAAAAACGTTGGTTGTAGGACTGGGCAATTAATACAAACTGACACCCAGAACCAATAATTGATATAAACGCTCTCCTGTCGATCATTTCAAACGTTTGAAATGATCGACACGAGATAAATGTAACTTTCTCTGAAATAAATGGAAGAATATTAATGAAATGGCCATATTTGTTTACTGTGTGTGTTTAATTTCATCTATCCATCCATTATTTTAACCACTTGTTCCAGTTAAGGGTTGCGGGAAACTGGAGCCTATCCCAGCAATCACTGGGCAAGAGGCATGGTACAGCAAGGACAGGTCGCCAGTCCATCACAAGACCACACAGAGAGACAAAAAACCATTCACACTCACCAGTAGGCACAACTTAGAGTAACCAATTAACCTAACATGCATGTCTTTGGATAGTGGGAGGAAGTCAGAGTACCCAAAGGGAACCCACTCCCACAGGGGGAGAACATGCAAACTCCACACAGAAAGGCCACCGTTCGTACCTACCTCACGCAGTTGCTCGGACCAGCAAGCTTCTTGCTAACCACTACACCACATGTTTAACATATTTCCCATATTTCTCTTCTACTATCAAAATAATTTGCAAAAAAGTTCAGTTAGCTTTGGAGGCTAAAAATAAAATGATACTAAAGTAATTGCTAATTAATCGTAAGATTAAACGTGTTTAATTAATGGTGATTTGGATTTGAGGTTATATCGCCCAGTCCTGGTTGCCTGGTCTGATGAAGCTCCTCTTCAGATGGTTTGAGGTGTCTGTGCCATGATGTGGGGGATCAAGTTTTATTTTGCATACGTTGGACAACTTAGTACCAAAATTGCATGATTTAAACATCACAGTTTACCTGAATGCTGTTGCTGACCATGTCCATCCCTTTATGACAGTGTAGCGCAGGGAAGTCGTCTTCAAGGGCCACTGCCCTGCAGGTTTTCAATGTATCCCTGCTCCAACACACCCGGCTTCCATTAAATAGACCCAACAGCAAATAAAGTTCTGCACAATGACTGATTCCTTTGAGTCAGGTGTTTTGAAGCAGGGATACATGGAAAACCAGCAGGATTCTGGCCCCTGAGGACCGGAGCGGGAAACCCCTGGTGCGGCATCTTCTGATGGATATTTCCAGCAAGATGATGCACCATGTCAGAAAAGCTCAAATCATGTCATCATAAAAATGACTTCACTGTACTGCAAAGGCCTCCACAGTCACCAGACATCAGTCTAGTAGAATTAGAGCAGTTCTGAAGGAAGAAGTCCAATCTGGTTCTAAAAAGATGGACCTGCAAGTAGCCGGCCAGTCTTTTTCTCAGTTTGGTGATTTTCTTCTTAGTTTGGAAAATAAGTTATGAGGTTATTTCTCCACTGACAGACTCACATACGAAGCTGTTAACAGCCGAGCTGCATCTTTTCTGACGGATCATATTGCAGTTTTTATTCCATGCTTGTGTGTTGGTTTCCTTTGTAAAAGACTTATATTTAAATTCTATAAATATAGAGCAGCATTTAGGTTGCAGGTTTAATGTTTTTATTTATAAGTTGATGTAATTGTTCTGAAGCTTGCATCTGTCTGGAACTAACATGAAAGCATTGTTAGCCAAAATGTAAAAGCTAGAAAATAAAACTGAACCAAAGTGTTAAATGACACTTATCTGCAGAAATGAAAAGTCTCTGTGGGTTTACATCAGTCACCTGATCAACTTACATTCATACTGATTAGTATGCCTTTAAAAGTGCAAAGCTAATGTCCAGTTGTGTCTCAGTTTTTTCAGACGTAAAGCTACACCTCCAGCAGGAAAGACACATTTTTAAACAGAAGCAGATGCTTTTTAAACCTGGCTTTAGCAGAGTGGCAGGAGAAATGCCGACTCACCCTGTGGAGGTTTGTCCAACGTGTACCACAGCTTAACCTTGTCAGGATGCTTCCTCTTTGCCTCCTCCAGCTCCTCCCTCAGAAGGATATCTTTCTCAGTCTAAAGACAGAAAATAAAACAAGTATTTTACATTTTTTTTTTTTTTTTAATAGTTTTAATCGAGTAAAAAAAACCTCCTAAATTCTGAAACAGCACACAGAGCTGACCTGGTTGGCGAATATGAGGGAACATTTGGTGTCGTCGGAGGGATCGGATGTAATCCTGCGAATTAGCTGCAGCATAGGAGTGATACCTGAGACGGGAAAACACCTGAGGTCAGGTTCAGGTAACCAAATGACAGGAAGGTTTTTTTTTCTTTTTTTTGATTTTTTTTTTTTTTTTTTTAACCTTTTCATGCATGAATTATAAAAAAAACAAAAAAACAAAACAAAACAATGCAACATTTTTTTTTAATATAGTATTTTACCTCTACAGACACATAAAATGATACTTTTTTTGTTTATTAGTAATATTTAAAAATGATCATGATTTACAATTTACTTTAATATATTCTATAAGCTATTTATAAAATAATATATAAATCATAATTATATGATGTGAATCTTCTATAAAATATAGCTGTATCCTTTTCTTTTCCGATTTGTCGCAAAGGTAAACTTGCATTATGTTCAGTTATATCATATATTTATTAATTCTCCAGTAAGTGGAAACGCATTGGATGACTCATTAACATCCACTGAAGTGGTTTATTTACAAAAATACCATCCTCATGCATGAATATGCAAGAAAAAAGCTTGTAAATGGGTGTTGCATGAAAGGATAATGACACAACTTTAAGCTTTAGAAGCTTCAGCCACAGTGATGTCCATCTGAATAAAAACACCATTTACATGTCATATAGTTCAAATTAATGTAATAAAACGCAGCTGGACCTGTTCCACCAGCGATCATCCCAACATGCCTGAACTTCTGGACATTTGGAGGAGACTTCTTGTTGAGTCTGATGGAAAACTGACCTGATGAGAAGAAAAAAACACTCAAGCGGTTCAGGTTTAAATGGGAGCATTGTGCCATCTGCTGGCGAGATCATGTAAGTGCAGGATGGTTTTCTTTTACACGAACACCTTACCTTTGCCCTGATATACCAGGAGTCCATTCGGTCCTCTGAAGTCGATGGTGTCTCCGATAGTCATGTTGTCCAAATGCTGAGACATCTGTCCCCCATCTGGGTAGGAAGGGTGGCTGTTTTTGTAGTAGACCTGGAGAAATGAACAACTAACTGGACATGTCCTCTGTGCAACGCTGACATTACAGCTGCAGACTGATCTTTAAAGATGCTCCTAAGCAACCAATTTAAGGACCATTATTAACTGATAAAAGAGATTATGATGTTTTATCAATCATTAATATTTAACCTCGTCTTTACAAGAGCCCTTTGTACAGCATGAGATACATGCAGTACAGACCTTCACACACACACCAGGAAGCAGCAATCCTGACATGTAGCATGGTGACATGAGAAGAAACTCAGTTTAAAGACTCTGCTCTGGCATCTAAATAAAGTGCAGTTTAAACCCTAATTAGTTATACAAGGATCTAACAAAAAGAGATGATACTGGCAGTCGCATTTGGAGTTTCTGCTAATTTCTCCCCATCAGCAAACCACACAAAGCGTCATGTGACAGCAGAGAGCTAGAAAACATAAAGTCTCTTAATCATAATCATGTCTTACTTTTGCTGTTTGGTGGTCAAAAATTTTATTTTGCCGGAAAAGAAACAACAACGACAACGCCACCAAAAAAAACTAAGTCAATGTGTCTCATTTGACCGTGTTTGTTTGAAATGAATCATGAAGGTCCTGGTGGTTTCTATGACAATAAAAGAGGTTTTACAATGAAGTATTCACTCTTTCTGTGACATTACATGTTTATTTTGGATCATCGTATTGTTTCTTATGTAATTTTGGGGTCTGTCCCTCGATTCTCGGCTGACACTGATAAAGATGTTCATCATGGACATCAGTCAAGGGCTCATAAATTACATTTATCTGTGTAACACTTCTATAAAAACATCTGGAAAACTGACCAGGTTCACCTTGTTAGCTTCTACTGTTGCATTAAACATTGGGCTTCTATCCTCTGGTTTTTGCCTAAAGTGAGTCAAATTTTCTACTTCCTCCCAACTGAATTTACTCTGACAATAACACATATCTTGATTCTTGGCATTTCTGTTGTAATCTCATTTTTCTTTTCAGACCGAGGTTACAGACACAGCTTTATGAAGATACTTCATTTGCTTCAGACGGGTCGTTTTAGTCAGGAGGTATTAAAGGTTGGCTTTGCCAGGAAGAAGTTAAACATAAACATACATATCCTCATTTTTTGCCAACTAGTTGGTAATCTGATTACCTAGAAAAGCACTCAGAGAGCGCAGACCTCCGCCAAGCACCACAGTTCTCCCCATAGTGTAATTATTTGTTCTCTTCCTATGATTAAAATTCCTAAAGCCCCCTATTTTTTCATATTCTGGATCACAGTATCTGGAATGATTCCTTTACCTGGATCAGTCTTTGATATATTTTACAACCTGTTGGAAGCTTGTTTTATATTTTTTTCCTAAATGCTCCGACCATTTTCGTTGGAGTTACGAGCCCAAGTGTTGAAAATGGCCCTATCTCACAATGTTAAAAAATCCTTTAGCAAGTTCCTGGATCCAAACGGTGATCCGGATCATCACCTAAATTAAATTAGTTCTTCCTTTTCACATTTTCAACAACTCCTGAAAATTTCATTAAAATCCGTCCATGACTTTTTGAGTTATCTTGAACACAAACAGACAAACAGATAAACATACAAATAAATGCCGGTAGAAACGTAACCTCCTTGGCGGAGGTAGTTTAACATATCGGTCTTGGCACACCCCTCACTTAAAATCTGCCTGACAGTCTTATCCCTTCACAGCTGAACTAAAAGCCATCTCTACCTTAACCACAAGGTCAACAAATCCCTGGTCCTCATCGCAGGAGACGGGGGTGTAGGGTCGGACCACCAGGCAGCCGTTCACCTTGGCTGACAGGTACACATGCTGACCTGGAACAGATGGGAAAAGTGACCGCATGGAAACAGGTTTTTATGAGCTTCTGATGTCTCACAAACAAAACTTTGATTTTTTTTTCTGACAGTTCCAACATACGATTTACAGAAAATAACTAAGAATGCTGAACTTTTTAACAAGATACTTTGAGGAATGTTATCATACCCACTGGCAGTCCAAGGATATGAGATGCAGACGGGAGGCCAAAGCGAAATTTCTTCGTGTCGTGACTGATTTCCTACACAAGGACATTCTGTAGATACGTTTGTGGAAAGAACGACAACACAGAACCAGCAGCGTCCCCGCTAGCTCGTTAAACGAGACTGGGTGGCCTCTCGGTTTATACTGGAAGAATATTTGTTAAAGTAGCTGGCCTCTCTTTGGATTAAACAGAGAAAAGTGTGTTTTGTTGCTCAGGGATCCACTTTCTAATTCTTTCACAATGCAAAACATGTAAGTTTCAGAAGAGTTGCAGTTCTTTTCATTCACAAAAGAAGAAAAAAGCAGAGTATTCCTTTAACTCTGCCAGGATGAACACAGTCAACCTTTTAAATGTTAATTATTCCTGCAAAAGCAACCTTATGTGTCCACTCTGAACTAAATCTGAAGCAACAAGTAAAACGTCTCTTTATTTCAGTCTTTTCTCCCTCAGATGTTCTTTTTCAAACTGTACTCTTCAGCCTTGAATGTAGCTCACCCTGAAACTGTAAATGGATCCTGTACTTTTAATTTCGCTACTCCACAAGTCGAGTAAACAGTCTAATGTGTTGAAGTCCTTTTATTAAACGACTTAGAAGGCTGCTGAAGCTTGTTGCATGTCGGTGGGAGTTTTACAAGCCACAGATCTGTGATTCCTGCAGTCAGAGGCTGCTTTAAAAGAGACACTTTAAATGCAACAAGTGTGTGTGTGTGTGTATGCAGACTTACCTGCTTACTAATAAGAGGTAGAGGATATTTCAACATGGGATCCTGGAGCGTGACGGGGCCCTTCTTTCTGTCTCCTGCAGATCCCCGGAGGAAGAATAACACTGACACTGTCACCACAAACACAGCCACCACCACCGAGATCATCTGCAGGAGAAATGTCTCATTTCATGTGCACGCTGTAAAAACTGCACTCCTCTGCAGTGAAGATTGACATGTTTTCATGTTTATTATTAGGGAGTTAGACAACACTGGTTCACAGCAGAACAGGTTAATAAAGAAATATTGTCCTATAAATATCAAGTAGATAAATAGAGAAAGTCTCACCAGAGTTTGGTCCATAGTTTGATATGCAGTGAAATGTGGTGTCCTCCTTTTGCAGCCCTAGAGCAGAGTCCAGCCTTCCTTCATTCATGCGTACGCTCCAAAGGGGCGGGGTTTCCTGCTGGGGGAAAGGTGACAGGACCAAAGCACCAATAGGAAGATGGACGTGGCCATGGTACAGAGGTGGTGCAGAGGGACATGAGGAGAGCCTTACAATCACACCACTCCCAAACAAGGACGGAGGAGAGACAACCTGCTGAGACCTCCATGAGGGAAATGGTTCTTAATACAGTAAAAATATGTCACATCCTGTGTGTGAATACAAAACCAGAAATGAGTTCAACCCTTTCATGGATTATGTCCACTGCAGTGGAAAACTGTTTAAAAGCTGATTTTCTCTTATATGCATGGGTAAGGATAGGATTTTATCTAATTCTCCTCCACAATAGACATGTGAAAGGCTTCCATTACACTGCTTAGAATAATACAAACATTTTTATGACCATGTTTGCCTCAGTCAGAAACAGTAAAAGAAAACGATGCAACTATGTGGTCATAGAATAGATATGTAAATAAATCATTTTCATAGAATAGATATGTAAATAAATCATTTTCATAGAATAGATATGTAAATAAATCATTTTCATAGAATAGATATGTAAATAAATCATTTTCATAGAATAGATAAGTAAAATTGTTTTATTTTGATAGAGTAGATATATTGGGCTGTATGATGGCATAGTGGTCAGCACTGTGGCCTCACAGCAAGGTCACTGGTTCAATCCTTGGCTGGGGCAAGGTTTGGTCAGTGGCATGTTCTCCCCGTGTATGCGTGGTTCTCTCCAGGTACTCTGGTCTTCCTCCCACCATCCAAAGACCTGCATGTTAGGTTGGTTACTCTAAATTGCCCCAAGGAGTGAGCTGAGTGGTTGTTTGTCTCTGTGTGGCCCTGCAATGGACTGGTGACCTGTCCAGGGTGTACCCTGCCTCTTACCCAAAGACTGCTGGGATAGACTCTGGCTTCCCCATGATCCTGAATTGGATTAAGCAGTTTGGAGATGAATGAGTAGATATGTGAATATATTATTTTTTCATAGGGTAGATATGTAAATATATTATATTCTGAGTCAGAATACTTCATTAATCCCAGCAGAAATTGTGTGCACACAGTTGCTCCATACTCATAAAAAATAAAAGGATGAAGATAAAAATCTAAATGAGAAAAATTATAGTTTATAATATTAACCCTGCCTGTGAATATTATCAATATGATAGACAGTAATATATATAAGCGTAAAGCAAAGTGTAAACAGTGGATGTTGTTGCCATATAGAGGAGTTGTACAATTTGATGACAACAGGTAGGAATGATTTCCGTTGCAAGGAGCATTTCGGTGGTATCACTCGCTTACTGTGACTGATCAGCAGCTTGTGAAGCAGGTGCGAGGTATTTTTCCGTATTTTCTTTACTATGGACACAGTTTTCCTCTGCGGCCTCACCGTCAGGGAGTCCATCCATGTAACTATCCTTGTGGATCAGTTTGTTCAGTCTGTTTGTGTCTGCAACCCTTAACCTGCTGCCCCAGCATGAATGATGGCTGGCCACTACAGACCTACAAAGCATCCTAAGATGTCGACAGATGGTAAACAACCAAAACAGACTGCTTTGACCCTTTTTGTAAACTGCAGCAGTAGCCATTCCTTCACCACTTCCACATTAACACTCTCTATTGAAACAGGTGTCACTGATTCTTTGGATCTCCTAAAATTCACAATCACTTCTTTTAGTCTTTGTTACATTAAGCTGCAGATGATTCTGCTCACAGCAGGTGACAAAGAAGTCCACAACAGCCCGATATTCCAGCTCATCACCTCTACTGATACATCCAGCTACAGCAGAGTCATCAGAAAACCCCTCAGGCAGCAGGTCTCCCTGCAGTCGCTGAAATCCGCTGTGTAGAGGCTGAAACGGAAAGGGGGAAGAGGACAGTGCCTGGTGGTGCCTCAGCGTTGCTGTCCGGCACACTGTGCAGCAGGAGAAGTCAATGCTAAAAGGATAAAATATTTAAATTAAAAAGCCTTTTGCATCATGACTACATATTTAGAAGAAGAAAATAAGATCCAAGTGTTTTTGACTGGTGTCGCAGGAGAGGAAATACTTACATTTATTAACTATTACTCTAGAAAAATACTAAAATATTATTTATTATTTTACAAATCAGTGTTTAAACAGGAAAAAAAAAGGAATTTATATGTATAAATGGGCAACAATGTGCTTTAAATAATAAAAAAAAGAAATAAAAAAAAAAAAGCATAAAAAAGCTGACAGTTTTAAATATTGAATAAATTTCAACACCACTGACAGCTCTGTCATAAAAGTGCTGGTTAACAGGAGTTTAATTGGGCGACTTTGTGATGCTGTAGTTATATTCTACAAGCTCCAGACACGTCTGCATGAAAATGATACGGTAAAATAATTTATTTTTAAAAATTTGCAGGTGAATGAAATCAAAAATAGGTGCTAAAATACCACATTAAACCAGCAGATTGAAATGAATCAAAACAGGAATGATTTTGCTGACATTCCCAAAAATTACCCACTAAATGAAAAGATTAAGTGAACATAAAGTCATTCATTTCCATCCGGGACAAAATCAGGTGTAAATATTTTTACACATAGACCAACGCAGAGCATCAGTGAATATTAACAAATAACCATTTTATTTCCTCTGAATGATTCACTATAAAACTATGGGCGAGGTTATATTGTTGCCAGTGGATTAATAAAACACATTTAATTAATTTACTGTATAAATTTTTAACTCTTTAAGGCCCGACCCAAGTCCAATCTTTGATCATCAGGTATTTACTTAGACCTTAAAATGAAACAAACATGACAAGTGTCAGAGGAATTTGAGCAAAGTTTTTACCATAAAGTGATGCAAATTGTCTCAGAAACTGTCACATTGGGCTTTTTCGGGTTAATGCAAGTTTTCTACTAGTTTAGTGTCAAGAAGGTTAAAGTTGATTTATACCCTCAGTATTTTTATGTTCCATTTAAAAAAATTCGACACGCAGTGAAGTCAGTGTCCAGCTGAGCAGAAAAATGGCCACTAAAGACTGAAACATCCAGCTTTTGCCTTCCCAGGTGGTGGTCCAGTCAGTGCAAACACCAGCAAGCTACTGTCCAGTTCCTGCAGCATCACCATTGTAGTCTTCATCATCTGAAGCTCTGCTTGCATGCAGTCTGCGATCCACTGAGGCGTCATGGTCCTCATGGCTCTGCAGCAGAGCCCTGCTGCTGGACTGCTGCTGGACTGCACCTGCAACACAGACGTTCACGTAATCGTAAAGCTGAAAAGAAAAACGAGAGTATTTCTGTAGATCTAGTAAAAACAAACTAAGAGCACGAGACAGATGAGTTTGAAACACATTTTACAGACAGATTTAGAGTGAAGACACGAACAAATAAGATTTTGGGCCAATTTCAGATTTTTCTTGAAGCATAACCTCCAATTGTGTCAAAATCATAAAAGATATCAAAATCCTCCTTTTATGATTGTATGTATGGATGTTTCGGGGTGAAACGAGGTCTGAGCTGGAAGTTTTTGGCTCATGACAGGAAAACCCCATTCATTCCTATAGGGAAAAAAAACCCACAGTTTATTGCAAATACATTAACACTAGGGTGGGAAAATCGAATCGAAAAATCGGAAATTGGGATTTTTTTCTTCACAATTTTAAAATCGATTTTTTTTTTGGGGGGGGGGGGGGGGGGGGGGGGGATTTTTTTTTTCAAATAAATAAAAATGCACAATAAAATTTTGGTAATTTTTATAGTTTTTATTTATCTTTTTACTTGTAATATTGTGCATTATAGCAGCAGGATGATGCCCTGGTTACTATGTTGGTTTTTTTTTTCTCATTGAAATGAAGAAAAATGATGAGCAAAAAAAAAGTTTTATACATTTTTTTTGTTTTTAATCTACAAAAATCAGCAATATTGGAGAATTGTGAGAATCACATTTTAAATCGAATCGGCACCCAAAAAAATCGGAATCGTATGGAATCGGGACAAAAGCATATCGTCACAGCCCTAATAAACACTGTGACGCTTTTGTACACCAAAATGATCACAAATTATTCCTGATCAAGATGCACTTCTCTGGGGGTAGAGTTAAAGCTGTGGGTGGAGTTAGCTGCTGAAATTCCTGGAACAGTGAAGCTTTTAGCATTGGTATCCATAGCGAAGAGAAGTGCAGTTGGTATCTTCATGCTTCAATACATGCAGGTTGAATCACACAAGACCTTCACATTCAGATGGCATGGCTGCTATTATTGCTGCAATAACATTATTCTCAAAGATTTTTGCCATTTGACCTCATAGATATTAAAAAAGCTGATAAATTGCTTTCCCCCCCCTTTTATTAATTTGTGTATTATAACTCCTGATTAAATGTTATTTATATTTTTTTTACTTCCTTTAAAACTGCCATTGTAAATCAACTTAGAGGAAAAAAATTAAATGCATCATATTTATATATACTATATATGTATAAACATATTAGTGATTTTATTTTAACTGCAGCTGCTTTTTATTTTTATTTAAATTAAAATTTATTTCAAACTAAAAAAAACTTTTAAAATGAACAAATATTGGTTACAACAAACAAAACAAGCTTCTTAAGTTCGAAAAGGTTTTTGTTAGAAGTTGATGACTTATCTGGTCCAAAGCCCCCTTATCAATAACACCGTCATGCTTTGACAGCATAACAAAAGAAAGTAATACACATTAAATTCCTTAACAATAAAACTTAAGCAGCACACAAATACTCACAATAAATCATAAATTACAACACTTTACAACACTTTAAAAAAATAACCTAATTTACCTCATATCTTTTAATTCCATAATATTTTATCATTTGTTTGAATTTTCCTATTGATTGACAAGTTTTTACATCCGTCTCAAAGAAATACAATGAAGTTCAGCATTTGTTCTCACAGCTGGTGAACATGTATGTTCCTCCCAGGCTAAATATGCTCCCTATTAACTGGAAAAGCTTTTAGATGCTGTTGGGTAGTTTCTAATTTTTTTTTTTTAACGTTGTACATAATTTGAAGTATCTTAACTTTTAATAGGTCTTCAAATGTCAATACATTTTTAATTTAATGAACATAGAATTTGTTGGTTCTGTTTTGATGGATTTTGTTATTATTTTTCTGGCTTTTTTTTTTTTTTAAAGAAGAAACACAGACTGTTGAAAATGTTGTTAGTTCATGTAAGGCTGAATACTACATTATAATGTCTATAACATTTTCATTGGTTTAATCAGAAAAATACTATAAAACCCAGAATGTCTAAATGATTTTAAGTCCATATTAGTTCATTCATATCAAAAGCAAATTAATGAAGTAGTCTGGGTGACTGAGCAGGACTTCTGGGCCTCTGGACCTGAGCGGAAATAGTCACAAAAAAGAAAAAAGTGATTTACGACTAAGTAGGTTAACCAGATTAGGAAAGTGAATGGTAATTTAATTATCTGCTATTATGCATGATTTGGTGCATGGCTGCTACAGTATTTATCTGCAGTCTTTTTAACGTAAGTATATAATTTAGCAGTTTACAACCTTATCTTGTAGTTTAATATGGACATTTATTTCATGCTGGTTAAAAGGTTTATGAAAAGAAATTACTCCTCTCATGCTGCAACTGCGAAGGTTGTCATGAGCGAGGCATCAGTCTTCAGCTGCTCAGTTGTCAGCAACAAAGGTGCATTAAACCTGCAGATTAATTCAGTCAATATGTAGACGGAATGAAAAAAAAAAAAAGTATAACATCGCTAAATGAGTTCAACTTTACTGCAGAAACAAGCTAGACACAAAAAACACAGAAAACCAGCAGATCTTTGAACCCTGGGTGGATGAAGTTTTACATATAAATGTCCTAAATCTGTTCACCTTCCCCAAAATTAGCTGTGGTCTGAACATATCTGTAAACAGATAAAATACAATTTAAAAAAACCTGTAAACAGCCACTAGAGGGAGCTATAGCAATACAAACAGGACCTTCTCTCATACAGTTTAAGTTTTTTGCCTTTTAACTGATACCAGCACCTAAAGCTGTGCTTAAGGTGAAACATTAGAGACTTAGCATGGATAAAAGGCTTCAGTCGGTAACATTAAGCTGGTAAACCAAATGTTTATGCCCCGGACAAGCTGACAGGCCGTTGTGTAGAGAGAAGTGGCTGTTTGGAGAGTTTGCACCTCACTTACATAAACTGCAAATGTTGAACTAAAAACAAACTAGTTTCAAATGTTCCCTTAAAAAATATAAACTTAACATTTTAAGGTCAGGCTAAATGATAAATCCCATAATCTAGAGAATGCATCTTGCCCTTTATGTGATGTGGAGGAATGTTTGGGGGAAACATGAAGCCTTTGTGGCCAAAACGCTGGTGTGTTGCTGCATCATGTGATATCCATCTCTGCTTACTGAATGTCCACTATGTGTTGTGTTCACTGACTTTTTGTCAGGCTCGTAAAACAAAGAACTATTGTGTTTTTTGTGGATTATAGAGCGAATCCAGACAAATTCAAAGAGATGTGCACAACCTCAAATACTTACATCTGAAAATACCTTCAAGAGTTTTTTTTTTTAAAATGCTGCATCTTCATCTAATCAAACCACTAATAGAAAAGGTCCAAACACACACACACACACCAGGAGGCAAAAAACCAAACAAAAACTACAAGAACTTTGCTTTTCTGGGTCATAAATTTGGAGCGGTGGACCACACTCCCATCCACACCTGAGTCACCGTACACCTCAGTGGGCGGAGCCTCCACTTTAACAGATGAGGAAGAGGAGTTACAGTGGGGGAGAGAAACAGGCCAGGACTATTGTGGTCTCAGAAGACTGCTGGGTGTGGGGAGGGTAAAAACCCTGGAGACAACGACAGATCTTATAAGTTAATAGCAAAAGAGTGCAGAGAAACACAAAGCAAGTGAAGCAAACGGGAGAGTTCAGTATGATGAAGAAGTTAGGAGGATTAGAAAAGATAAACAGAAAAAGTCTCAGAGTTTTAGAAAAGGTGCTGTTTGCATCATGTGAAAACCACCAGACTGCTTCATCCAGTTTGACTTCCAAAACAAACCACCAAAATAAAAGAACATAGTATAATACACTGTGAGGAGCCTGACAGATTTATTTCTTCATGTATTTATATCTCAAAAGAACTTAATGGAAAAACATTTAAACAGTCTTTATAAGAAAAACACACTCACATAGCTGCAGTTTCCTGCTTTGCAGGTCTTTAAGTCATCAGATTACCTAACAGATTTTTTCTGAGGGATAAAAGACGTGCAGGAACACCCTCCACGCACAATTAAAAGTCTGTGCTGAACGACTGGCTAAGCCTGTATGCTGGGTGTGTGTGCATGCACTGTGCGCTCACACTGTGCAGATGCAGTGGCAGAGAGCATACAGTGTAGTGCTATAAAACAAACACTGATGTTTGGTTGGAGAATCAAACATTTGATAACGTCATAGTTCTAATACTGAAGGGAAAATGGGACGAGGAGCTGGAAGGGGAACCGCACACACCACTCTGCTGAACAATGTGCAAACAGCTTGCATGTTTGGTGAGATTCTTCCATCTCCCGTGTAGACACTTGCTGTAAGACTCAGCTTTGTTTCTGCATCATTCTAAAAACATCTCGCAGAGTCTATATTTAGTTTATGAGAACATACTGATGGTAAGACAAGTAAAAAAGTAATATAATAGGAATAAATTTAATAACAAGGTCTATTTATTAAAGAAAACAAGGATTTCCAATCAATTAGCTGAATTGAACAAATATAATAGGTGTTTAAAATATATATGTCTGGAGTTTTTGTCAGTAAACATGTGGATCTTTCTTTCTATATAGTGTCTAAAACATCTCAGTTGTAACCGCAGCGTTAAATGTCCCATTGCTGTTCTAAATGCCACTGATCAAGCCTTGCTGGGCCTATAAGACTGGAGACCACTGCAGAGTATTTAATGCCTTGCACAAAGACTCCTCAGCAGAAAGACTTTGTCATTCATCATCACACAGTTCTGATAATGTAAAATAACAGACTGACATGCAGAGATAAATAAACAAAACAAACCATGAGTTGTTGTTTGCCGCTGATTATCTGTGAAGACAAGAGGTCGACCTTCCCGACTCTGCATATTTGTGGACAATCCAAACAGAGCATTATAGGTTTTCTGCTAAAAGGCTGTTTTAAAATGCTAGATTTGACTGGCTCTGAGGAATTTGCTGGAATTTTCTTTTGGTGACGAGGAAGTGGAAACACAGCCAACGTGAGGGTTTTGTCATCTGGTTGTTAATCACATGCAGTGTCAAACAAAATGAAAAAAGCAATGGAAACTATGATTTGCAAATCAAATAGCAAACAAAATATGAAATGTTAACACGTTTCTTTTAGCAACATCATCAGCTTTTGGAACCTGGTGCCTGTTTTACACTTCCAGACTCCTGCTTTGTACATTCGCAGATACTTCCTCGCCTGCACCTTGTAAGTACCAGGCTGGACCCACTTTTCCATTCAGAACTGCTTTAATTTTCATTGCACAGATTCAACAAGATGCTGGAAACATTCCTCAGAGCTATTGCTCCATATTGACATGGTAGCATCACACAGTAGCTGCAGATTTGTGAGATGCACATCCATGATGAGAGTCTCCCGTTCTGTTAAAAGGCTGCTTTGAAGCACATCCCAGAGCTGCTCTGGATGGGGATCTGGTGACTGTGGAGGCTGTCGCAGCACAGTGAACTCATCGTCATGTTGAAGACAGCATCTGGAGATGATGTGAGCTTTGTGACATGGTGCATCATCCTGCTGGAAGTGTCCATCAGAAGATGCTACACTGTGCTCATAAAGGGATGGACATGGTCAGCAGCAACACTCAGAGAGACTGTGGTGGTCGAACCATGCCATGTTGGTACGAAGGGCCCCAAAGTATCCCAAAGCAATACCTCCCTCACCATCACATGACCAGTAGCCTGATCCTTTGAAACAAGACAGGATGGATCCATATTTTCATGTTGTTTCCACCTGTTTCTGACCGTACTTTCTCTATGTGGAGCTGAAATGGAGACTCATCAGACCAGCAACGTTTTTCCATCTTCTCTTGTCCAGTTTTGGTGAGTCTGTGTGAAATGTAGCCTCAGTTTCCTGCTGACAGCAGTGGCACCTCGTGTGAACTTCTGCTGGCGTAGACCATCTGCTTCAAGTTCCGATGCATTTCATCCAATTTAACCTTTACTTGACCAGGCAGTTTAGAAAAAAATCCTTATTTACAGTTGTCACTTGGCAAAAAGCAAGACCATTTGCAATAATATGACCTGACTTTACACACACACATAACTTTGTTTACAACTTTACCTTGAAGAATAATCTATACCACAGGTGTCAAACTCCAGTCCTCGAGGGCCAGTATCCTGCTGGTTTTTTATGTCTCTATGCTCAAACACACCTGAACGAAATTCATAAATAGGTTGACGAGAAGCTTTTAGATTAATTTGATTTGAATCAGGTGTGTTGGTGGAGGGAAACAACAAAAACCTGCCGAATACCGGCCCTTGAGGACTGAAGTTTGACACCCCTGATCTATACGTTACGGCTCATTTTTGCATTTTTGTGCACAGTATTTATGTATTCTTTGCAGTGTGTTCTAGTCAGGCTTTTGTTTGTGTGTGTGCATGTGTGTGTGCGTGTGTGCGTGTGTAGGTGTGTGTGTGTGTGTGTGTGTGTAATAAGAACTGAATTGCTGCAGATGTTAGGTTTATGAAATATCTTTCTAAAATATCTTGTTCTTATGAAATATCATGTGCAAGCTTCTCCAGTATCATCACAGACCATTTAGCTTTAATGGAGCCTGAACAAGTGTGAATGTGAAAGACCACAAGGACACACACACCTAACACCTGCTAAATAGTATGCTATTTGTTTTAACCTAATCGGCTTGATTGTTCGTCTCATCTTTAGCTTGGAAAATGCCTCATTCTGATATTTCCTAAAACTCCAGTTTGACTCATTAGAATGTGACTCAGGGCAGCTTAAAAGCTTTTCTGGACCGAGCTGTGCAGAGTTTTACAGTTTACAGGAAAGCAAACCCCTCAATCTCACTTCTCGAAAATAAGCTTCAGCTTTTCTGCAAAGTTCTTTTCGTGTAATGTTTCCCTGATTGAATGTGGAGTTTAAATGAATTCAGTTGCATTTTGTTTATATATCTAACAATGCCGGCTTATTTGAGAAATGTGTTTGTGCAGGACATTTGACTTTATAACCTGCCACACTGCAGCAGCATGGAGGTCATTATGGAATAACAGGGCTTTCACTAATCCATAACTAATGGACTTTCTGTCAGTCAACAGTCACTAATGTGTGCACAACATGGATATACCTGTGATCCTGATGAATGTCAGAGCAGCTCTGAAGCCCTTATGTGCCACTGTGCCATCTGACATGAACTGAAGCACCATGATGCTGCTGTAGGACAGCACGGGAGGAGGGATGCTGCCACCGCACAGTAATGCTACACAAGAACAATAAATCAATGCAGGCAGGGAGAAGTTACACAAACAAAGCAATCAGGTTTAATCCTGTCCAGATAAGACATCTTACCAATCTCCTCCGTTCCTTCAACGTCTCCAAGGACAGAGAGGGAATCATACAAACATCTCTCAGACTCCTCCAGGTCAAACTCAGCAAAGTCAAGCTGGAATTAAATCAGATTGTTCACACTTCAACATGGGGGTAACTTGACATTATAATCAGAGTCTGGTAACTAAGTTGTGCACATCACCTTAACAACATGGCCCTGTGGAGCACAGATAACCCACCGGAGAACACAGTCATTATTGTAGGATTGTGGGTAATTTGGGCTGTGGAGTGTAACCTGATCCTCAACTAAAACAACTGTCCCACATCCTGTTCGCACGCAAACAGAGGGAAAGAAAAACACAGGCACACTAAGCATTACTACACTATAACGCAGCACACTCATCCATACACACAACAAAAGACACATTATTAGCAGATGGGTTCATTCTCTCCACAGCCACTCCGCCAAAGTATCTCGAGCCACTTATTATCGTGTCATGAGGCATCTGTTGGGACAATAGGTTGCTAAGAGATCCACGCCGTAGTGAAAGACTTGCACATACAGTGTGTAAATAGTTCAGACTGCAGAATGCATAAAACTGTAATGATCATTGTGTATGCTGGTATGTTTTCTGAGTGTGTTTGTGGTGCATGTTGCGTTTGCCACCAGGATGAGTGTGTCCCTTGACAGCACGGTGCCTGACAACAAAGCCACTTCCTGCTTTGTTAATGTCAGAGGAGAAGAGAAGAGTTGCAGACTGGGAATTCTGGAAAAACACAGGACCCGGTGGGACATGTCCACAGAATATTCCTGTAAAAACAGGACATGATAGTTGATAAAGTTATGTAGTAAATCTGTTAGCCTATTAGAACCTCTCTTTAGTGCAGGCAAATAATTCTTTAGCTTAAAAGGTAATTAATTTGTAGATATTTCAAATAGGTTCTCTGGGTTTAATGGCTATTTAAAGGAACAGGTTGCCTTGTTTTTGCAATCTAATGTATGACACTGAAAATCATGTCTATGAATTAAATGTGGAACTTGAGTCAGAAATATAAAATAGAAATGGCTTTAGTTTTGTGCAATACTTGGAAGATTCTTTCTTTCCCTTTTCATCTCTACCACAACAAGCAAATATTAAAAGAGAGTTCAGACAAACTGTCAAAGCCTATGAAGATATTCAACAGAAACAAAAGGATTTAAAAAAATATATGTCCTTCAATATTTATTGATAAATGGTAAGAAAAATATCATTTTTGGTTGGTAAAATGGGCTTACAAAACAAATTTTAATTCAAGGCACCAATAGAGGAAACATAAGCATTACCCAGTCAATAATTTCAAAGATAAAAACTGTTCAATATAGAGCTAATTTATAACCTATGCAACAGCAAATTAAAATCAGGACTGCTGTGTTTAAAAAAAATAAATCAGAAACAAACAGGAAAACTCTAACTGCCAAGTTGTGCAGCATAATTACACAATTAGACTGTTATGAGGCAGCCGGAAAAGCACAAACACCTCACACAGTCAACTATACTGTCCAAATTAGCTAAAAAGTAAAAATATCTTGAATAAGATCCAAGGAGTCCATATGTTTTAACTTTCTTGTGAATGCACATCATCAAACATCACTGCTTATGCCTTCATCGCAGGGACATTTGAGCCCTAAAACAGCCTCACTAGAAGGTAAAATACTTCAGATAACCATTGACATTCCTGATGCTTCAATCAGCTGTCACACTTTACTGGACCTAAAGTTCCAGTGTGTTATATACAGCAATGTGTTGGCAGAAATGCCATATAATATTTGCACTAAAGTTATGTATAAATCACGTGTTGAATAATTATTTCTTTGGTTAAGAGATATACATATTTCTACAGTAGTGTGTGAAAGACAAAACAAAGGAAATCTTTCACTGAACCATAATTTTTTTTTTTTAACCTAAAAGTAGAAACGAGAGAAACTTCACTACTAGATGTAGGTAAAGTGTATTACTACTAAGACTAAATTAAAATTTAAGCTCCTTTTAAAAAAGTTACAGGTCATTTAGGTTCTTTTGACTAAATTGCAACTAAACTAAAACCTGGGCTGACAACTTGTGTCGGGGAGTCTCTCTTGTCTTGCTCTTAAAAAAAAACAAACTTTTTTTTTTTTTTAAATTAATGCACAGATTAAATACATCAGAATACATTAAATAGATTGCCTTAAAAAAATGAAAACAAATTTTTGTAAATGCAGATGATCTATTTCCATCCCACTTTTTGTAACTATGCTAAGCAAAGCTAACCATATCCTGCTTTAGCTTGCCTTCTTTTTGTCGCTATACCAAATTCTGGATGAAAAACCTCTGTTTTGACACTTCTTTTGTTCATTAAAGAGAAAAACTACACTTTTTTTGTCTTAAAAAGGCCAAGTTTATGAGTGTTGTAAATACATTCTCATTTCCACCCACCTGTCTATGCTAAGCTAACCACATCTAGCCTTAGATCCCCAGAGTTATGCATTTTCGCACATAAATGATATATAAAAAATAAAAATAAAACTCATTTGTGTGGAAGGCTTTGTGAAATTATAGGTCATGATTCAGACAAACAACTCCAATATGCTGGGAAAATACAGGAGAAGTTGATTTAAGATCATATTAAAACACCCAGCAAGGCAGACAGCTAGCTTAGCTTAACTGAGCTAACCGCATCATGCTTTTGCTTGCAAGTGTTTAAAACGTGTATTGTCTGACCACAAAATCAAATGTGATCTTCCATGACTCACAGGAAAGCAGCGTGACCCATCACCAAACATACGAGATAATATTGCACATCTTAAATGATATAATGCTGCAGATTTTTTTTCACCGAAAAGTAGGAACAATCTGGAAAACTATTATGAAAAGCATAGTTGATGAGGAAAGTTTCATGAAATCACAACTCCTTTCTGTTGTTTGGTTCCAGATAGCATTCAAACAACTAACATGATCAAAAAGCAAAGCATTTTCTTGGGTTAATGTCTTGAAGTATGCCTTTTGGCTAAAAATGGCCTTATCAGAGGCTCTAAGAGGCTGTTGTTTCTTATGAATATTTATGCATCTACAGTCTGAATCCTGCTGTGTGCTTGTTTTATTCATGTTGCCTTTCCCGTAGGTCAATAAGGAGCTACCCATGACAAAAATCCTTAGTACAGTATGAAGTCTGGGTAAGGCTATTGGGCATGGTTAATTAATCTATTAACTGGATCTTTATGGAGCATTTATTAAAAACAGCTTGACAAAGTGCTTGAATTTAAGTAAAACAGTTAATCACACATAAATGCAGACTCCTAAAAGCAAAAAAGTAAAATAGAAATAAAATGAAAATAATTAAAAATAAGTACATAAGAAGAAGTAACTGAATCTGACTTAGAGAGGCCCCAAACTGAGTTAGGGACAAAATAAGGTTACATTAAATAGTTATGATGGAGTGAATAGAAAGGCAGAAAAACGTACCAATACGCCTGTTGGTTGCGGTGTAAAAAGTGAGCCGATCAAATTGACAATAAGTATCATTCTCCACATCAAAATGATCAAATTCCAGCAGGATACTGTAACCTGGAGGAGCACGGATGCTCCACAAACACAACCTGCGCAGAGACCAACCACATCATTTGACTTATTGACACATTTATTTTTTTCTTATTCAAATGAATAAAATACCAGCAAACTGATTTCTGATGCATAAATGTTCATGATTCCAACATTTTACTCTAAATGCCACAAATATTTCAGTTTCTATAGCAGTCTTCTCACGAGAAGTATCACAAATAATATCTCACTGGTTGTTGTCATAGCGATCACCAGAGAGGCTGGGGTTTCTGATCACCCCCTCCATGTCAGAAACAGGCCCATCTCTCACACTGCAGAATCCTGACAAACACACACACACACACACACACACACACACACAAAACATCAAAGCAGCATGTGCACGTTATGAAATATAGATGAAGAAGAGTGGCTGAGATGACATGAAAAAAACAAAACAACTCACTTGATGAAGTATTTCCCTGCTGTGGAACAGCTACACAAAGAAATGTAAAATACATGATTAAAAGATAAAGTCAGACATTTTTCATTGTTATAATAATATGCTGGCTATAAACTATAAAACACTAAATAGGATCTTAAGGCAATCACCCTATCTTTGCACAGAATATAATAATTATCTTTGTTTTTAATCATTTAATTATTAAAATTGGGCTGATTAATTTTACAGCTGGGAGGTCACTCAACTCATTGAATCAAGAGGACATCTCAGCAAAACCTTTTAGAGATAACCATGACTGGATTTAACCATTATCCTGATTTAAAAATAAATAAATAAATAAATAAAATTTAAAAAAAAAAAAAAAAAAAAAAAAAAAAAATATATATATATATATATATATATATATATATATATATATATATATATGTACATATATATATATATATATATATATATATATGTACATATATATATATATATATGTACATATATATATATATATATATAAATATATATATATATAAATAAATAAATAAATATCTTATATATATATGTAATATATATAAGATTTCATATATATATATGTATATATATATATATATATATATATATATATATATATATATATATATATATATATATATATAAATAATTTCAAGACAAGCTTTGGGTTGCTATTGCTGCCCATGATGGCATTGATCAGTAGATCAGCAAAACTTCCCTTCTTGGCTCGAATGTAAGAAGGCCTGCAGCATTTACCTTTAAGCTAGAAAACGTCCCCTTATCACAAAAAACAGCATTCATATTGTGCCATTTTCATGACTTTTCCTTTGTAACTATAAAAAACCCAAATGTTGAGATTAAAAGTAAATATCAATTTCATCATTTGAACTTTTAATTGGGCCTTTAAACAAAATCAAACTTTTTTGTGAATTAATATTTTAAAAAATCATTGGGGAAAATAGCACCTTCGGGACTGTTTTCCACTCCAGCGCATCAATAAAAATAACTTTGAGGAAGGTATCTAGACATGTTAAGGGGGTCATAGATAAAACTGGTCCTTGAGAACCTCTGTCCTGCAGTTTGGGATGTTTTCATGCTGCAGCACACCTGAGTCACATTTGAAGGTAATGATGTTTGGGCAGAACTTGGTAAAAAGCTGTTAAGAAGATCCCTTTAATTTAAGTCAGTTGTGTAGAAACAGAGAAATTTTGAGAATGGAAGTGCAGTAGAAATAAAAGACAGTAAATCAATCAAATTTGATAGATTAGGCATGGAAGGGTAAGATGGTAAGGTTCCTGATGACGGAGTAATAATGAAAACTACTCCGGTCTGTGAATGCAATAATGTGTGACCCTGGTATGCCAGCTGAGCTGAACCAGTAAAAATTCAGAAAAGTATCTCTTTTCTACCAGCTGCATGTCACCAGATCATGCAGTTTGACCCTGTCTTCAGCTGAACTCCATCCAATCACAACACAGACACTTAATACTGCTATCACCTGGTTACAAACCCTTAGATACACAAAGATTATCTCAAGATGTGACATTTCTATCTTTATGTATGACAATCACCCGGGTTTACTGACATGCTAACCTCATGATGACCTACCCTCTCTGAGTTTGCTTTTGATCCAAGGCAGCAGCAGCTTGACGTCAGTGAAAATCCCTGGAGATCCTCTTCTGGAAGGGGGGCGGCTGCTGTTGTTTCCCCAGCTCCGACCACAGCCTTTACCCCAGGACGTTATGCCCAGCACCACCCAGTGACTGCTTCCCAGTCCTGCCGGACATACCAGAGGACCCCCCGAGTCTCCCTGGGGGGAAGATAAAGTTAGGAGTAAAAGAAACTGAAGAACTTTTTAAAGTTTAGGATGATAGATAAAGTCAGAATTCCCTTTTATAAAAGTTTCACTGCTTTTAGAGAGTGAGCTGCCCAAAAACAGGACAAATATTAGAAACGTAAAGATTTCTCTACCTGGCAGGCGTCTCTTCCACCACTTTCTGGCCCGGCACACAAAACTGTCATGACTGGCGGTAGTTGACCTGTTCTCTGACTTAAAAAGGAAGCTTTAAGAGTCTGGAGAACATGTTTACACCTGGCTGGGTCCACCAAATCCACATGGACCTCCCTCAGTACAGGAGAGAGGCGACCCCCTAGAAAACAGAAGATTAAACAAATAAAAGCTCCAGAGTTCTGCAATGAAATTTGTCCAACATGGGAAAATTGCAGGAATGACATACTTTCCTTTGTCCTCCCCCATCCGCCAACCATGCAGCTCGTTCGAGGAGGAATATTCTCATCAGGCAGCGGAAGACACATGGGATGGACATGAGATCCTGTTTTTAAAAAAAGACAGTCTTGTCATTGATAAAAATGGATCCATATTCACCATCATTTCAACAAAGTCCATTAAAATCATCTGAATGGAAACCTACCCATTTGGATGTGTGCGTCCAGCTCTACCAGTGCTATGTCATAGTTCATTGGTAAGGCGGGGTTGTACTTCTCATGGACTGAGACCGACTTGATGTGAAAGACTTGCTCCTCTTTGTTGTTTACTCTCAGGTCAAACTTCCCCACCAGTACCCTGACACCGCTGACAAACTCTCTGTATGGGGAAAACAAAACACACCCTCGTATTGCTCTGTCACTGTGGGAATGTTCCAGTGAAAGACACGAGGGGTTAAGTTTTCTCTACTTTGACAGAGATGTGAAGCAGTGTGCTGCTGTCATTATCCAGCGCTCAGTCAGGATGGCTCCTCCACAGAAATGAGAACCTCTGTTCTGTAATGAAACCTGAAAAAAAGGAGCACATAATCGTCACCACGTCGCTCAAAATCTGTGAAATCAGTGTGTTCAGCTATGAAGTGACGCTGATTGTGACCCAATCTCACCTGCTGTTGTACAAATGGAGCAGACAAGCCTTGATGAAGGCGTGGAGGTGGTGGGCGCAGACCATTTTTTGTTCAGTTTACATTTTGGCCAAATGAATGCAACCCATAGACATTCCTGAAGCAGTTCAGCACATCAATGTGGGCTGTGGCAAGTAGGTTAGCTGTGTTTCCCAGCACATTGTGGAGAACATGGAGGTGACAGGAGGGAGCTGTAGGAGGACAGCAACCCAGCAGGAGGACCACTATCTTCCACTTTTTGCAAAGAGGAACAGGAGAGCTTCCAGACCCGACAAAATGACCCCCTGCAGGCCCACCAATGTACATGTTTCTGCTCAAGCCGTCAGAAACAGACTTTACGAGGGTGGCATGAGGGCCTGATGTCCACAAGTGAGACCTGTGATCACAACCCAAAGCCCTCCAGCAATCCCAGAGCTCTCTGGCAAATGCCCGACTGGCCATTGGTGGCTTGTGGTCGTCATGGATGACGGCAGGTTCGCATTGCGAAGAATCTGGAGAACACTCTGCTGCCGACAGCATCCTCCAACAAGACTGGTTTGGTCGAGAGTCAGTGATGGTCTGGGAAGGCATACCCTGGGAGGGTTGCACAGACCTCCATGTGCTAGTCAGAGGTACCCTGACTGCTACGAGGTACTGGGATGAGATCCTCAGACCCAGTCAGACCATAATCTGACTGTGCTCGGCCTCATGCTGCTGGAGTGTGTCAGCAGTTCCTGCATGATAAAGGCAACGAAACTGACCTGCCATCCCATCCAGCAGCTCTGGAACTTCATGTTCACAGATAGCTGATCAGCTGCTCCTGGTTGTCCTTGGTTTGAATCAGAGGACTTTTCTAACCTACCTTTGTCTATTTGCCAGGTTCCCTCATTCTCCATTCATAAAACCAGTCTTAAAACTCACTGTTACTTCTCAGCCTTCAACCCAACCTAAGACTTGATCTTATTTGGTTTTCAGTTTATTTTTGTTTAATTTTACGTCTGGATTTGACTTCATCTATTTGACTACTTTTATAATATTTTGTTTAAATTGTTTTATGACGTTGTTTATGCATGTTTGTGCTTTTATTTTACCTGCTTTAGACGTTCAGCACTTTGTTCAGCTGTGGCCAGTGTGAAATTAAAATATAATAACTGTATCCTGAAATCCAGATTGTTTCTGACCCTACATAATTTTATTAAACTGATCACGATAACGTACCTCTCAGTCTCACTGAGCAACTGCTTCTTTTATGGCTCCTAATTGTTTGAAAGTAGTAAAGCTTAAATGGGCAGTGAGCCGTTCTCTTTGCTCACGTCGGGAGCTGTTGTGGTCATGTTACTGTTGATTGTGCAGAAATGATGCAGTTTTCTTTCACTGAGACAACTAAGATGCAGTTTCAAGTCCTTTTTTTTTTTTTTTTACCATGCCTTTGGTTTTATACTTGAACTTTATGGGCACCTTTATTTGAAGAGAGGTGGGGACTTTGTGCACATCTGTATTTGGGGCAACTGCAGCTCAGTTTGATGGTGAACTGCCCCATTTATTATTTATTTGTTTATTTAATTTTTATTTACTTCATTTTTACCATTTTTAGCTAAATTAAAAGCCGGTTAGACTGAAAAACAACAACAACAAAAAAAAAACTGAAATAATGAAAAGGAGCCAAAACAAGAAACAACTTATTTGCCTCTTTATCGCATCCACCTTGTTGTGGTTGAACACTGGTTACAGAGTTGGATCCCTCCTCCTCCTACATGCCGAGTTGTCCTTGGTTACCACTGTCCGTGTGTAAAAGGGTTAATGAGGAAGATTATAAAGCACTTTTATGGATCCGCTGGAGTTAACAAAAGATCCCATCATTGTGCAGACTGGTCCAAAGGGATCATCCTGTTAGTGAACCTGGTTTCAATGTCTTCTCACTTCCAATGGCTTTGATTGAAGAAATTCCAAGCAAGTTTATGTGGTTTAACACTTCAAGACGTAAAGCCAACAATTTCTTTTGACTGCAAGAAACCTTATCAAGTACAATCATTTAGCTGGAGTCTGATCATTTTACGTTTATTTCTCATCAGAACCTTCTGCGGTGAAAATCTTTTTTTTTTTTTGTAGTGAAGTAACTTGAAAGTTTTATGCAGAAAGACAGGTTCCCCATGCAACAATAAGGAGTGTCTGAATTGATAAAACAGCTAAAATGAAGCTTCATCTGCACTATCATAGTGACTATGACCTCTTTTGATACACAGGAAATAACAGTCATTGGTGGTGAACATATGAAGTTTTAAGCTTTTATGACTTGCTGTCTCTGAACTGTCTTACAGAGAAGCAAGAAGATTATTTGAAACCGTTTTAGCAGAAAAACTAAAAGAAAAAAGAATAAATTACTGACCAGCCAGGGGTGTGATCCATATGTAGCCTCAGTCCCTCCTACGACTCTCAGAGAGGGGACAGTCAGGCGCCGCATCGGAGGGGCACCACACTTTGCTCCTACAAGTCACAATGAAAGCTTTTCACAGCTCTAACAGAAAACATTTTCATCAAAGCTCCCATAAATTACCAGACCTGCAATGTTGCGTGCTTCTCCCACTTTGTGCGGATCTCACAACTCACCTATCTGAGCCGCATTTAACCCAAAACAGAGGGCGAGCAGAGCAGCGGGGGTCCACATCTCCAACACAGACGTCCCAACTGGGCCTTACTGCATTGACTACATGGTTTATAAAGACCAGTGTGTTTACGTCATTAACAAGCCAGTAAATGCTGCAGTGGTGGTGTGTTCAAATGTCACAAAGACTTGTAGAGATGTGGTGAAAGTGTTTGTCATCAAGGTCAGCTGCATTGTGGAGCATTACCCCTACCAAAACGACACAAGCAGGTCAGCTGCTGGAAACAGGTCTTACTGTTGCTTATGTGTTCATGTACATTTAAAATCAGCTAAATTTTACGTCACAGTTTATTTACATCATTAATGAATTTGTTATTAACATAAACACCACTTAGATAAATTGCTTAATACAATCTTTATGATTGTATTACAGTCTATTTATATTACAGTCTATTTACATATTGTTTTTGAGTGAAGATGAGTTATAACAATACTAAGTTATTTATTATTGTCCCTTACCATTGTTGGTAATAGTGAACTTAACATTGTTGGTATTAAGTCTTCTTAACTAATGTTGGTATTAAGTCATGTCGTTACTATTGTTTGGTATTACTCATGGCCATTGTTGGTATTGTGTCGTGCATCCTTTGTATTGTAAGGTTTTGATTTGTGTTATCTAGGGGTGGGATTTAATAAGTTTTTCTTCTTCCCACTCCTTTTCGAGCTTATATATATATATTTTTTGGTTATGTATATGTACATCTTGGTATTGGTTTTGTTCATCTGCTCGAAATAAAGTTACTACTACTACATCATGTACAGATTAGCCCTTATCTTTATTCTTTCAACTAGCAGTTGAAAAGCAGCTCTAATCCACAGTTATTGTCTTGTTCAAGCCTGAAAATACCAAACAGTCTGACCTTTGAGGTTGGGCTTTACAAGACAGTGTGCAGTAAACTGAAAGCCCCACCAGATTCACTTATAGTGGTAAAAATGCTCTTCATTGTAGCTGTGTGTGGAAAACAACTCAAGCAACACAGACTGATCTGACCACATACCAGAGTTGAGTCATTTTGCTTACCGGAGTTCAGCCTTTTCCCTCCTTTCTCAACACAAACCTTCCTTGTCTCAGTCAGTGTGTTGTCCCACCAGTTTAAAACTAAAGATCTGAGAAGTGCAGCTGAGTATTTACCACCATGGTCATACTGGAAATGAGATAAGTACCTGCAACACTGTGTCAGCTTTACGGGGTCACAAAGTAACAAACCCTTGCTGCATGAGCTGCACGAGATTCACTTTCTTTATCTTCTAAAAACACTTTATATTTTCTAAGAATATATCTGGGTTGAGAAATAAATCAGCTTGTTTGGAACTGACGTGTCCCTAAACCAAAGCGATTAAAAAGAGGAGAATTTAAGCATTGTGGACAGTGAGATTTCCATTTGATAATATGTTAAACAGCCAGAAAGTTATATTTCAGCACGAAATAGGTCCTCTTTCTGTTCCTGTTACTTCTTTTTTTATGTATATAATTCTTTTAGAAATCTTTAGAACAGAAAATATAGTTTCACTTGCCTCTTTATTTTCCCAGTGAATTTTTAAATCAGGTGTGTCTTACTCCGGTCCTTGAGGACCACAATCCTGGAGGTTTTTCATGTATCTCTGTTCCAACACACCTGACTCAAACTAATCCCTCCTTGTGAAGAACTTCTGGCTGTTGGATCGATGTAGTGAAAGCCAGGTGGGCTGGAACAGGGATACATAGAAAACCTGCAGGACTTTGGTGCTCGAGGACCGACTTTGAGGCCCCCTGATTTAAATGACAGTATTTTATAGTGACCAAAACAAAAGCAGTTGCATCTGTTGCTGAGGCAACAAATTTTAACGTCTCTCTCTGGTGGGTATAAATAAGCTACTCAACACATTTCTGTAATTCTTCTGAAATTCTTTTAATGTCACTGCGAGGAAATTAAGTTCGAGCTTTATTAGCATACAGTGGGTTTTGTTAAACTATAATTTAGAAAAATGAGCCACAAGTGTAACAACTGAACAGTTCTGCTTTCAAAATAGCAGGAAATTCTGTACAACTTAACCTGATCAATAATTCTAACACATAATCTTCCCCTGGTATAAGACAAAGATAATAACCTGATCAATAATTCTAACACATAATCTTCCCCTGGTATAAGACAAAGATAATAACCTGATCAATAATTCTAACACATAATCTTCCCCTGGTATAAGACAAAGATAATAACCTGATCAATAATTCTAACACATAATCTTCCCCTGGTATAAGACAAAGATAATAACCTGATCAATAATTCTAACGCATAATCTTCCCCTGGTATAAGACAAAGATAATAACCTGATCAATAATTCTAACGCATAATCTTCCCCTGGTATAAGACAAAGATGGTAACCTGATCAATGATTTTAGGTCGACACTCTTCTGCATTTCTCACCTCTGTCTGTTCTTCTGCTTTCTCTTGAAGCGGCTCAGGTGGGCGAGTGTGTCGTCCAATGACCAGAAGGTTGGTGGTTTGAATCCCACTCTCCCTGGGCAGAACATGTAAAGCTACATGCTCCTCATGTAGCTTTACATGTGTAAATGTTCCATCACCAAGTAGAAATTTACTGGAAAATGACAACAGCTGTCTGCAGTATAAATCTAATGCATTTTTATTCTTCTCTCCCCACTGGCATCAGATCAACCTTCGCTTTGATCTTAACCTGCTAAAAACATAACATACCCTGTAATAGAAGCTGTTAGATGGAGGTGTTGCTAAGATTCTTTCATCTGAATCAGCCGAAGGTGACTGACTAACTTCACTGCCTGCGTGAGCTCATCTGGTCACACTTTGAGTCATCATCTGGACCTGCTGCTGCTGTCTCCGACACTGAGAACGTGTATGTTTACCAATACGGACATATTGCAGGACTACAGTGGGACAGAAAGGTTAGGTGTATATGTCTGTTATGCAATGAACCATTTGTTGGGCTACAACAACTAACATGTTTTGTATTGTGCCTCCTGTCTGACTGTAAACTTCTTCTGTCTTATAACATGCAGGCTGGACAGCTTTGATTCATGTCTGCACTTTTCTAAATTAAAAGTAACCAAAAGACAGACCCTTTTCAAGGTCAGATATTTACATAAGGTGGTAAATATGACTGAAAAAGCACCAGTAGTAGAGGTTTTAATCAGTCTTTTTTTTTATATCATCACCTATTACGGCCTTAAAGTTAAAGAAAATCCTCTGTCTTACTTGATTCAATTACAAATTATTTCCTATCAACATGAGATTTTGGCATCTGATGCATTTATGTCTTCAGAAAACACTGACAGTTGAGGCTCTACAATCTGGAAATGACAAGGAATCCACTGTTACCAATTATGTTATGATTAATTGCTGGAAAAAGGTCTAAAATATCAACACAAAGCGTGAACTCAAACGATTTGCAGTAATAATCATAATGAATTTCTGACAGTAATTAATCTGTGTCCCTAAATAAATCCATGTTGCCTTCACTCAAACACATTCTGCTGATACGAGATCAAACTCTTAGTTCAGATGCTGCTGCTGTACCTCACTTATATCCTTACTCTGTTTTCTCTCTCTTCTCTGGTGTCCAGGCTTCATTTTCTTCAGGAAATTCACGACTTTCTTCTTCTCTGGCTGGACTGTAACTGAAACAGAGCAGTGTGGGTGTGGACTAAAACCATTTAGCAGAGTGGCAGAAGGGATAGACATCCATCATTGTTAAAGCAGGTCAGTCTTGCCAGCTCTCCTAAACAATGAATGTCTATCAACATGACATAAGACTCATCTGAAAGTGAATCTCAAAGCTTTCATTAACTGCTTATGGACTGAGTCACCATTTTGCAAAGTGTTTCATCATAAAATACATAAAAACTTCACATTAATGTTCAGTTTTATATAAGGGCACATCCTGATCTGAGTGAGAACGGGCATCTTCTCTGCATCAGAGGTTCCACTCTGAGCCCGATGAGCCCCCTGCTTCCTGTTTTTGCAGGCCAGTGAACCAGAACTCTCACGGTGTGCACGGCGGATGGGACTCAGTTCTTGGACTGGATGCTGGGCCACAGTCCCAGGGAGAGTTGCCAAGCTTTGTGATGGAGTTTAAACAAATATTACATGGTTTCCATACGCTATGGTCTGTTATATATAAAAACCTTGTACACAGATGGAGTCAAAAGACATTTTTTCTTCATCTTTGGTTTTAACACGGGCATCTCAAACTCTGGTCCTCCAAGTTTTAGAGGTTTTCCTGCTTCACCACACCGGACTCAGATAAATGGGTCTTTTGCAGTTGAATCAGGCATGTCAGAGCAGAGAAGCACCTAAAACCTGCAGGACAGGGTTCCACCTGGTTTAATGTGTTTCCAAATGATTACTTTGATTTTCAACCAAGGTTTACCATCTGCACAGTGCAATAAAATAAATAACTTGTTAACTCCGGTCCTCGAGGGCCAGAGTCCAGCAAGTGTTCAGAGTTTCCCTGCAGCAGCATACCTGACGCACATCAGATGTAATAAGCAGACATGTGCAGAGCTTGACATCAGTCTGCTAACTAGTCATTGATTTGAGTCAGGTATGTTGCAGCAGGGAAACTCTGAACACTTGCTGGACTGCCTCCCTTGACTATACCAGAGTTGGCCACTCCTGATTTATGACCCTCTTCAACTGAGAAGAAATGTTACTGAATTTTGAATGATGGGAAGTACATCCAATTTGGTCAAAGAATTAAGTGTTTAAAAGAATGCAAGGATTTAAAGATTGATGTTAAAATGGATCGTCACACCAGAGCTCCAAGTTAGAGTCCCAGCTGACCCATTATTATGCAACAATTATTCCCCCAGCTTTGCTTTCTGCGATGCACATAAAGCAATGCATGTTAATGCAGCACAGACATCGCTGAGGTTAAAATATGGGAGAAATGCATTGTTATGCTCAAGTTGTGATCAATTTCTCTTCCAAAATTCAATTAAAATCTAAATTTCTGACATATGCTGGGTTGCATTGGCTTTCCATCGGTTTCCATCAGCGCGCCGCAGGGCAGCTGTGGACACACATGGATCACAGTGTGTGAACAAATAATGGATTCAGTGTAAAGCACTATGAACATTTAATATACTAGTGCATTATCTTTAACTGCAGTGTTACTGCAAAGAATAAAAAACATTAATTAAATGTAAACTTTCACAACTTTACAGTTATAGAAACTAATGCATTTCTGTCCCGTGGCCAAGGATTTGATGAAGAGGTTAAACCACATAATTCAGTTCTTATGTTCTCTATTTACTTAAATCCAACATACAGCATCCTGTTGGTATGAAGATCTTTGGAGTTTCATTTAAAAGCAAATTTTGATATTAAAACATGTAAGATTCAGTGTTTAATTGTGGGAAATTCAAGACGTCTTAAGTGCGATTTGGCATCCACCTTCCTTCCAGTGGGTGAGGAGTGTGGGGAAAATATAAATATTTTGCTGTAAAAATGAGTTTAGAAAACACATGGAGGTGATGAAATTACTGCATTTAAAGCAAAATCTACTGAGTGTTGCATTTGACAAGAATTTGATGAGGCACTGATAATCTCCGTCTGGGTATTACTGGAGAATCGCTGAGACCATCTCTAGAAACATGAAAACTGAGCCGTCCAAAACAGGGGCAGGGCGTCAAGTTTAATCCTGAATGGCAGCATTAAATCTTAATGGAGCTGTTCAATATACCACTTTAATCTGGCTTCCAGATACAGTGCTGGAAGCAGAGGACTGATCCGTTATGCACCACAGGAAACAGGTCAGCTGGACAGATTGAGACTAATGGTTCATTTGTTTCACCATCAATCATGCTGTCACTATGTCTCAGACGGCAGCAAACCGTTTTACTCAGCTTCAGCCAAAATGAAAGCTCTGGACCAGAAGGAGGATTGAAATGGTTTATTTCCTGCTTTTAGTTTATACAGACAAAAAAAAAAAAAAAAGGCACCTATGAATTTTTTTTTTTTTAAAGTTTCACATTGAAAATGGTAAAAATGTCTTTGCAACTTTTTAAAGTAGAACAATGATGCACATTATGCTTCTCAAAGTAGGAGTTATGACACAAGAGTGACCTCAGGAGCAACATTTTAATCACCAGCGTCTGGTGCAGCTTAAGCACAAGGACTCACGCTCATTAAAAAACAAAACAAAACAAAAAGGTTAGAGCAATAACAAATGAAAATTTTCTCACTCTTGATGCAAATCATGAACACACGCACCCTCAACCTGCAAAACGCACCAGAACAAGCCAAACATTTCTACTTCGTCCCAGCAGACAATTAAGCTCCCGACAGCAAATCCAATTTTCTAAACCACAAGAAATGAAGCAAAGAAACACAGGACTATAAAAAAAAAAATAAGGTGCAACATCCAAAACTTTGAAGTCTGACAATGAAAACATTGAAAATCTTTAAATTTCTCGTCTTTTTTTTTTTTTTTAATTAAAAGCACAATGCGCAACAATCAGCTGAACAGAGGTATTTATGTGCAGGAATCATTTCCACGCTTCTGGGGAAAATATTTGAGTTCCTGTTGATATTTTCCCATGGTTGGAGTTTTGCACCATTAATGTTCAGAAATATGGCAACTATGAAAGCAACTCAGACTGCAGCTATTTTTTATTGGTTGATCTTAAAGTTGGTGTTAAAGCTCCTTTTCAACTGATGACAAAGCATGCTTTGCTTTGAGATCACAAGACGATTATGAGCTTGAAAATTACAGTTTTAAATGTTTATTCCCGTTATGATGGTTGGAGAGAGTCAGTCAAAGCATTGCTGTGTAATTCTCACATTACTAAAGGTGTGGTGTTTGCAGATACAAAACTGTTTCAGAAAGTCAAATTCTGTCTTTTAACAGTGATGGGACAACAAACAGGTTTATATCAAGCCTAGTAAGCATCACAACCCAATTAAGTTAATCACATAAACCTGTGGTAAAGACAAAATCCTTTGAGATTTTTTATTTTCCATGTTTCCCACTTTCTGCAGAAACGTAAAGCAAAAAGAGGAAACTGATACAAACTTAACATGAGTTCGTTTTACCATAACTACCAAACAAAACCCACAGCTTTAACAAATATTCTTTCTCATCTTGCCAATTACACCCTGTTGAGGAGACGTAAACAACTTCGACACCCTGCAGAAACTAGTCCCATTTCCACATGGATGACTGCATCCTGGCCCATCAGCACCAACAGAGCACACTGGCTACGTTTTTTTTTTTTTTTTTTAAATTCAGAATTAAATAATTCGGAATTAACGTATTCTATGAGTTTACATGTAAATAATTCCTAATGAATTATTTACATGAAACACGTCCTTACTTAATTCCTCTTTAGAGCGGCGGGTTGGGAAGGGTTCTGATTGGACAGAGGGTGCACGTGACGTATGACGTATACCGAAAAAACAAAGTTGGCGCCCTGCTTCTCGTCTTTTCAGTCGTAACTTGTAAAAACTACATAAGTACCAGTTTCGCCGCTATTTTTATTATAAATGTGAAGTAGCAGCTCAACACGAGCATACTACTTCACTTTCTGCAGCAACTGAGAAGAAGAAGAAAGCTAGACCACCGAACACGGGAGGTAAAACAACGCGCGTAATTGGAACAGGACAAGGTAACGAGCATGCGCAGAACGACCGGAATTAATTTAGAGCGTAATTAAAGTTTACATGACAGAGGAATTAAATAGTTCGGAATTAAAATGCTAAAAAACCGCCTACTTACATCGGAATTAAGTTTAATTCCGAATAAAAATTAGCATCAGAAATTAAGTGTTTACACGGTCATTTTTCATCAGTTTAAAGTGGAATTAACTTTTATTCGGAATTAAACAGGAACTAAAACTTTACTGTAAACGTAGCAATTTAAGCAAGTCAGCAGTCATCAACTGTTTGGTACACTTGTCCACAGAGACTTCTGCACACTATCGGGTGATGACATCACGCAGATCCCACTGGAACACTCATCGCAGTGGGGTCCACGGAGGAAAAACCACAGGTGGAATCAAACCCAAAAGGAAGGTGTGAGACCCAGGAGCTGCCGAGTTGTCCGTCTGCTCCACAGCAAAAGGTCAAAGTGGAAAATAAGAGGTAAGAAGCGCCATAGTTGGGAACTGTGGCTAATTTGCATGTTGACACAACATACTATGAAGCACAAAGAATAAAATGCCATCAAAGTTATTAAGGTTGAACAGATTATATTCTCGCTTTAGTGCCCTGATTTCCTGCAGCTTTGTCCCTTTAATTCTCTGCCAAGTTTTTTAAGTTTAAAACAGCAAGTTGACTTCTGGTTTTGAGCCAGTAGCTTTATGCAAAACTCAGCTGATAAGGAAATTATCTTTTCAGATTAATCGTTGTCAAATCAATCCTGAAGAGACTTTTATTCATTGACAACTAATCCTCAAACTAAAGGAAGAGAAACAAAACACACACACACACCACACAATTAGCTTTTATTTTTAAATGACCTTTCTAATCATACTTGATGAACAAATCATTGGTATGATTCAGTAAAGTTTAAGTTCCTGACATCAATAGGTGATCAATAACCACAAGAGGAAGTTAGAGTTAATGAAAAAAAGAAAAAAAAAAAAAAAAGACTTTCAGACAGTTCTAATTTTCTCACCACACGGCGTGCTCAACAGCTGCCTTTCACAATCGCTTCACTGATCTGCTCCGTTGTACCGTAAGAAATGAGACAAGAGACACAACAGCCACTCAGCCAGCTAACAACCCATTAAGATTACACACAACAGTTTGAGTCAGAGGAAGGATCTGACTGTGCAGAGATTCATCTTTTACATTCAAAGAAACTTTGATGTACACACAAACCAGGTTAAATGATCAGGTTCAGAGCTTAACTCGTGGTTACTTAAGTTTAAATAATTGTATTTACAGCAACTGATGCTGGATCAGTTAGCTCTTTGTGTAAACTAGCTACGCAAAGTCATTTGCAATTAAATTTTTTATTTTTTTCCCCCCCCCATTTAAATATGGAGCTGTAGACAAAAATAGTTAGAAAACATACATCCGGTTGCCCTTTTCACATTAGAATATTGACAAAAGTTTAGGCACAATTCAGGGTTGATGGACGCTTTAAACGATCTTGTGTAGAGCAGCAGCTTGTGTTAAAAATCCCACCGCTTAGACACCGGTGCACCATCAGGGAAAACATGGAGGGATTTAAAGATACAAAGACACCTAAAGCTGGGGTGGGCAATGTTGATCAGACTTTTTATTTTAATTTTTAAAAAATTATTTTAAACTCTGGGTGAACTGGTTCCTCGTCATGATAGTCTGTACATTTTGTAACCATGAACAATAATAAAGTTAGACCCCTCAGTTTACTGTAAATCTGTAAAAACTGACCAATCAAAATGTTCAGAGCCAATTGAAGTTGTTCATTTCTTATATTTCGTAAGCTTCTTCACAGCTGAGAAAATGCAGGAAGGATTTCCCGACCCGGCTTGGTTTATTTATCTTCTCCTGCTAAACAGCCGAGAAAGAAAAAAATCATTGGTGGAAAAAACTGCGAACTAGAAACAGAGTGAAAACCTCTGCCACGGCATTTAAAATGTTCCTGGATCCAAAAGGTGATCCGGATCACCACTAACATTAAACCTGTTCTTCCTTTTCACATTTCCAACAACACCTGGAAATTTAATTAAAATCCGTCCATAACTTCTTGAGTTATCTTGAACACAAACAGATAAACGCCGGTAAAAACATGACCTCCTTGGCGGAGGTAAGAACAAAGCCTTGGATCACGCAAGGAGCAAAACCAGAGGGGGAGGAGCCAAGACAGGACTTTCACATCTTGCTCGCTCCCCTACATTACCTACCCCAGCTTTAAAGAAAACACATGCAAGCACAATGAGATCAGGATCAACACCCTCCTTTTATCTTCTTTCATGGACTCAGTGAACGGCTAAAGTAACAGAAGAGGAACATGACAAAGTGCACGTGAGACTTAAAATGGCAATGAGGGTTCATTCCTATAAAAGTCCAGAGGAAACGCCAGGTCTGTAACAGGCTAAATTCCTTTAAAAGAAAATACAAAATCAGGTCCTATTTATATTTACAGATGCTTCAGATAATTATTCAACAATGCAACAGACTAAAACCTGTAACAGCTGCAACATGCACATATATGTAACAGAAGACTGATGAACAACACATTCAGAAATAATGAACTTAAACGTTGCTTTAAGGAAGTTTAGTCAGAACTGTGAGCACGAGACATGAACCAGTACTCATTATTTGCTTCTTAAACAAGAAAAAAGCAGAAAGTGAATTTTTCCTTAACATCACCCGTCTCATCCTCCGCTGAGCTATGAGCCGTAATCTCAGAGGTATTTTGGCAAAAATGCTTTAACTTATGGTCACAAGTCACTTTGGACACAAAGAAAAAACAAAAAGGTTTTTGCTGGATCTGCTGATGCAAGAATAATCAGTTTGTAGGCACTCGGTAAAGCCATAATAATATGCATTGTGCTTGGTTGCAAGACGAGAACTGGCTGGTCCCGGGGGGGGGGGGGGTCCAAATTCACTTTTCTCTCTCAAGATGACGTTGGTTCAAACGGTTTTGATCTTTTTGGGGATGTTGGGTCCAACATCTTGCCACCCTGTCCCTGAACAAGCACATTTAAAAATGCTGAAAACCACTAATTTCCAGGTTTATGCCTTGAAAATGCTGCATGTCAGATGAACGTCCTGCAGAGTAAACATCAACAGAAGCAACAAACAAACAAAGGCGCCGCTTGAGTTCCTATTTTTAGAGAAACAGAACCTAAACAAAGAGAGCCATGACGGACTGCAGAGAATTTGGTGCAGAGCATTGTTCTATGCGTTGCCAGCAGAAAGAGGAGCAGAAGAAGAACCGGACTGACTGGAGATAAACAGAACAAGGCCATGATTATTTTACTACAATTAGCCCAAGCACAGTAAACGAGTACTTGATGGGGAGAGAAATCCTGCATTTCATAAAGTGCCAATGATGAAGACAACACCCCAGAGCGATGCAGACTCTTAGCTGGTCCAGGGGCTCTCTTGTGCTTCGCTTCAGTCTTCAAGCATCATGGAAAACAGCACTTTGAGCACAGGCACCTTTCAGCATCTTCACATCTTCATCCACCGCCGTGTCCCGTCGCTCATTATCTCATGGTGGAGGAAGCTCTGAAGTAGGACAGGAATTTGAAGCAGAGGCTCACCACAAAGTACCAGATGTTTCGGGCCATCTGGGATCGGGCGATGAAGATGCGCCAAATCAGCACAACCAGGATGGTGTTGAAGGTGTAACGTATGTTCCTCAGCCTACAGAAAGAGATGCACAGGTTGAAAATCATTTCAACCAGACTGTGTTTGCAAAGTTTTCATCTTAATATTTGCTTCTCTTTGTATTCCTGAATACGTGTAGGTCACAACTGTGTCCAGCCAGAGTTTTACAGCGAAAATGTTACATTTTGATACAGAATCTAAAAGTTTGCAGGCCAAGGTTCATGGAAGAAGGCATCAATGTGGTACTTTAAGAGTAGCATTTAATGTGGTGGAGCCTCTGATGGAACAAATGACTGGACTGGATTACAACCAGTATTCCACTCTTAATGAGTGGATTTATCTTCCCAGCACCTTGCAGCCTCAGAACCACAGTTCGACTTGGGTTTGAGTTCACCGTGGTGTCCTGCAAGCGGACTCAACAATCTTGTAGTTTAATCAACATTTAGACTGGATCCATTGTAGTCTTCAGGTGGGAACAGTGCTTCATTAGTTTCTTTAATAGGCCCACAGAACCTCCACGGGGCTCAACAGCAACACAGCTGGGTTGTTATGAGGGATGGGAAATCCAATCACGAAAAATTTAGTATTTTTTGCTTCACAATTTAAAAAAAAATAAAAAAATTCCTTGTTGAGAAAAAAAAAAAAAAATCCAAATAGATTAAAAATAATCCATTAAGTTAGTCATTTTTACTGTTTTTATTGATCTTTTTATTTGTCTTCTTGGCCATTATAGCAGCAGCATGATGGTCTGGCTACAGTCTTGTTTCCTCATTGAAATCAAGAAAAAAAAAAAAGACTAGCAGAAAAAGTTTTCATTTTGCTTTTAGTCTACAAAAATCAGCAATATCGAAGAATTCTGAGAATGGCAATTTAAATTGAATCGGCACCCAAAGGGAAAAGAAGAAAAAAAAAATTCAGAATGAAATTGGGAAGAAAGCATCTCGTCACAGCCCTAGTTATTACACAGGCCAACTGGGTTAGATTACCTTGTTAACACGATTCGGCTTGTTGTGATAAATCCCCTGACTTCTGCATCGGCATTCATGTGTACAACAAGCTAATATCATGGAAGCAGGATTTACAAGCATCTGATTTTATCCATCATAAGAAAATGCTACATGAAAAAACAAAAAGGTGGCAGTGATATTACACAGCGGCTACACAGAGGGGAATATTTCTGTCTGTATGCTTTTGCAGAATCAGACTCCTTACTTGTTGAGGTGTTTGCGTGCAGCGGGCAGCCCTGACAGCTCCTCGTTGAGGACGTACTTTTTGGTGCCCATACAGTAATTTTCCATGTACTCTGCCCAGTGCAGCTGACGCACGTCAAAGTTAAACACCTACAGGAAGAGGAAAAAACAGAAAAATGTAAAATCAATCCTTTTATTTTGGATTCATGGACATCACTAAGTTTTTGCAAACATCACGGGACTTTGTGAGAAAACAAGTCTCTCTCAATTTACACTCAAACTGAGCAACACGTGTTTCAGAAATGCAAATTCTCCCAGACGGTTATCCTGAACAACGACTTCTTTCACTACATCCCGACGTCAGCAGTGAATGAATGACTCCGCTGTCCTCTATCAGACATTAACGCACCAAGCTGGGGATTTGTCTCCTGTCTGAATGTTTTGTGAGAAGACACAAACAATGGCTGCAAAGGGACGACGTGTGACTGACGCAGAATACAGACTGACGCTGACAACCGAGCTCTTTCTACCTTCTTATCCTCAGGACTCATATGGGCCAGCAGCATGGCCATGTTGTCCGTGTTCCACATCCAGGAGTTACTGGTGAAGTACTCCAGGACCATCATGGCTTTGTGGAGGCGAGTTATTGTTTTCATCATCCTTTAAACAAAAAACAACCAGTACATAAGTGAAGGAGGGGAAGTTAAAAGGAGGTGGAAAAAAAAAATATATATATATAAAAGGACGAAGAGAAATGAAGCATTGAAATGGTTGGGGCTGACAGACTGGGATCAGAGAGGAGAAATGGTTTAAATGGAGGGGGGGAAATGAAGAGGACAGTGTGTAAAGGTGTTGGGAAGCAGCGGCAGAAGTTAATCTGAAATAAATGTTTAATTTAAAAAAAAAAAAAACATGGAAGGGAGCAGAGTCCAACTCTTTCGCAACTTAATATTTGACTTTAAGAAATGTCCTCTTAGTTTAGAGATTCAGCCATGGGCATGACTTCAGTACTTTGATTAGTCGATACAGCGCCTTGAGTTTGTCAACCTTATGAATGATGTTCAGTTTGACTTTTGTTGCTGTTCTGATAAAATCTCAGCTGCTCCAAACAGGCACAAAGCTCAAGAGAAGCTGGACGACAGGTTTAGTCACTTTGGGCAGAGCTAGTGTTGCTGTAATAATTAAGCTATGCAAACCGAACCAACCAGCCTCACAGATGACAGTTAAAGGCAAAATGAGTGGAAAAAGGGATTTTGCAAAACGCTGAACATTTAATTGGACAGCAACAATATTCAGTGGCTTTATGTTTGTAGATGCTTTATATAACTTTAAAAGTTAAAGACAGACTAAGCAGTTATTGTCTGCTAATACAGCCGTCTAAAATAACCCACCGACTGTCAGAGTTTTTTAAAAAAGCAAGTTCAAACAGGATAAAAGAAGTTTGTTTCATAGTCATTTAGTACATACGTGTTTAACTTAAAGATTTAATGAGAAATTATTTTTAATAGACCTCAAATGTGCATTATGTCACTGCAGCCCAAAAACAAGCCCGAATACCCAAAGAGGAGCGAAATTCATTTAAATGGGATGCATCTGTAGAAAACACACCACCACACATTTCTAGTGGGTCATACGACATGACTGAAGAGGTATAAATGTTTTGTCCTTTCTAATTCTGCTTAATCTGCCTTTAAAGTAAGTAGAAATATTTCAAACAATAAGGTTTTTCAAACGTTCAAAGCACTGTATGAAATCAGGGATGAGATTTCACCCCTGTGGTCAGTGATGGATACATGTTAGTAAAAGCTAACCGGATTTAATCTGTGCATCGGTCAGGATGACAGATAATACACTTTAATTAATCACTTTTAATACACTTTAAAATAGATTTTTTAAAAACATTGATTCATGAGTCTTTTAAACCAGAAGTTTATTTAAGAAAAAAAGAAAAAAAAAAAAAAAAAAAAAAGTAAAGCCAAAGTCCTAAAGCTATAATAGCAACGTCAACATCATGTTAGCACAAGTAAATCCGGTTAGCAATTTTTTTTTTTTTTTTTTTTTTTTTGTTAGTAATCAAAATGTAAGAAAATATTTAAAAGCATGGAAGCAGTAGAGTCAGCATGTAGAAAGCAGCAATTCCCAAAGTGACGAAGCATAAAGAATCTGAGGGTCAGTCATGCAGTTTTAAAAATCAGATTTTTCTTTATATTAAACCAGTTTAAACTTTCACCAAAACAGAGGCTGATCGAGATGACTCAGATTCTTTCAGGTTGAAGAAAGAGATGCAACTGAACATGCACGGTTGATTCACACACAACAGGCAGGGATCATCTCCATTTGCAACTGGTGAAAACCCAAATCCAATTCAAATCACCTCCTACGGTCCCATGTGAGCTCCCACGCTAAGCCATGTTCATTTCAGACAGTTAACTGGCATCAAACTTGGCCAATAATCATGAATCAGAGACATTATATATGCAAAGCATTTGCTGTCTGAAATAACTGGTTTATGAATATGTAAACATGCAGTAGAGTTGCCATCAGTGGGACACAAGGCATTTCCAACAGAGAACAATGTTCTGACTGGCCAAAAAGTCCCACAGGTTCCAGATTTCCAGAGATTGGGTGAGAAATGTGAGGGATAAGGGGTGTCATGTTCACAGCATGTTTTAGTCACATTTTTAAAAAAAAAGGTGATTGGAGGAGTCATCTGTGAATAAACATAAAACATGCTTCCAGTTGATGCTAGGCAAAAACACTACAAATCAGTTTCTTCTGCCCTGCACCCATCCTCGTTTCCACAATTCCAGTCTGAAAAAACACACAGGGTGGGAGAACATGTGGGAAAAGGTGGGACTGGCAGGAGGAGAGAGCTGAGGGTGGGGCAGTTGCAGTCTTACCGGGGCCTCTGGCCCGTCAGCCTGAGATAGCCGTCACAGAGCAGCGCCGGCAGCGTGTGGCTGACGGTGGTCCAGTACTGATTAGTAAAAGGGTTGGAGCGCAGATTGACATTGGGCCTTCTGAAGGCCTGCTCTAAAGGATTGGTCTTGAAGGTCATGTTTATACAGTTCTCTGTAGGGGAGAGATACATACATGACGGGACAAGGAGGACAGAGGATGAGATGAAACAAGAAGGTGCTGTTCCTCCTACTACTGATACAAAGCAAGGTGCGAGGCCCTGTGTATTGGCATGGTCTCTGCTAGCCCGTCATTAGCACCACCATGTGACACTGGATTCAGCTCTCACTGTTGGGACAATGTGGCTGCTAGCAGAGATTTGTCAAGGGTCAACACCTGGGTGGCGTTGCCAAAGGAATCTGCAGACAGATCCACCTCTGTCAGTTTGAGGAGGACTGAGGTGAAAGCGGCGCAGATGTTTTGGAAACACCATATAAAAATAAACTGAAATCAGCAAAATGTAAAGATTGCAGAACCCATCAGCAGCCTCGTTTGGTTCAGGAGAGCGCTGGGTTATGCATTCTTCCACTCAAAACTGAACACAAGCATATTTTAACAACATTAAGACTGCAGCTACAACGTTAGCCAACTACGCTAAAAGAGAAGGATAAAGCAGCAGAGATGCATCAGTGGGAGCCGTTAAGACAGAACGGGGACGGCGCATCCTGCTCGGCGACGATGAGGTTACCTGGGCTCTCGTCCAATCAGCCTGAGGTACAGATCATAGAGGAAGGCCGGAGCCTTGTGGCTCACAGCGATCCAGTACTGATTGATTAGGTGATTGGATGTGAGATTAACATTGGGCCGGCGAAAGGCCTGCTCAAGGGGGTTCCTCTTGAATGTGGATATTACATGGTACTCTATGAAGAAAAGGTTGTTCAACATGGGATAAATAAGCAGTTTAAGCAGTTTCTTTCAATGCATGACCCGATTTAATATCAAACAGTAAAAAGTGTCTCAGACTAAAGGCCTTTACACAACACTGCAAATATTTTGTCTGAATATCTGGCACAGCAATGTTTTCTATTGGATCGGTGTAAAGTCAGCGGGAACAATTAGATCAGTAACAAAATTCTGCCCAGCAATTTTACAAGTTATTTTTTTGAGCTGAGGTCAATTTTTTTTTTTTTTAAATATTCGCATCTGACATATAATCGACCAATCAGAGAAGGTGCGTTGACTGCAAGATAACAAGGTATGTAGTTGTTGCTTTGTTGCATTTTCATTCAAAACTGCATCATCACCATCTTTATTATTTCTTCTCTGCTTCTTAAAACAAGCATCTAACTGCTAAAGCAGATCTTTAAACTGTCTCCCGGACATCCTAAAGTCCGTCCTGAAGCGGACGTAGTTCAGCTTCTGATCCTGGATTAAACAACAAAAGTCCAAGTTTTCTTTTCTTTTCTAGAACAGGATGAAGCCAGCCTCTTTTTGTCTGTTGTTTTGCAGCATCAGCACATGTTCCCGTGGCTCGATGTGGAATCCAACTTGCAAGTTTGTTTTATAATTTTTTATCATTTATTCACAATTTGGCATCACACTGTGTGTGCATAGACAGAAACGTTGATAATTCACCTCAGAATTATCCATAATTTTGTGTCGTGTCCTAGTGTGTAAAGGCCTTTAGACTTACTGTATTTGTCAGTAAAGATGTGTTTATATGAAATAATCTATATAAACCCACTGTGCTTATACAGTCTTATCTACAGCTACTCCAGAGAAAGGCAAATGGAAAGTGTCTTTTCAAGTCAACAAGCTGAAAGTTTGCTTTGCTTGTTTATTTGTTGCCTTTTAGTTTATATTTTCTTGACAACTTCGACTATGTGGGAAAAATGAAGAACTGAGGAGGTCTTTTAATGCGCTTCACGCATCTGATCTTTGGTTATAAGATCTATCTGTGAGTGAGATTGTCAGGTGTTTAAACAAAGGGTGGGAAGTTTCAGGAAATACTTGTCAGATGATTCAATGAGAAATCTAACATGGGCAAGTTTCAACCACTCTGATTAGCAGAGTGGAACCAGTCAGGAAAACCAGAACTCCTGCCAAATCCTTTCCTCCCCCCCCCCCACACACACACACGCACACTTTCTAGTTTGTTTTATTCTGTCAATGAAGCTTGCTGTCTGGAGCCTTTAAAGGACAGTTTGAGCTTTAATAAGATAGATCTTCCTATTTCTCATGGGTTTAGCTGATATAGTTTAACAAAACTGAACAACTTCAGCATTTCTTTCATGAAACAGACCCTGGCATAAGACGTTCTTGCACTAAAAATACTCAGAACGGGCGTTGTTTTAATAGTAGCTAAAAAAAAAAAAAAAAAAAAAAAAAAATCAGCTATTCAGACTTTACACAACTCCTTGTGGACCTTTAAACTGAGTGGAACATTTTCCACATATTTATATGCTTTTGTATTTTCATAAAAATACCTGTACATATTTCAAGTGGAAAAAACTATCCTTAATTAAATTATGAAATCTGATTAGTCAATCATCTATCCAATGTAGAGGATGGGAAAGTACGATAAGTCATATTTCCTGACTCTTTAAGTCAGATCTTCATTTCTGGTCTATTGCATCACAGCTGTGACTCATTGTTAAAAGACAAAGAAAACAAAATGCAAAGGAAAAAAAAAAAAGTGAACATAATAAAGCTGTAAAAGGGAACTATTGTGTCCCTCCAGTCAGACTGAAAACGTTGGATTACAAACAAAGTTTGTAATGTTAACTTTGTGAAGTTAACTGTCATGAAGTGAAACAGCTTTATGTTGACGTCACAGAGCAAAGCAAAATGGTAAAGGGGTGTTTCTATTTCTTAGCAAGTAACTCAGTAATGTTACTTATAACCAATATTCACATCTGATGCCTGATGACTTCAGAAATGTGAAATTCTTTGTCTACATTTTCCAGTCTATTCATTACTGGGTTGCTTTCAGAGTTTGATGCAAATCTTGTTATGTCCTCAACTTATTCCAGCTTTAGTTAAACAGTATTAGATGCTAATAAGCATGTAATAAACCTACACATGAAGGTTTTACTTAACATTTACTATTTTCTGTTCTCTGCATCATGTTTTTTTGTGTTTGGCTCATGGTGTCGTTTAACAGAAGATGTTGAAAAGACAAAAATGATGCAGTTTTTTTTTGTACATGTACAGATGTTAAAAACAAAGATCAGATATACGGGCCTATATACATCAAGACAAGAGTATTGTAAGAAATCCAAATTTGTTAATGTGACGTTTCATTATCTGACAAAGAGTACCAAATTCTGCCGTTTATATCACTTGAATTATGCAACTCTTGACTTCAGGTAATGATCAGATTTTTGATGCACATATAAATGGTATTGCTGTAAGATCCAAGCTTGCTTCAAACGACTACGTTAGAAAACACACCTATACAATAATTTACACATCACAGACCGAAGATTTGAGACTAAACGTACAAAATGAAACACCTTTGATTTAAAACTCAAATGCTTACGCTCCAAGGCAGCGAGACACAAGCTGCTGGCGTAGGTGTGGCAGGTGGTGGATCAGGTTACAGTGGGGGTATGTCATTAGAGCCCATGTTTAAGCATGGCTTACAGCCAGGCTTTTGCCCCAGCTGTGTTCAGACTTGAAGGCAGAAATAAAATAAAATAAATAGATCATACCAACTTCCCCCCAGTGAAACGGGTTGATCCCGCCAGTTGTGCAGTTGTAAACCAGGATGTTTTTAGACCTGAAAGGAAGGTGGGATAGTTCACATCTATAATCAATCATTAAAAACAGTTCAGATGTGAGCAATCCTCCAACCTGTTGAGCATCTGTGATCCAGAGTACCAAGCTGCTGCCAGCGTGGTGTTGATGACCACGTCTACTGGCACCAGGTCCGCCACGGCATCGTTAGATGCTCTCATTGTGCGCAGGATCCCCTTACCAGCCTGGAGGAGGAGGGATCAGCCATTATTGTAACTAGTACTACATTTAATGATTTAAAAAAAAAAAAAAAAAAAAGTTACAAGAACTACAGAGTAATCAGCTAAATGAGATGGCTGCAAACTTACCTGATCCAACAGGGGCTCATTTCTTGATTAGTGATCAGAAGACCCTTCTAAACTTTGCAATAAACCAAGCTAGATATATCAGGCTAGAAAGCAATCAGAACTTACTGCAATGAATATCCCACTTGGTCCATTGAAGTTGTCAATCCAGCCCTGGAAATGTTCGGGAAAAAAAAAACCCTCAAAATGATCAAAATAATTGAGCAAAATGTGCATTTATCTTCTTTATAAATTACAGAGGAAACTTTAAGATATGACTATTAAGGCGCAAAAAAACCCCCCCAAAAAAAACTATATAAAAGGGCCAATCCTTAAACAGCTGAAGTCTCATTCAGAAACTATCGAACTTTTAATTGTCCCATTTTAATATGCAGAAATTTGCTTATTATATGAAGCACTTTTTATTCAGCTGGCTGAATGAAAAGTGCTTTATAAATAAAGTTTTAATAATTTAATTTAAAAGAAAACCTAAAAAAAACAAAAACAAAACGCTCCTGCTTTCCAGTAACCGTCATGCTGCTGAGCAACATTTCTTTCCTCCACGTGTGTGTGTGTGTGTGTGTGTGTGTGTGTGTGTGTGTGTGTGTGTGTGTGTGTGTGTGTGTGTGTGAGAGAGTGGGAGAGAGAGATGAGTCAGGAAGTTTCCAGAATGGCCAGGAATGTTTCCTTCATGCAGATGGAGTGTGTAACTTACCAAAAAAAAAAAAAAAAGACATAATGGCTATTTAAATAACTGTATCCAATATTTTGGCCCATAGCAGATTATTATGTATTGAACAAACACAGCAGTTTAACCTATAGATTTAGTTAAAAATAAATGAATATAGAAGTTCTTCTGAATTTTCATCACAATTATGAATCAGAAATAAGTAGTGCAGTAAGAGCAGCCTGCATTACTCACAGGGAAGGGCTCTTTCCAGCTGGCTCCGACTATGGAGGGTCTGACAATTGCCACGTTAAGGTCTCCGGCCTCCTGCAGTACCAGATACTCAGCCAAAGCCTTAGTGTAGGTGTAGGTGTTGGGGCGCTCCCCAATCAGCTTGGGAGTCAGTGCAGAGACCAGATCCTCATCCATCCAGCTGAACACAGGAAAAGAAAAAAAAAAAAAAAAAAGAAGAGAAAAAAAAAAAAGATTAATCTTACTTTAAATTATTTAATTTTAGCTCTAAATTACATCAATACCACCTTGTTTCCAGATGGAGAGTCAGCTGCAAGTAAGAAAACCAGTAAGATTTACTCTCTAATGAGGGAACTGCAAATTATTAATAATGAAATTTTATTTCATTTAAGGTCTTTGTGGCAGGAATGAGCTCCTGGACTGTTCCTTCTCACAGTGGACTGGAGGAAGCCTCTCACTGAACACACATTTCCGGGCTGTGCTGAGTACAGAATGTCTGTTATGTCAAGTAACTTGCAGAATTCTCCTCGGGCTTTCAGAGCTGTGTCAATCAGTTCACTTCTTTAAAATCAACACAACGTCCCAACTTTAAATACTTTGAGCCTCAGGAGTTACTCATATCCCTGGGTATAAGAAGAGGCCAGTCGGTCAGTTAATGCTGGTGAGCCATGCAGCTTAATCTTTGCCAAGTCGCAGGTTGCAGCTGTTTATTTTTCAGCAACAGCAACAAAAATTTTCATGTCTTTTTTTAAATAACTTTTTTTTTTTTTTTTTAAATAAATAGGTTCTCTAACATGACAGATGGTCATATCTACTCAATTTGCCAGCTGCTTGGGATAACAGAGTTATGTAATACAAAAAGTGGAACTTCGATCTTGCATGCAGCTAATAAACCACAGAAGCAGCCAATTAAGAAAAAAAAAAAAAAATCATAAAAAGGAAGATTTTACTGAAGCCGAGCTACAGTTTAGCAGTTTGAGCCCAAATTTCTGAAAAATCAATGCATCATGATGCACACGATGTCAGCTGTGTAAAAGAGGAAATGAAGCCAGTGTGTCTAGATGCTGCTTCAGCATCAGCGTTGGGGGAAGAAATTCAGTTACCAAGTCAGTAACCATGGCAATGATTCGTTTTAATTAGCCTCTCCTGCTCAGTTTCTCCTCACCTTACAGTTTCCATAAAACATTGTTTCTAGAACAGACCTGCAGGTAACAGGAAGTCTAGATGTATTTTTGTACCTCCTCATGAATGTGCAAGTCAAGTTGCTTTCCTCCCCTCATTTATTACAAATGAATTACACGATTACAGAGGTTTGTTTGAAGCAATTTTTACTTTTAACAACGCCACCACACATTTCCAGACTTGAACACAATTTATCTTATTCCAAAAGTTCATGTTTTGAGGATAAACCAGCTGAAATGGCATGACTCCAACTTGTACATACAAAATCCAAAAACATGGGATGGAGCATACAATATTCACACCTTAAGTTTCTTTTCTAAATGAATACATAGTTCTTATAAATCAGGTTTAGCAAGTTTAACAGGTTGTCATTCTCAAGTGTCATTGGATGCATTTGGGTAAGTAAAACTGCTCATTACGCAGTTGAAATGCAAATAAAATATGTATAACCCATTACCACAAGCACATTAAAGTCTATATCGCTTTTCTTTCCAAATATTTAGAAAGAGCACACATGGCTTGAGTCTCACAAGAAAGTGTACTTTGAACAAAGTTACTGGAGGAGTTAAAGGTTTGACTTGCAGTGTGTGCAAACTAGTCACCCCTGCATCAGTCTCAATATAAAACTTACACAGTAACCCTGAAGCGGAAATGGAAATACACACATTTCAGGTGATTCATTACGTTCCAGTTTCACCGTTTACTCTTTAACAGACTTTTACAGGCCAGACGGTCAAGTCTGTAAAAGCAGAATGCTCATGCTTTGCACACATGCTCAACCATACGAGGTTCACTAAAAAGCTTCATGCAACATTACATACAATCCCTCAGAGTCGTTGCACTAATCTCTCTCTACGGATTTCTAATGCTTCGCTAATCTAGCCCCAAACCAGAGAAGAGCAGCATCTACAGTACGGCTACCAAGCAACCCCTCTCTGTACGACCTTCATCACTGACATTAGTCCTAATATCTTCCGCATGTTTAATGCATACAGCAATCTGAAGAAACTCATCCTGTTTAAACTCAGGCACAAAATAAAAACAAAACCTCTAAAAACAAGGCAAGGACAAATAGTTGAACCTACTCCAGAGTGTCGGTGAGTTTACGGTAGTCTACGGGGGGAGGGTAGACCACTTCCTCTATGACTTCTCTGTCACAGTGGGCGTAGGCTGTGGAGATGTGAATGAAGATATCCAGGTGCTTCATCCTGTGGGCCAGCGTCAGCATCTTCTGGGTGGCCAGGACATTCAACTGCATGGCCTCTCTGAGAGGGCAGAAAAAGCACAAAGACATTCAGTACAGCAGCGTATCTACAAAAGATTTTAATGTGGTAGCTAAGATAAGATACTAGTTAGCGTGAGGTGGGCAAACAATCGATTTTATTAAGTGCAATGTCCTGTAGGATTACGGTTAACTTTAGAGTTAGCGTGTGTGAAATGCAATTTTCCTGGGTCTTTGGAAACCCGAAACAGCTTTGAAGAATGCTGGAAAACTCAAACATGCATTTAGGTGATTTAAAAAAAAAAAAACCAAAAAAAAAAAAAAAAAAAAAAAAAACCAGGAAGAATAAAAAAATCTGCCACTGCTCACATGTCTGATGAGTATTTGACACTAACTCTGTAGAAAACTCAAAAAACTAGAAATGGCACAGTAATGTTTTAACTATTCCTGTTCACACTCTTCACTAATAGGCATTAATAGCAGACGTTAAGCCCAGGTGAGATAAGCCAGCGGCAACTTTGTGCATTTCACTTTCAGCCAGTTAACAGAGCAGAAGTGATCACCTCACAGCTCTGTTCTTTTGGACGGGGGGGGGGGGGGGGGGGGGCTTTCACAGCATCTGCTGCTCACTTAAGAGTTGGACAACTTTCTACCACTTTCTGAAGAAGAAAAAAAAAAAGAAAAAAAAAGAAAAATCCAACTGTTCAGCTTCACTTGATGGTTTGTGACCATCCATGTTCCTTTTAATGTAATTCCAGAGGTTTTCAACAGGGATCATATCTTGAGATTGGGCCAGCGATGACAGGCTCTTCTCCATCCGGATCTAGATACGCCCTAGCTGTGCAGCATGGAGGATCATCCTGTATAATTCTCCAGCTGGCATAATTAAGTAGCAGTAAATGTTTTTCTAGGGTAATCTTTTATGTATTTTTTATTAATGCATCCTTCACATCTGCCCGATTCTCGGCTTGCTGAAGACGACATTAGTCCAGTCTTCTGCCGTCCAGTTCTTAACCCTCAGCAAGAGGTCTTTGTTTTTCATTGGTTTGTATGACTCCTTGGAGAGAATTCCTGCCTGTAGGGGCCCCATTTCCAATTGTTCTTGCTGGGAACTTCAGCCGAGTCACAGTTTGCTGTTGCATGTGGTCAACTTTTGTGTTTTTATTCGGTATATAAAAAACAGACTTGTCAAACCTACTTCAAATGGATAATACCAAGTAATGCACAAAGTACCATTTACATAGGATATTTAGGATATTTTCAAATCGTGTTTGGCAAAAGCCAAGAAATAAGTATGTGAGAAAATAATGCACAAGATATTACTTAAGTACTACTACTTAAAATTAATGTAAAAAAGTACAATAACTTAGATCAAATCTTTATAACCAATAAAGATACTTTGAAACTGTAAATTTATACACGTGTGGGAAATAAATGGTTTAACAAATTAAGTTAAAAGATTAAACTTTCTTGCATGAAGAAAAAATATATGTATATTTCCTAAAATTTAATATAAACATGCAGTTTGGAGGTTTACCTCATATATGCATTAAAAGGCTGAAACAATTGTAAACCACTTAATTTAAACGCAAAGCAGGTGTTTAAGACCAAAAACTAAAATAAATCTGCTGTAAAAACAAAGTCATTCTTCACACTGTTCTTAAAGGCTGAAAGAAAAGTTTAATCAGCAGCAATTTGTCAAAACAGTATCTGTCTGTAGTTCAGCAAAAACAAGAGAACAAAAAAAAACAAAAAACAAAAAAAACCAAGCCAGGCTTGCCAGGTGTTGTGCATCTCTGCCTACTGCATGCAGTTGGTACAATCTGTCCACATGGTTTCACAGCCAAGCCAACAAACACCCACAAAGCAGAGTTATACAGTCTTATGCCTGTTTTTAAGTGAATGAGGATCAAACAGCTCAGACTGTCATCAGTTCTGGTTCACACAGCATAAAACATGAAGAAATGAAAAGGCTAGAAGAGAAACAACTTGTGGTTACAAGGAACTCATTAGCTGGCAGCATTGTGATAGAGTGTGCCATGCTGCCAGCGTTTTGGAGCATTTTAGCTCATCTTTCAGGACCCGCACAGTATTCAGGTTTGGGTCTACAGATGTAGAAGGCTTTGATTTGGCCGTGTGCATGTGTCAACGCTTCCTCAGGGTGTGCACAAAGTTTACAATGTGTCTACTGCACACTCCGAGTGTTTTAATGCAAGCACCTGGCTAAATCAGCTTTTCATATACAGAAACTGCAGGACCCCTTTGGCAGTGAATATTCCAATTCAAATATGTCAAAAATTTGTCTTTAGTAGCCATTGAGTTAAAAAAGAAGAAGTATTAAGAACTAAAGGACACTCACTTGAGTGGCTCATTAAAGCGGATGGTGGCGGCGCAGTGGAAGACGATGTTAACGTTTTCAGCCAGGATGCTCTGATCCTCCTTGCTCAGACCCAGTTCTGGCTGTGTGAGGTCACTTTTCACTGCTATGATCTTCTCTGCAAAGTCTGGCTGCTCAGATTGCAACCTTTCAAACAGCTGAGGAGAAAAATATGAAGTCAAAATGACACAAACTTCATAGAAGATAATCCTAAAAACCATCCAGAGCTGCTTTGGGATAATAAAGTGAATATAAAACATCACATTAGCTCATGTGGTTCAGGAACAGACCTGCAGCTGAATGCTTCAACAAAGATGCAACAAATTACAGCTTGTCTGCCATCTTTTACACAATGAAGCAACTAGTATTGATGTATGTATGTATAACTGAAGGTTTCACAGTTTTATTGGCAGAAAAGGTCATTACACATTGTGCAGACTCCTAATTGTATTATATAGGATTTAAAGAATGCCATCTTGTTTGTTCATTTTCTTTGTCCATTTTCGGACTCACCAAAGAAAGGAGAGAAAAAAAAAAAAAAAAAAGATGGTTTGATTCCAGATGTTAAATGTGAATTTGAAAGTGGTTTGTGGGAACAGCTGATCCACAGATCTGTCACTGATTTTAAAAACAGATGTCAGAGAGAAGCAAAAACTTTAGGTGCATACAAAACAATGTGGTCCATCCCAGCAATCACTTCAAAATGAAAACACACTAAAGATTAAATGTGGGTACATTTCAGGTTAGTGTTAGGGGCTTAAAAGTGAGGTCACCACCTTTCTGATGCTGAAAATATGACTGGCAATTGAAGCACCATGCATGTTGTGCTGTATGTACAGCACAGTTAAATGTGATGTGTATGTTTAGTTAGGCTTCTTTTAGATTGCATGTGCAGAGTAGGGGGATGTACAGTGGTTTTTCCCGCGTGCAAGGGTCGGTTATGCAGCTGTTTTTCTGGGGGGGAAAAAAAAAAAAAAAGGGTGCAATTATTGTTAACATTGGGTGGTAGAGAATGCGGCCAATGTGGCATTCTTTAAATCCTTTTTAATAAAATTAGAAGTCTGCACTGCAATTTTACATCCTCATCATTTCATTTGTTGTGGAGTCAACAGGTTGGAATAATAAACCCTGCCATTTTTGCCTAAAACCAATTTTTATGGACAGACTTGGTGTCCTGGTCCAATGCACTGCACTACTTTTACTGGATTCTTGCGTATGTAACCAGACAGGTTTTGTTGCAGAATCGTCCGCTACTGGTCTGAAATGAGTCTTTACTGAACCTGCAGTTACGGTTGCAGCCAGTTATGGTAGAAATCATTCAGATCAACACTTTCCAGTGGTTGTGTAGGCACTTGGAAGAGAGATTGAGTAAAACACATATGTCATGTTCTGCCCACAAATCCAATAGGATTGAAAAGACATTGTTCGCATACTGAAGGATCTCACTACATGTGGGCAGAAAATGCGTAGCCATTACAAGGGAGGTGCATGTTTGAAGCTATATGGTTCAACCAGTTTAAATTAGTAGAAGATTCCTGAGCATGTACACATTCTTCCATATAGCATGTGCAACCGGCTGCTTCGCAGGTTTCTTATACCTTACTTCTCCCAACAAGAATAAGCCCTTAGACCACACAGTCCCACCTCTCACCTTACAGTTCGTCATGTCGGCAACTCGTGCTTGAGGGCTCTGCCCGGCTTTTGATCGGACCAACACATAGATGGCTCTGATTTCTGGGCAGGATCTCAGCAGCTTCTCCAGCAGCACCTTCAAAAACAGACCGGAGGAATAACAATTCATTTCCAGTGCAGCTCAAATGTCAAATACATCTGTCTGATGCATCCTAACAGACTCAATACACAATCTGAAACAAATGACTCCTGTGTTTGAGGAAATGACAGCAAAGCCAAATGAAAGTCATTAGAATGTGCCTTCTGATAAACTGAGAAGATCACAAAATATGAGCTTATTGTGACAGATGGTTCGCATAAGACATCTAAAATATCACTCATTTTACAGCTTTTACACTGGACTGAGATCCTTCCACATGAGCTGTCCAACTGGTATCTGAGCCCAGTAAGGTCTAATCCTTTCACAAATAAACAGTATGATTAATTAATCCTAAAGATTCCTCAATACCTGCACTTTCCATAGAATATTGTGTGAACTACAACAGCAGATCAGACCAATGTCTGTATGAAACAAAAGTTATTTATGTCTCAAATGGGCCATACTATAAATGTAAGGTTGGAAAACTATCAGAAACTTCATTGATGAGGAGAATAATGTGATTTTTGGTAGATTCTGTTCTCTGCTGTGGGAGGGAGCCTAAATGTCCAATACTGGCTTCTCTCAGGCAGAAAATGGAAAATTCTGACATGTAACATGCCTCATGTAATAACTTTGTTACTGCGTCAATGTATTTAAGAGAAAAATAAAATTTAAAATAAAATTACAACAGATGAAGTTAAAGTTCTCGATTAAAATTTCAAGATCTTTATAAGCTTTAAGGCATTCCACATTAATATTGAGGGAATAATTCATGCATAATTCATAAAATTATTATAATTTCCTGGATAATAAACCATATGAAAATATGCAAACGTGATATCCCTAGTAAAGTCTAATTACCCCCCTGCCTTTAAAGGTGGAGTATGTAAGATTTTCAATATTTTCAAAATAAATTAAAAAACAAACAAACAAACAAAAAAAAAAAAACTACAATCATGATAGTTTTTTTTTTTTTTTAAAACATGTAGGTTCCAGACTGTCCATATTTGATGTGTTATTAAATTACAAGTTTAATTCATGACAAAGACCCTTCTTAAATGTTTGCCTACCAGTAAAAAAAAAAAAAAGTGCTTTTTGTCATTAATTAAACTTGTAATTTAATAACACATCAAATATGGACAGACTGGAACCTACATGTTCAAAAAACTATCTAATTATGATTGTAGTTATTTTATTAGTTAATTTATTTTTAAAATATTGAAAATCTTACATACTCCACCTTTAATAAAAAACAAAAAACCAAACACTACCTTGCCCATGAAGCCAGTTGCTCCAGAGATCAGCACATTTTTCCCTGCATAGTATTCTGGGATGTTCACCATGATGTTGGCAGTTCTGTTTCAGGGTGCTCCTAAATGACACCCCACCTGTAGAGAAAACATAACATCAATAAACAAAGATGTTATTATAAAACTGACATAAAATGTATATCAAGCAGCAACTTGGGGGCCAGGACATAACTGAAGCCCTACAGAGTCTTGCATTTAAGTGTCAACCTGCCTGAAGGGATTTTTATCATCAGCCTGCTCTCTTTCAGGAAGTCAAAAACAATAAGAGGCAAAAGGTCTGAAATTCACAGCAGTCCTTATGAAAAAAGCCCTAAAAAACAAGAGATCTGTTTTTCTAAAACAGATCTCTTTTCCTTTCGTCTTGCATGAGTAGTTAATATTTGTCCTTTTAAATGGTTCAATGTATTATCTTGTAAATATTTAACAGTTATAAACATGATATTTTGTCAGATTTTTTTGAGAAAAACCTTTGTCTCCTTTATACTTCTAGAAGCTGATGATTTACATAAATATAAAATTATTCACAAATGGGGAAAAAAAGGAAACAGTTCTTTCATGGAGGGAGGGGGGATTTATCAGTCTTCCTTAAATTAAAAGCAATACATGAATGCATGCGCACACACATGCACAACCAAATATGCACTGATTATCCTCCATGGATCATTTTATACACATGGCAAAAGTTCACTGCCAAAGTCTTCATATGGCTCCAATTGATTTTTTTTCCCCCTTTATAAAAGTGTTCAATTATTTGCGAAAGGATAAAAAAAAAACAAGACAAAACAAAGCAGAAGGATATATGCATCCTCTGGCACAAGCCTTATGTTGGTAATATGTTCAGTGTGTGCAGGACAGGGTGTTATCAGTTGGGCTGTGTTGGCTTTTAAATAGCTTAACATCATCTTGCTGATAATGAGCTATTTAGGAGATAACTTGTCTAATCATTTACAGGGATAAATATCAGCTGTGGTTTAACCTCTTCTTTTTAAAAACAGCCCCAGTACAGAAGGCAGAGTGGCATTTGTGCAGTCAAAACATTTGCACACACTGGGAGGCACTAATATGTAGCATAGCAGAGTTACAGGGAGAAACTCTGCTAAGAGTTTTTCACCAAGATAGAGAGCTCATAGAAAACCAAGTATTTTCTTTCAGACAGAACAAGCAATTGTAAGCAAATATGACAAAAAACACAGGAACAGCAGGGTCCACTTCAGAGCTTCTGATCATTTCCCTGCATCAAGCAAGCCCCTCAGACAAGGCGTCATCGGAAAGCTAATTACAAAAGATGTCCGTCTCATCACCCATCCATCCATCCATCCATCCACTGCCGCTTATCCGGGGGTCGGGTCGCGGGGGCAGCAGCCTAAGCAGGGAAGCCCAGACTTCCCTCTCCCCAGCCACATTTGCCAACTCTGCGGGGGGGATCCCGAGGCGTTCCCAGGCCAGCCGAGAGATATAATCCCTCCAGCGTGTCCTGGGTCTTCCCCGGGGTCTCCTCCCAGAGGGACGTGCCTGGAACACCTCACCAGGGAGGCGTCCAGGAGGCATCCTGACCAGATGCCCGAGCCACCTCAACTGGTTCCTCTCGATGCGGAGGAGCAGCGGCTCTACTCTGAGCCCCTCCCAGATGACCGGGCTTCTCCCCCTATACCCTGCGGAGGAAACCCATTTCAGCCGCCTGTATACGAGATCTCGTTCTTTCGGTCACGACCCACAGCTCATGACCATAGGTGAGGGTAGGAACGTAGATCGACTGGTAAATCGAAAGCTTCGCCTTCTGGCTCAGCTCCTTCTTCACCACGACAGACCGGCGCAGAGCCCGCATTACTGCAGACACCGCACCGATCCGTCTGTCGATCTTGCGCTCCATCCTTCCCTCACTCGTGAGCAAGACCCCGAGATATTTAAACTCCTCCACTTGAGGCAAGACCTCACTCCCGACCCAGAGAGGGCAATCCACCCTATTCCGGCTGAGGACCATGGTCTCAGATTTGGAGGTGCTGATTCCCATCCCAGCCGCTTCACACTTGGCCGCAATTTTGACCACCTCAGCGACTTCAGCCCCAGAGATAGGAGAGTCCACCCCTGAGTCCACCAGCTCTGCTTCCTCATCGGAAGACGTGTTGGTAGGATTGAGGAGGTCTTCGAAGTATTCTTTCCACCGACCCACTACATCCCGAGTTGAGGTCAGCAGCTCCCCACCTCCACTGTACACAGTATTGATGGAGCACTGCTTCCCCCTCCTGAGCCGCCGGATGGTGGACCAGAATCTCCTCGAAGCCGTCCGGAAGTCTTTCTCCATGGCCTCGCCGAACTCCTCCCATGCCCGAGTTTTTGCCTCGGCAACAGCCGAAGCCGCATGCCGCTTAGCCCGCCGGTACCCATCAGCTGCCTCCAGAGTCCCACAGGCCAAGAATGCCCGATAGGACTCAGTCAGCTTGACGGCATCCCTCACTGTTGGTGTCCACCAACGAGTCCTGGGATTACCGCCACGACAGGCACCAACGACCTTACAGCCACAGCTCCGGCCGGCCGCCTCAGCAATAGAGGCACGGAACACAGCCCATTCGGACTCGATGTCCCCCGCCTCACTCGGGACATGGTTGAAGCTCTGCTGAAGGTGGGAGTTGAAGCTCACTCTGACGGGGGACTTAGCCAGACGTTCCCAGCAGACCCTCACAACACGTTTGGGCCTGCCAGATCTGACCGGCCTCCTCCCCCACCACCTGAGCCAACTTCAGTTGACAGCTCCGCCCCCCTCTTCACCCGAGTGTCCAAGGCATGTGGCCGCAGGTCCGACGATAAGACTGCAAAAATCGATCATCGAACTGCGGCCCAGGGAATCCTGATGCCAGGTGTACATATGGACACTCTTATGTTGGAACATGGTGTTCGTTATGGACAATCCATGACGAGCACAGAAGTCCAATAACAAAACACCATTTGGGTTCAGAGGGGGAGGACCATGCCTCCCAATCACTCCCCTCCAGGTCTCACTGTCATTGCCTACGTGAGCATTGAAGTCCCCCAGCAGAACAATGGAGTCCCCAGAAGGAGCACCCTCCAGCACTCCCTCCAAGGACTCCAGAAAGGGTGGGTACTCTGAACTGCTGTTCGGTGCATAAGCACAGACAACAGTCAGGACCCGTCCCCCCACCCGGAGGCGGAGGGAAACTACCCTTTCATCCACCGGGGTAAACCCCAACGTGCAGGCACCAAGCTGGGGGCTGATGAGAATGCCCACACCTGCTCGGCGCCTCCCACCATGAGCAACTCCAGAGTGGAAGAAGGTCCAGCCCCTTTCGAGGGTACTGGTTCCAGAGCCCAAGCCATGCGTCGAGGTGAGTCCAACTATATCTAGCCGGAACCGCTCAACCTCGCGCACAAGCTCAGGCTCCTTCCCCACCAGAGAGGTGACGTTCCACGTCCCTAGAGCCAGCTTCTGCAGCCGGGGATCGGACCGCCAGGGTCCCCGCCCCTTGCTGCCGCCCAGCTCACATTGCACCCAACCCCTACGGCTCCTCCTGCAGATGGTGAGCCCACGGGAGGTGGGGCCCATGTAACCCTTTCGAGCTGAGCCCGACCGGGCCCCATGGGCGAAGGCCCGGCCACCAGACGCTTGCTCTCGTACCCCACCTCCAGGCCTGGCTCCAGAGGGGGGTCCCGGTAACCCGCGTCCGGGCAAGGGAACATTCATGCCCAGGTTGGTCGTCATCATAGAGGTCGATGAGCCGTGCTTGGTCTGGTCCCTCCCCTAGACGCCTGTTTGCCATGGGTGACCCTACCAGGGGCATAAAGCCCCCGACAACATAGCTGCTAGGATCTTCGGGACGCACAAACCCCTCCACCACGATAAGGTGACGGCTCAGGGAGGGGCCGTCTCATCACCACAAAATAAAAACCTTGAGCTAGCAGCCAAAGAGCAGCAAAAAACGTCAAGAAGGTTTGTTTGCCATTTTGTGGTCAAACGTTTTATTTAACCTCAAGTAATGTGTTTCCTTCTGACTGTCTTTGTTTAAACTAATCATGAAGATTCTGGTAGTTTCCATGACGATGAAGGGGTTTTACAGTAATGCGTTTACTCATCCTATGATATACTACTATCTACAACATCATACGTTTTTTTTTTTTGTTTGTTTGTTTATTTTTTGCTAAAAAAGGTGAATTTGGGGTTTGATTCACCTGACCAACGACAGATGTTTATAGTCAATGCTGGGCAACGGGTTCAATGCTGGCTCCTTTAGTAAAACATCTATAAAACTGCTCAAGTTCATATTTTTTCTGCACAGTTCCTCATCAGGCGTTAATTCAGTGATTAACTGGACTGTGTCCTCTGCGGGCCACTGAAAGTGGTGCTTTTGAGTTTTTTGTTTTTTTTTTGAGGATAACCATTCACTTTTCCAACTAAGTTCCAGGTGATTTACTCTGACACAGTAACACAACACAGTCTTCAGTCTGATACTTCTGTCGTACTACATACAAGTCTTCTTTTTAAAGTAAGATTGTACATACAGCTCTAGTAGTTGTGAAGATGAACATTTATTTTAGGTATGCCATGTTAATGCTGCTGTGCAGTAAACAACATCAGTCTGGAGTCATTTCAGTCATGAAAATATCACAGTAATGAAAATTCTTGGATCAATTTCCACATTCCTGAACATCAGTTTCCATTTAGGCCATTTCTGCATCTTTTATTTGTTTCTGTCTGGTTTGACGAACACTGAAATGGGAGAGAAGTCACAGTCACAGAAAGAGAAACCCCTCTGAAAGACACCAGAAACTGACATTTCCATACAAGTTAGGAGAAGAGAAACTCATGCATTCATTTCCAACAGGATCCATTACGGTAATGGTCTCTTCACAGCTCTCTGTCCTCATTAACACTAAGGCGGCAGAGCACATTAGAGCTGTACTGAAACTCCTGCACTGCTTTCCTGTGTGCCACAGGATAAATCTTAAAAGCCATCTACTTGACTGAAGCGCTGCATGTCCTTAGACTTCAATACACCATGCACTGACTTGCACAATTCAAAACTTCCTGCCCCCTCAGGCCTTTCTTGACCTGTTTACTCCACTCTACTCATAACTAAAGAAGGTGAAGCCGCTTTAGTGACATAAGCTCCTTAAACAGCCACAATAATGTCACTGATTTGCCCTTTTCCTCAGACTACTACTCCATGTGTACAAAACGCCGCAACACTTCATGTAAAACATTTCAAGCAGCTTTGTATGAATGTCAATCTTTCATATCTGTAGCATGACCCCATGCAAAGCAGTATCAGATAAAACAATGCAGAAACGTATTGATAAGCATCTGCAGCAACAGAAATAATTCAGCTTTTGCGTGAAGCAGCCGATGCCTGGGATCGTTTTGTTGTTCTCCATGTACTATTTTGTTACAAACTTGTTTTAAGACTAATGTATTTGGCTAAAACTGTGTTTGGCAGCCCTCTAGAAAACACACACAATACCTCTAACACATGCGTCATGTCCCATAGAGTTACAGTTAAACCAGTTTCTCTGCTTTGCAGTGCCAGGTGAAGTAACACACCTCAGTATGAAACTTCTTTAAAACTGAACTCTTTGCAAGGCATTGCATCCACACCAGATACTTCCCTTTTTTCAGGCCACTTGCTCACTGATAGTTGGATTTGTTACCACTGTGACGGTTTGAAAAACCTGAACAAAAACCCCATGCATCACCACTAGACTAAAGCTAAATAAAAAAATTAAAAAAACCAAAAACCTAAATGCTGCCAGTGAATTCTGCAGTAACTGCTTCTGCTCCTACACAGATTAAAATATCCAGTAAACATCAATTATGAGAGAAAAAAGGAACATTAATAGAGTATTTTATGCTGCTATGACAACAGCCCTACTATGACTGCGTGGGCTTTGTGACTTGTGGATCGAGGCGAGGAACAGCTCTCTGTGGATCCCGTCTGCAGTTGAAGCATTTGCTGCATCACATTTTGTGCCAAGCAGCAGCATCCAGCTGAGTGCCTGTCAGACTGGACCCCAAATAACGGCAGCAGCTCCCTCTCCAACAGAGGGGACACAAAAGACCTTTGCAACAAAATATTTATGCTTTTCATTACACTTGTCTTAGTAGCAGGCAGCATCATCTTTACCCTTTAAAAATACCTGCGCCAGAGTAGACTATGGTACAAATTAGGGCTGGGCGATTAATCGGATTTTAATCTCAATTACAATCTGGGTTTTCAAGGATCATAAGAATAAAAGGGCGCGATTATTTTTCTCTTTGCAGTTTCCTCTCCTGCTGTCTTCAGTTGCTAATCGAGCGTCTCTGGCATTGCAGCGCTGTGCTGTAAACTCCTCCCACAGCTGCTTTAGTTTCATTCAGACACTTGTCAACTTGGCGACTTTCTCGCTAAATCTGCCGACTTTTTTTTGTTAAAAGCGACTAGCGACAAATCTAGCAACTTTTACTGGAGTTATTAGAGACTTTTCTGGTGTTTTGGCGACTGACTTGAAGGCACATATTGTTCTGCAGTTACTGTAAGGAAGGAGCAGCGGGAGCCTCTCCCGTCCTAAAGCACTCCCAGGCGGCCAGTCTCAGTCGGCTCCGGCTGCAGGTCATTGTAGAAGATCTGCAGTAGGTTGTGGGAGTTCACCTAAACAGTTTATACCACTGTCAGTGAGAACTGGCTGCATTATTTTCCTATAAACGCACACGTAGTTTGGCGAGTTAAACACAGTAATATCGCTTCGTTACGGGGCATTACCATAGCAACGTGTTAATCAGCCGGTTCAGATCAGCTGTCTTGACAGGTGAATGAGAGAAACACGCTGCAGCCTGACAGCGGTTGTTTGGCATAAAATGTACATCGAGGCCAACGTATAGTAGTTCCTATACAAGTGATAAATGCGGATTAAACAACTCGGAACCGTGCATTAGATGGTTATAATGCACAACACAGAGTGGAGAACACCACAATGTGCAGCGTTGTTTAAAAATACTGGATAATTGGGTTAAATAATCGAGATCTCAATTTCAGTCAAAATAATAGATTACAATTTTTGTAATAATCGAGCAGCCCCAATAGAAATGTTAGAAAATTATCCTCATGATGCAATTTTATGAACACTTGCATACCAATTTATACTTCCAGGGTTTATTAGAATAGTAGGGCTCTCCTTGCATACATACAACATTCTGGTTGCAAGTAAAAAATAATTCATATAATTATTCACTGAAATGGCTCCGTTTGCTCCACCGGTCCCAAAAGCAATCTTATGAAGCAGTGAGCAGCTGTTTGGCAACCAAATCGAATTAAACTCTGCAAAATGTAAAAAGACAGCAGGTTGCTGATTCAGTCATTGGGTGCACAGCAATCACTCAGGTTATTTTTATGAAATTGACCTGCATGATTTTTCATACGGTAAAAGTGAGCCTTTGCTACATCAGTACTACAGAAACTAAAAACACAAGCTGAATCACAGTCATGTTCAAAACACACAATTTAGCAGAGTGGAAAAGTAGCACATTATCCCAATACATGTCTCTATAAACACAGAAGCCTACACAGGCTGAGGTCCAAGCTGATAGTCACCACTGTGATAAAACCTGCCAGAACACACACAGACAGAAACACCATGTCTATCTTGCTTTATAAACATCCCTATAAAAGCAGGAATCCTCAGTCCTGGTAAACAAGGCCCAGTGGCCTCCAGGTTTTAAACATTTCTGACTTGACCCAAATCAGTTTGCAGACTTGTGGAGGGCGCCCTGCGATGGACTGGCGAGCTGTCCAGGGTGTACCCTGCCTGTCGCCCAAAGCCAGCTGGGATAGGCTCCAGCTTCCCCGCGACCCTGAATTGGATAAAGCGGTTCAGAAAATGAATGAATGAATGAATAAATGACTTGTGGAGAGCTTGATATCAACCTCCATACAAGCCTAAGTCAGGTGTGTTGCAGCAGGGAAACCTCTAAAACCTGCAGGGTGCCAGCCTCCGAGGCCAGGGAGAGGTATAAGTAGGGTTATGAAGGCAGATAGCGATAGATAATGTCACAGAGGTATGACATGCTTCCTTGAATAATAAAAAGAGGAGAAAGGTGGACCTCCTCCAGCAGTTTGTGTTCTTTCTTGCCATGTTGCTTGAAAACAGAAACACAGAACAGAAAGAGAAAATCGTTGGTGGAAAAAGCTGTGAATAAAAAACAAGCACTTTGAGAGCACAAACCTCCGCCAAGGCCTTTAAAATTTTCCTGGGTCCAAACAGTGATCGGTATCACCACAAAAATTAAATCATTTCTTCCTTTTCACATTTCCAACAACTCCTGATAATTTCCTAAAAAATCCATCCATCACTTTGAGTTATCTTGGACACAAAGACAACCATAAATGGCGGTAAAAACATAACCTCCTTGGCGGAGGTAAGAAAAAAAAAGTCTTGGATCACGCAAGGAGCAAAACCAGAGGGGGAGGAGCCAAGACAGGATGCTACTTTCACATCTTGCTAGCTCCAACATTACCTACCCCAGCTTTGATGCAGAGTTCTCCGAATCTAGCGCTGCAGGTTTTAGAGCCTTTCTTGCTTTATCTCACCAAACTCAAAATTAATGGATACTTAACAGAACAACAGGTGGATGAGATACATTTGTCTGAAATCTTGCAGAGGAATGAAGCCCAAAACTGGACGCTTAGATAGTCTCTTTAGAGATCTGCCCTCATGCAGCACAAAACCCCCCAACCTTTACACTTAGAAGTTACACACCATCTTCAGTTTATCATCTTGCAAGAAAAGAAAAAAAGTTAACTTTCATTTTATTCTTAATTTCATGTATGTGGCAAACCTCACCATCATTCACGGTGAGGATGATGGAGCTCTGTGTGCAATGCTTGATTTAGCTCTGTTCTGTTCAACATGATCATCAAAAGAAAAAGCAACCAAGAGGTCACATGCAGGCCCATAACCCCAGAGTTCACACTGCACTGTGTCATTCTAAACCCACACAGCCATGTAGTTTTCCTCAGTAGGGATTTTTCACAGTGGTGGGAAAATACGACTGCTTTGTTTAATCGATTACTTTTGCAGTTTATCTGCTTTTATAATTTGTAATTCTATCCCACTGAGCAGGAAATCCGCTTCAAGAGTCCTGATCTGTTCTTAAAAACAGTTTTATATGCTGAATTTAAGTTGTTTTTTTCCCCCTCTCTTTCCAAAATCAAGTGTTAATTATAATAAAGATATTAAACACTGAGGCCTTCCACCAGGTTTATGTTACACTTTAAGGCCACAGTCACATGGGAGAAGTGAGACTGGAGAGTCGCCATGTTGGCACAGTCTCACAACGTTAAGGTGTTAGAAAGCTAAAAGTGGCTCCTGCAAAGGCTTTGCTTGGTGAAGCCGGCTGCTTGTTGCTTAGTAACAACTAATTTGTTGTGATGTAGAAGTTGGTTTCTTTAGACGAGGAGTGAAACTGGTCACGCTCAATGATTCCTTTCCAGAAAGGGAATTACTGTTGTGCTAAAGTGGAATGGCTCATAATGCACAATGAAGTACTGGCTCTTTGGTGATTTTTGCCTGAACCATGAACAAAAAAATTGTCAGACTAGTGAGGATTTCATCAAAAACACATTAAGCTTTTGTTCCTTATCAGTTAATAGACTTTCTTCTGCATCCGTTGTGTGTTTTATGCCAACAGGATGGTCCAATTCAGCCCAGGCTTACAAACTAGACTACAGCAGAATACAAACGTCATTTCTTCAGATTTTTCTACCACAAACCATCACTAGAAAATGCATCAATGCAGCATCATAAAAACTACAACTAGTCTGCAATTTTTCCACAAAGATGAAGCAAAATTGTGCATTTTACCCTGCAACAACCACAAACACTGCAAAACCTTGGAGCAGTTGACCAATTTGAGCTGGATTCAGTGCTTTTTCAGTCCTACGTGTAAAGTTCAGAAAATTCTTTTTCCTTGCATCACCCAATACTGTTCTTTGGTTTCTTTGGCAAGTCAGCCATGGTGCACTTCCAAAATGACTAGTCTGTTAATATCCCGTTGCTGGTAGCAACCATAGACTGTATATAAAAAGATGAACGGAGCCTCCGTGACGTCACCCATAGATTTCTGAAGAGCTGAATTGAAGCTCGGTGGGCAGTTCCTACCATCACCATCTTGGCAGGGGCATACGTGTCGTCTCACCCGGAAAATACCAATATGGGCAAAGAGGTAGAGCTGTGAGGGGGGGCTGTGAGCGTCATGGTGGATGATCGACATTGAGCGAACTGCAAGCTGCCTGTAGCTAAGAGCTAACCTGGTCATAATAGGAGCTAACCAGCTAACTGAGGTAAGCGACCTAAAGCCAAGTCATGTTGTTAACCAACTAAAAACTGCTGTTGTTCAACATTCGTCTGACTTGAAGCGGGAGATTGGGTACCTGTCAATCAAAAGGATACGCCCCTAAATATGCCAGATTTCTAAATTAAATTACCGGTACTTTTAAAACGGGCCAGTTAGAAAAAATTCACCCCCCCACAGTTGTCATGAAGGTAGACCTGACCTATAAACTGAAAACGGATTTTTGAACCAGGCTGTAAACATGTTTATTTCTGTTGTGAAGTTGGTTTTATTTAACATGGGGGTCTACAGGAATTTGCCCTGTTTTTGAGCCCCTAGTGGATGAGAGGGGAACTGCAACTGTATGCCCTTCAGCATAGGCTTCACTTTTAACCACCGGAGGTTGCCGCTTGGTAGCAACCAGTAACGTAATCATTTTGTCATTAAAAATGTAGTAAAGCAAACATAATTTACCAATAAGGTTATCTTACCCACTTTACCACTGGGAATTGCAGGGGTAGTAGTGAGTTATGTAGCTGACACACAACCAGCAAAAGGAACATACCAGAGAAGAGGAGGGACAGGAAGATGATGAGGCAGAAAAAGTTGGAGAACAAGAGAAAAATATTTATTTCCTACTTCTGACAGTGTAAACAGCTTTATAGGAGTGTTTTACTGCCATCACACACTGAGGTGAACTCAGCTCTGCCCACAAAACTGACCTAACTGTGGCAACATAAAAGACACATGAAAGTGTGAAGGCTCAAGGAAGTATAAATGTCCCTGAAGGAGGAAAAAGTTAAGTTGCTTTATGTAATCTGCACCTGGATTTGAAAGGTGACCATCTTCATTTGAAAAGAATCACTGTGACGTAGTGAAAGATGCAGAACTCATTAGCACAAGTTAAGCAAGACTCACTTTCCTCATGCTGCCTTGTCCTGAAAATTCCTCAGGAAAATATCTCAATACACACCAATGCCCTCTTTAAGTCACTATACTTGTGTGCACATCACTGAGAAAAAAAAAATAGAATTGGGACAAAAGACATGTGGTATAATAAGCTTTCCCTCTACAGTATTCCCTGAATGCAGGACCTGGTTGTCCTTGAAAGATGATCAGAAAAGAAAGACATCTTATCTGTGTAATAAACTTAAATTTTTATCTAAAAATGGACATGTGCAGGTAAAGCAGCTTACAGTCAGGCAGCAAGTTGATCCCTGATGCTCATTCTGAATAATTAATGCATTATGATGCGTAAATTATACATCTGTGGCCGAGCTATAACAGTTTGTAAACAGAATCAACTTTAATGCAGGAGTCTACCAAAACCCTAAAATGATCCGTGATAGACGACAGACGTCTACCCCCTGCTCATGGTTGGTGTGACAATACTACAGCTTTCCACGTGGCTTGTGCTGACTTGCATTACAGTTCAAATAGCCCTAATGAGGAAGGTCATGAGATCAGCAGGCTGAGCCGGTCATTTCATAAAACAGCATCAGTCTTACTGTAACAAAACAGACTCCTGTTCAAACTCAATGTGACTTGTGTTTCCCCCCTCCCAAATTCAACCTTAAAAAGTAGTTTAAGGTCACGATATTGGCCTGTACAAGTCTTGAGCAAACCCTCAAGCAACCCTCCTTTTCTTCTCTTCCATTTTTTGCATACCTCAAGCTTTTCTCTCCATTAAAAAGTGGCTCCCAGACAGCCCCTCCTTTCACTGAAACCATATCTAAGGACACTTCAGCCAAACGAATTTCCAGATGCATGTCAGGTCCTGGGTCAGGTCTTTGCTGGATTTTGCATCTTACTATTTTCTAAGGGCATCACTTTCGGACAACATTTAACTTCTATAGTCTTCTTAGTCCTGATGTTTTTCAAAATCTTTTAAAGGCACAGGTGTCAAACTCTAGTATCCTGCAGGGTTGTGTCGTCTCTATGCTCCAACACACCTGACCGAAATTCATACATAGGTTGACAAGAAGCTGCTGAATCCATTTAATTTAAATCAGCTATGATCAACTGTGCTGGTAGAGGGAAAAAAAAAACAAAAAAAAAAACACCAAACAAAAACTCTGGCAGATACCGGCCCCCGAGGACTGGGGTTTGCCACCCCTTCTTTAAGGACACCATGTTGATATACAATGTTTTTAGGCTCTCTATAAACCAAGTTGTTGGTGCAAAATTACTGCTCTGTGTCCGTCAAAACGTTATCTTAGGCATTTTGCACTGATGTACTCAAACTGAACCACATATATCTTTGGCTGCTAATGAGGTTCACATAAACGCTATTTAAAGTGGTTTCTATGCCAAATTGTGTGGTATGTATAGACAAAATGGATTTATCCTTTGACTTAAGTACCACTTCTATGCTTGAATGATTCATAGGTTGCTGTGAAGTGTCTAAATGAACAAAACAAACATAGTTCTGATAGCCAAATATCAAACAAAGTTGTAAATGCCTTTACAAAATCCAGAGAATTAAAGGACCATTAAAAACAACAAAAACAGAAGAAAATGTTCCTTTTAAGCAGACGTGGCTCCAGACTTTTGCAGTTTGGTGGATCATTTAAGAAAAAAATTAGATCTTAAAACATCCGACCAGGATCGTCACAGTCACCCTCTTAACCAATATGATCTCTGAACACTTCAAATAATGTCTGAGATTTAAGGAAGACTGGCATTAGATGAGATTACTATGAGCAGGAAAAATAAAGACGGGGGTAAACCAGACAGCAGATCGCGTGATTCTCATTACACACAGCTGTCCAACATCATTACCATTACCACCAGTTTCTGCTCATTTGCACAGTGGACGACGATTACAACCACACCGACCAGTGTCTGGCTTTGACAGCCCGTAATGTGATTACTTCAAAGCTTTGAGGGGGGTAAATTAAAAGTAATGCACCTCTGCAAAGCCTTGCGACACATTAGAAGAGCCTCCTGCGCCTCGCGAGTGGCTCATCTTCCTCATTTAAGTGATTAAACAAACTGGCAGAGAAAGAGGTGCTAAAACACCCCTAAGAGCTCCGTGGAAGCAGCGTGGACACACAAGAAAGTCCAACTTGGTCCACGTTATGTGCGTATTTCCTCAAGAGGCGTAATGTTTCAGTCAAGCCTCCCTCCTCTTGGTGCATCTTTTCCTCCACGTTGAGCAGCCTGTGGCACCGGCAGACCGCGCGTTGAAACCCGGCAATGAGCGTTCCCGTTGAGGGCGTATAGAGGCGATATAGTGGTGCGTACTTACCCAAAAATGTCGACGGTTCCCCCCCGCCCGGCTCGAGAAGTTGGGAATGTGGCGTTGGCTGTGGGGAGGCGGAGTGGCAGCGTGTTACAGCTAGAAGCGACGGAGTGGAGAGACTCAGCAGGAAGCCAGCGGAATAAATTAACCGCCGTGACGTCAACGGACAGCGGTCTCCGCCACAGATAGGTAGAAAAACAAGACGCCTCACTCCGTCTTTCATTCTGTCACGTTTTGACTAATCAATCGTTAAAAACGGGGCAAAAGGAGGCGCAATTGCGGACAGAGCTCAGTCTGCATCTCTACATTGATGGTTTGAAAAGTTTTGGGCAGGAGATCATATCAAACGAGCCCCTCTGGTTTTGGCAATATGAATATGAACGATTAGTTTTTAAACCGCTCTGATATGTCCCAAAAGCTTGCCATACCCTAGACTGACTGCACCTAATGAGCGATTTTCGTAATTTATACATACCTCACATGCCTATCAACCCCAATGGAGGGCTGAAAGAGGTTGGTTCAGTGAGTGAAATAGGTTGAAGAGAAGCATATCCTTTGAGGGTTTTTTGGTTTAAAAAAAAAAAAAAAAAAACTTTTAAAACTGTTTCAAGTATAATGTTTGTTGTTGCATGTTGCTGGGGGAGTATATTGAGTGTGGCTGGGGCTGGCTGTTGTGTCTGTTGTTTAATAAAGTTAAAACCAAGCAACTACAGTTTATCATTCATTCTGTTGAAATAGGACCAAGCTGCAACTTCCGGTGGTTAAAAGTGAATCTACGCGGAAGTAAAAAAAAAAAAAATTACAGTATTACAGTCCTCCCCTCATCCACTAGGGTTTCCAAAACACCAAATCCCCATAGACTCCCATGTGAAAAAAAAGAACAAAAAAAAGGCCAACTTAACAGCAGAAATAAATGTTTACACTCTAGTACAAAAAACTTATGACATTTGACCAGATTTTGCACAAATACAACAATTCAAGCTGTGATTTAGTTATCTTCTTTTAGATTAAGGTATATATAGTAAAATAAATAAATTATTTAATTAATTTAAAAAAAAAACACAATCCTGCTGACTAATTCAGAGGTTTTCGTTGTTGAAAACAGCTATTAATTCCCTCGCCGTTCAAGATTTTTAAAATTTAAAGCTGATATTTCTGAATCATGTAATAAATGCAAAGTAAACTTGGATGTCTAACACACTGCTTATGGCCATGCCCTGTTATAAGAGCATATTGGAGGGTAATATTGCATGAAATTGAGGTGATATTAAAACAGAGTTGGAGTTTGAACCAGTGCCACTTTTCCTTGATCTCCCAAGTTTGCTTATCAACAATACGCACCACAGAAAGTTGTTTAATGTTTTGACTTACTGTGCGAGGAAAAACATTATGACTTAATGGACTTCCCAGAAAAAGCCCACACTTTCTGAATGGCACTGGTTGATTATGGACCCATTTCCCTCTGGATTTCCCAATATGTGTAGGTCACCTTGAGTGACCTACAATGAGTCTTTAGGCACATAACAATTACATTTAGTTATAATTTATATGGCCGTGATTTGACTATATAAAGATTACCGATTACCATTTCTCTTTTTTCCTGTGTGACTACTTGGCAACTTGGTCTTTCTGAGGGGAAACATGGAACATGGTTTCTCATATTTGTTGCAACAAACAACAAAGAAAAAACCTTGCCCATGTATTGTGTAATGCATGATGACTTCTGTTTCTAACACATAAGAGATAAACATGGAAATGCACTGGCCAAAAGCCCGATAGGGATTGCCTGTTTTTTATTATCATTATTGTTGGGATTATATGGGATAAATAAATTTAATTGAATTCATATGGCTTTTACCAATAGTGTCACAGCACTTACTGCATTCTCACCTGAACTGTTGCTCATGGTATAATTTTGTGATAGTAAAACTAATTTAATTTAGTCTCTTTTTAAAGCAGGCATGATTGTCACTTGAGCAAAAATGAGGAACTCCCATCTGCGAAGCGAAAGAAAATGAAAACTGCTATTTCCTTCCCTCCAGCCAAGCATGTTTATCAAACATTAATGATCTGGACCATGATGGGTTAGCACTGTTGCCTCACAACAAGAAGGTTGCTGGTTTGAGCCCCGACTTAGGGGAGGCTTGAACAGCGGAACTTTCTGTTCTCCTCGTATCTGCAGGGGTTCACTTCGGGTACTCCGGTTTCCTCCACCTTTCAAAGACATGCATGTTAGCTTAATTGGTCACTCTAAATCCTCCCTAAGAACGAGTGTAAGTGTGAATGGTTGTGTGTCCTTCTGTGTTGGCCCTGTGATGGACTGGCTACCTTCAGCTTTCCTGCATCCCTTAAATGAACTAAGCGGCATTAAAATGAATGAATGGACCGCAAAATCTCAGCGATCCATTGACAAGGCGATCAAGAAGTAAGTTGTGTAAGGACTTCAGCCTTTCAACATTGTAGAGCGAGAAACTTTTCATGTTAGACCTGGTTCCAAATGACACAATAATGACAAGAATCACACCCACATATATGATTGATGATTCTACCAAACGTATGATGAACATTAAGATTGGTGATGCCATGAAAACTGTTGACCATGTTGTAACAACCACCGTCTGCCAGGTGGCAGGCAGTGGCGTAGTTGCATCGCGGTCACAGCTCAATGGGTGGACCCTGAACGTTTAAAAAGATGCTCATTGGCCCTTGCCTGTGAAAGATAAAGAGAATCTCATACTTGTGACCTTCTGGTAAATGCACTTATTGATATACATGCTGAATTTGAAATTTGGGGGGAAGATTGTCAGAACAACAATGGCTCCAACTTCATCAAAGCCTTCAAAGTCTCTGTTGAATAACAACAATGCTGGTGCTTCACTTCAAGAAGAAGAGGATCAAGAAGAAGTAGACAAAGATGAGGAGGTGGTAGAGTTTGTCGATGTGTTTTAACTTTTGGATTAGGGTGATGGGGTTCCAGATCCCAAAGCACCAGCGTTGTGCATACTACATTCTTAGCCTAACGACCACTGCTCAAGGAAAGGCCGCAGTGAGAGTTTTTTGTATAGGTTTAAAGTTTTTAAAAATGTTTCATATGGTGCGCGTTCTCTCAAAGTCAGTTCAAATATTGTGTACTTGTGGATGGATGGATGGTCACCCAGTCCATTGATGTTTTTTTGTCTTATTTTTATTTGTTATTTTCTTCATCTCAGGTTTAATCCAGCTGAACTTGCATTCCTGACGGGGTGTGCTACTGCCATGACTGCAGTCACCCAAGCAACTAACATCCTGCAAGATGAAACCAATGTCCAGATGGAGGGGCTGCTCACAACTGTCAGTGTCCTGGAAATCAGGCTGCACATGATCAAATTACCTATGAAGTACTGCAAGCTACTAGGTGCCTTGCCAATGGGTATTGAGGGTCACTTTGGCCCTATATGGAAGACCCAGAGGTGGTAGCTGCTGCTATTCAGTTTCCCAATTTCCAGACCAATTGGACACAGGAAAATGAAACTATCAGAATAGGTAAGAAATAATTATGTATGGTTGCATTTTATGAGCATTTTTTAAAATTCAAACACACTATGCTTGTCCTGCAAAACAAGCATGTCTATACCCTTTTCATTCTACACCAAACCAATGGCTACCAGTTCCATATCATGCTACACCACGTGGACAGGACTTGGTTGAGGTCAGTTACTGTCATAATTGGTTTAAACTATTTTTATTGATTATACAAGACTGTCAGGAATGGGCCATATCAAACAGCAAATTAAAGACACCTCAATGCAGTCCCATGATGTCAGTCCAGCTCACCTGATGAAGATGACTTTTTTTTTATGACTTGTGGGGTTTGAAGGCACAAAACTCCATCAAACAGCTAGATACATACTTGTCCTGGTCAGCAGATAACGTGGACTTACTCAGATCTTTTCCAGCTGTTTGCAAGTTGTCTATCAGGTGGAACACACCCATTCCAGCATCAGTAAGCTGCGAGAGGCTGGAAGAGCGAGGCTTTATGCATTTAATTATGAAAACTGACTGCTTTTAAGGATAAATGAAAGACTTCTGACATACCTGCATAGAGTAGTCATATTTAAGAAGGGAATAAACTGAGTGTAAGAGGGAAGAGAAGGGGGGAAGCTCTAAGGGATCCCATTTTTTGTTTAGAAAGATCAATCCCAGTGTTTTAAGAGATGAAAACACCTTTTTTCTTTTCTTACACAAGAAATTCTAATATGTGGCCCACTGGCCACATTTAATGTTGCCCTGAAGTTGCGGATGAAGATAAATGTCTTAACATGTAATCCCGTCCCTCCCTGTGCTGCAGCCAAACATTTTTAATGTCAAACTAAAGATCTGAAATCATAATATTTTATGTAATCTTAACTGTCTTGAAAAACTTAACACAGTGGGCTAATTATACTTTTACTTCCAGTACTTGGGTAGAAAATTCCAAATAAACTTGAGCAAAAACTGTTGAATACTTTAGTACTTCCACTTAAGCAAGGCCAGATTATCCAATGGGCATTATGGGCACAGGCCCAGGGGCCCATACACACTTGGGGCCCATGTGGAGCCCATGTGGGGCAAACACCAGCATTTTGGACATGAAACAAAATGTACATAAAGTCAGATAGTTACACCACAGTGTCCAGTGTTTTCCTACTTGTACTATTGGCCGAGAGATGTTAGAAATATAGTTTCACAGTGTATCATTCCTACTTTTCACAATTTTGCGGTGGGGAGAGGGTCCCTTGGAACATTCTGGGCCCAGGGGCCTGTGCACTTTTAATCCGGCCCTGCACTTAAGTATGGTACTCCGAGAACACTTCTGGACTAAAGAGATTTGAGATTCTTTACAATATTTCTTCATGATTTGTAGATCCTTCAATCACTTCATGTTACTGCAAGAAACACTTTCACTTCCTATTGTTTTAATTATTTAATTTAGATGAGGCATATTGACTGCGAGCATACAACAGTAACGCCATGACTGACCTGACACAGACACCTTGCGAGAGTAAATCGAACTTTAGAAGAGGTGTAGTTAAAGACCCCTAATACACACATCTGGACTGGATCGTCCAACAGTTCATTTAGGAGAAGCGCGATAATAAGAAGACTTGTAGTTTCTACAAAATGAGCAAAGATTTACAAAAAAACAAAACAAAAACAATTTTTTTTCTTATCTCTTTCCAAAAGACTTCAATACTTATTACCTTCATCCCTTCAAGAATAGACAACAGCAGTTCATTAAACCTTAAAGATTCATCTCTTCATCACAATACTTAGCAAGTAACAACAAGTTGTTGCATGATAAACAAACTACTTCCGTACTGAGAAAATCTTATATTATTGTGGCATTGTCATTTGGTTTTTGATAAAAGCAGTGACAGTCCTGCTCTTTACTGGTAAATATAATTTTCTTGCATATCATTGTATTTACATCTATTGTAATGCAACTTCCCGCTTCCTCTTTCTACACACATGTAAATTAATTCAACCTCTTATATGTTTTCTCTGCAACATCTAAGATGACACAGTCGTTGAGTCTTTTCATTGCCGAAATCCTCAGTTTAAAACTGAGTTTTGTTCCCCAGTGGTCCTCTTGTGATCTTGAAATATAAACTTTAAATGGACAACTGTGGAAAAACACAGAAGACAAACGAGCGTGCAAACCAAAGACCCTTTTGTTTCTTGCAGTTGTGCTTTTTGCATGACACAGATCTTTATCAGTCCACACAGGATCATGTGGGTATCAGCCTCATTCTGCATATTTTGTTCATTTGTGGTTACCAGTTTACTTCCTTAAAAACAGAAAATTTTGCCCTCTAGTGTTCATGGGTTTGAAGTCACTTGGGAAAGCAAATAAGAAATCAAGCCCATCCTGACTTA